>NC_030679.2:152975373-153275373 GCF_000004195.4 Xenopus tropicalis | reverse complement strand
TCCCTACCCTGCTTGTGTGTGCCATACTCTGCCTGCCCTATGCTGCCTGTGTGTGCCATACTCTGCCTGCCCTACCCTGCCTGTGTGTGCCATACTCTGCCTGCCCTACCCTGCTTGTGTGTGCCATACTCTGCCTGCCCTACCCTGCCTGTGTGTACCATACTCTGCCTGCCCTATGCTGCCTGTGTGTGCCATACTCTGCCTTCCCTACCCTGCCTGTGTGTGCCATACTCTCTCTGCCCTGTATGGCACACACAGGCAGCACACAGTGACACAATGCTGGCACTGCTCCTACAGTCTGCACAATAACTATATATTAAAAAACTTTTTAATTGCAGTACCACCTCAGTATATGTTCTTTTTGTAGTGTGCAGGGATTATTTGTGGGTTTCTACTGCTCCTGAGGTGGGAACAGGGGAACAATGGGGGTGATTACAGCCTGAGCCTGAGGTGGGAACAGGGGAACAATGTGGGTGATTACAGCCTGAGCCTGAGGTGGGAACAGGGGAACAATGGGGGTGATTACAGCCTGAGCCTGAGGTGGGAACAGGGGAACAATGGGGGTGATTACAGCCTGAGCCTGAGGTGGGAACAGGGGAACAATGGGGGTGATTACAGCCTGAGCCTGAGGTGGGAACAGGGGAACAATGGGGGTGATTACAGCCTGAGCCTGAGGTGGGAACAGGGGAACAATGGGGGTGATTACAGCCTGAGCCTGAGGGGTGAACAGGGGAACAATGGGGGTGATTACAGCCTGAGCCTGAGGTGGGAACACTGCAGGGGGTGAACAATGCAGGGATTAAAAGGTGGAACAACACAGGGGATTACATGTTTAAACAATACAGGGGGATTACAGGCTGAATCTGAGGTGAGAACCATGCAGGGGGGCAGTTAATCTCAGTACTGATACCATTTAATGCTTACACAAGAGTAAGCCATCAAAGCAGCCAGACAGGTGGGGGGCCACACAGAGGGGGGTCGCGGGCCGCCAGTTGGACAGCACTGGCCTAAGGGATCCTTCCCCTGGAGAACTTACCCTCAGGTAGTCCTCCATGCGGCCATCAGACACCTCAGTACCTGGATCTTCAACCATCTGGTCATAAGCTACTGAGTTAGGAACAGCGCTGAAAAAGAACACTGGGGATGGAGGGATGGAGGTGGGGTAATTATAGGTTTGCTTTGATTTATTGCTCAGGGTGTCTTTTTCCTGTACTTCAGGGGTGGTCAGGGACTTTACCCATTGGTTGCTGTGCTGCCTGTAGGACTAAGGAAAATACACCTTAAGCAACAGTCTCATGTAGGAAATCAGGCCAGTGATGCTACTGTCTTGCTGGAGATGTGGCCAAGTCTTATGTAACCTGTTCCCAAGCCTCTGTGATAGGCCAGAGGTAGAAGATAGTGGTAACTGGCCAATTTATTGACCTGTAGATGTTGCTCCAACCAATATGTTTGCACCAGAGCCCCTCAGTGTAGGGTGAGGAAGAACAATAATGATATATAATGGAGCAAACAGAACAGCCCCATAGTGGGGCATTTTAGAGACAGGGTTATATTAATTGCTTATTGATTCAAGTTATTGACAGGATAAAAGTCCCATTACAGGCGGAAGTGTAGAGTCAAAGCTAAAAATGGAAGAGGTGAAATGGATCTTTGGATAAATAACTAAAGGATTGAATTCTGTGTTTGATATGTTGGGAATTGGTTTTATATCCGTTGATATGTTTATACACAATGTCCTTGTTTTGAATTGTCTGAATTTAACCCTTTAAGTGCCAGCCGAATTCGTCATTTCGGTTCCCCCCAGTGCCAGACGTTTTTTAAGCATTTTGTACTCATTCACTTTAACAATGTTTTTTGGTAGGAAAACCTCCACGAAACTAGGGAAATTATATATCGTTTTTTTCGTCACTAATTGGGCTTCGACATACATACCAAATTTTATAACTTTTCTGGAGATATGATGTGTATTTTGGGTGAAATATGTAAAAAAAAAATAAAATTATGAAAAATTTCTGTATATTTTGAGGTTTTTTTCCATAGAAAAGTTAATTTTACTCACTTTTTTTATTGTTTGTAAAAGCCCTAATACTCCCAATTCCAACGATACCAAATATGTGGTGGTACCCCACAGTTCCTGTCCAGAAGTAACCCCCAAACTAAAGCAATACTTAGTACAATATCACACCAGAACAAAGCAGAAAAGCGCTTGTAACAGTTAATGCAGCATAACTTATATGTAAATCTAAAATATCCCCTCATGTTTGGTATCTTTAGAAACTACAGACCTTCAGGTTTCTAGGTGCAATGTAGTTTTCACTCAAAAGCCAAATACCTTTTGTCAGTGCATTGTGAAATTTGGAACTTTTTATGACATTTTTTTTTTTTCTAAAACGTAAACTTGGACGCATGATCAAATGTGGATTTGACAAAAAAAAATCTCATAAAAATTTTCTAACAAAGGCATATTTGAAAGACAAACTCCTCCTGAATAAAATGATGCCCCATATGTATGGGTGCACATAAAGACATGGGCACCAAACACTCCAAAGCAGGGGCAATGCACAAGGGCAATTACAGCTAAAAATGTGGGGGCTGCGCTCTATGTGCACTTCCTGCAGTTTTTCAGTGTTAACCCCCCCTACCTGTGAAATAACCCCCACAAACTATATATTTCTGAAAAGTGCACACCTTCAGCTATTCAGAGACACCACTCTTCTCTTTCTACATGGAAAATTGTGGCCGCAGTCCCTTGCAGAAGTAAGCGCTTTGGTCAGAAATCAAGGAAAAACCAGATAAAAAACCTAGATTTCTCCCCAAAATCTCCATGGCAACTACCAAAAACTTACTAAACATCGATCTGCAAGTTCCCCTGAATAAAACGATACCCCATATGTATGGGTGCACATAAAGACGTGGCCACCAAATGCCCCAAAACAGGGGCAATGCATAAGGGCAATTTCAGTTGAAATTTTGGGGGCTGCGCTCTATGTGCACTACCTGCAGTTTTTCATTGATAACCCCCCCTACCTGTGAGAAAACCCCCACAATCTATATATTTCCGAAAAGTGCACACCTTCAGCTATTCAGAGACACCACTCTTCTCTTTCTACATGGAAAATTGTGGCCGCAGTCCCTTGCAGAAGTTAGCGCTTTGGTCAGAAATCAAGGAAAAACTAGATACAAACCTAGATTTCTCCCCAAAATCTCCATGGCAACTACCAAAAACTTACTAACCATCAATCTGCAAGTTCCCCTGAATAAAACGATACCCTATATGTATGGGTGCACATAAAGACGTGGCCACCAAATGCCCCAAAACAGGGGCAATGCATAAGGGCAATTTCAGTTGAAATTTTGGAGGCTGCGCTCTATGTGCACTACCTGCAGTTTTTCAGTGATAACCCCCCCTACCTGTGAGATAACCCCCACAATCTATATATTTACGAAAGTGCACACCTTCAGCTATTCAGAGACACCATTCTTCTCTTTCTACATGGAAAATTGTGGCCGCAGTCCCTTGCAGAAGTCAGCGCTTTGGTCAGAAATCAAGGAAAAACCAGATACAACCCTAGATTTTGGTCAGAAATCAAGGAAAAACCAGATAAAAACCTAGGATTTCTCCCCAAAATCTCCATGGCAACTACCAAAAACTTACTAAACATCAATCTGCAAGTTCCCCTGAATAAAACGATACCCCATATGTATGGGTGCACATAAAGACGTGGCCACCAAATGCCCCAAAACAGGGGCAATGCATAAGGGCAATTTCAGTTGAAATTTTGGGGGCTGCGCTCTATGTGCACTACCTGCAGTTTTTCAGTGTTAACCTCCCCTACCTGTGAGATAACCCCCACAATCTATATATTTACGAAAAGTGCACACCTTCAGCTATTCAGAGACACCATTCTTCTCTTTCTACATGGAAAATTGTGGCCGCAGTCCCTTGCAGAAGTCAGCGCTTTGGTTAGAAATCAAGGAAAAACCAGATAAAAACCTAGATTTCTCCCCAAAATCTCCATGGCAACTACCAAAAACTTACTAAACATCAATCTGCAAGTTCCCCTGAATAAAACGATACCCCATATGTATGGGTGCACATAAAGACGTGGCCACCAAATGCCCCAAAACAGGGGCAATGCATAAGGGCAATTTCAGTTGAAATTTTGGGGGCTGCGCTCTATGTGCACTACCTGCAGTTTTTCAGTGTTAACCCCCCCTACCTGTGAGATAACCCCCACAATCTATATATTTACGAAAAGTGCACACCTTCAGCTATTCAGAGACACCATTCTTCTCTTTCTACATGGAAAATTGTGGCCGCAGTCCCTTGCAGAAGTCAGCGCTTTGGTCAGAAATCAAGGAAAAACCAGATAAAAACCTAGATTTCTCCCCAAAATCTCCATGGCAACTACCAAAAACTTACTAAACCTCAATCTGCAAGTTCCCCTGAATAAAACGATACCCCATATGTATGGGTACACATAAAGACGTGGCCACCAAATGCCCCAAACCGGGGCAATGCATAAGGGGGGGCTGTGCTCTATGTGCTCTACCTGCAGTTATTTAGTCTAAACACCCCCATACCTGTGAAATAACCCCCGCAAACTATATATTTCTGAAAAGTGCACACCTTCAGCTATTCAGAGACGCCACTCTCCTCTTTCTACATGAAAAATTGTGGTCGCAGTCCCTTGCAGAAGTCAGCGCTTTGGTCAGAAATCAAGGAAAAACCAGATAAAAAACCTAGATTTCTCCCCAAAATCTCCATGGCAACTACCAAAAACTTACTAAACCTCAATTTGCAAGTTCCCCTGAATAAAACGATACCCCATATGTATGGGTGCACGTAAAGACGTGGCCACCAAATGCCCCAAAACAGGGGCAATGCATAAGGGCAATTTCAGTTGAAATTTTGGGGGCTGCGCTCTATGTGCACTACCTGCAGTTTTTCAGTGTTAACCACCCCTACCTGTGAAATAACCCCCACAATCTATATATTTACGAAAAGTGCACACCTTCAGCTATTCAGAGACACCATTCTTCTCTTTCTACATGGAAAATTGTGGCCGCAGTCCCTTGCAGAAGTCAGCGCTTTGGTCAGAAATCAAGGAAAAACCAGATACAAACCTAGATTTCTCCCCAAAATCTCCATGGCAACTACCAAAAACTTACTAAACCTCAATCTGCAAGTTCCCCTGAATAAAACGATACCCCATATGTATGTATGGGTACACATAAAGACGTGGCCACCAAATGCCCCCAAACCGGGGCAATGCATAAGGGGGGGCTGTGCTCTATCTGCAGTTATTTAGTCTAAACACCCCCATACCTGTGAAATAACCCCCGCAAACTATATATTTCTGAAAAGTGCACACCTTCAGCTATTCAGAGACACCACTCTCCTCTTTCTACATGGAAAATTGTGGCCGCAGTCCCTTGCAGAAGTCAGCGCTTTGGTCAGAAATCAAGGAAAAACCAGATACAACCCTAGATTTTGGTCAGAAATCAAGGAAAAACCAGATAAAAAAACCTAGATTTCTCCCCAAAATCTCCATGGCAACTACCAAAAACTTACTAACCATCAATCTGCAAGTTCCCCTGAATAAAACGATACCTATGTCTGGTTGCGCATAAGTACATGGCCACCAAACCTGAAAATGCATAATATTGGGGCTGCACTCTATGCACCCCTTTTTTTTTGCCTGCACCCGAATGAATGGGATACGCTCGGGTGCAGGCACATGTAGCCGATATACGCATGAAAACGCGTGAGAATGCAAAGTCTCGCGTTTTCATGCGTATATCGGCTACATGTGCCTGCACCCGAGCGTATCCCATTCATTCGGGTGCAGGCACAAGTAGCAAGCGTAGGGCTGAATTTTCGGCAAGCGTTTTTCCACTTGCTGAAAAAATCAGCCCTACGCCATGTGTGGCATCAGCCTAACCCTTGGCAATAGAAACTACCAGAACAATCTTAGCACCTCTGGACCTTTCTAGAACAACTGAAATCAAATGAAGTTAAAATGGAATAAAACCACTAAAAGCAATCAAAGAACAATAGTTGCAATGAAATCGGTAAGAGCCCTGGATCCACCAATGTCACTGCAAAAGCAACCTTTTTGGGGGCACTAAACACACAAAGAACAATGCAAAGATAAAACACCATAAAATCAGTAAAATCCAATAAAACCACCTAAACCAACAGAAGAACAATAATTGCAATGAAATTGGTGGTCAGAGCCCTGGATCCACCAACGTCACTGCAAATTCAGCACCCAATAGCAATAAAAAAGTTACAGTGCAATAGAATAATTCAAAAACAGAAATCAATTATGAAAATGCCAAAAAAACACTAAAATGCAACCAAATAAATCAGATAATTATAGAGCAAGATCAGAAATAAAGTTTTAGTAAAAAAAAAAGACTGCCAAAGAAAGCAAAGAAAGAAAGAAAAGAAAAGAAAGATAAAAAAAAAAAAAAAAAGTGTAAGTGTAAGTGTGTGTGTGAGTGTCTGTGTGTGCTTGGGAAAGTTGTAAATAAGTGTGTATGTGTACAAAAGTGTAATAATGACAAAGATAGAAGAAAAAATTGAAAAAAAAAAAAAAATTTTTAGACAGTTGAGATAGAAATAAGCAAAATAAACAGTGGTAGAGAGTTGTAGTTCAGCTTACCCAAGGCAGGCAGGCGATCAGAGGCGATCAGGGGCGATCAATCCAGCAGGAAGGCAGCAGGGGAGCTCCATCCGGTCCAACGTGCGCAGCAGGAGTGAGGGAGCCGACAGTAGGCGGCGCTATTTAAAGGGACAGCAGTGGACATGTCATCAACGCGTGCCCACTGCTGTCATTGGCTGGAGCGACCGATCGGTGCGGCTGGGGGACCGGATCGGTGAGTATGTCTTACTCTGCTCGTTGCCTAGGGGGATCTGAGGGGTTTACAAGCGCTGCGCTGCTTTAAAAGCGAGCGCAGCGCTTGTAAACCCGACAGTGCCATTGGACGTAGATTCTACGTCCCATGGCACTTTGGTCCCTTGGTACCTGGGACGTAGAATCTACGTCCCTTGGCACTTAAAGGGTTAATGGCAAATGGCGACAATGCGATGATACTATGTTGGGGGGGGTTGTTATTAATGTACTGATCCAATCACGTCTTTTAATTGATTGGAGCCTCCTGCCGCTGAAGTAGTTGCACTATTTTATCTATAGAATGGAGATGATGGGGCCACAACCAGACCCCCGTAAGATGGCAGTGCATGTGGGGCTCAGTGTACTGTCATGGAGCATATCTAGGAACGTACTGACCCAATAGTCCATACTCACCAATATCCCCCCCCCCCCCCCCATCTAAACAGCCTGTACTACCCTTAAGGGTATAAATGCTGGGAAATTCCCTACCAGTCATTTGATCTGAAGAAGCCACTTAGATGAGTGGTGAAATGTTTTTGTAGACTTAATCCTACTGGATCCTGTATATCATGGCCTGGATGGATGAGAATCTTCATAGACGTAAGATATGAGGTATTTCGTCCAATTATGCAACAAACAGAACTGGGGTAAAAGAGGTTTAGTTGATGCGTTTGGCCATCGCACATTCATTCGCTCCATTGTCACGGTTGGTATCCCCCAAGGATCCGGTCATGGCTCACACTTCTGCCAATAACCACCGCCCTTCACATTGGGAGGAGTCCTTTGCTACTCGGATGCTGAGAGAGACCCAAGGAGAGAGTTCTGAGCAGGCAAGGAGGAACGGGGAACGGGTCAGCGTGGTCAATGGGCAGGTCATGGTCAGCAACAAGCAGTTAGCGCTTTTATGTATACAAGTCTGTTTGATCCCGAGAGTGCCCAGCTCTTACAGGGGGGCTTGGGGGTAACTGTGTGTATTGTGTTACAGGGGGTCCTGGCTTTGCTTGCTCTCAGAGTAGGAGGCAATTATCTGGGAAGGTACAGGGAATGCAGTCTTGTCATTTACATTACCATGGGGCAGTTAGTGATGTGCAGATGTCAACCCTAACCTGCCCTCTACCATCCCGCCCTTTCCCAACCTGTCCTCTCCCAACCTGCCCTCTCCCAACCCGCCCTCTCCCAACCCACCCTCTCCCAACCCACCCTCTCCCAAACCGTCCTCTACCAACCCGTCCTCTCCCAACCCGCCCTCTCCCAACCCGTCTTCTCCCAACCTGCCCTCTCCCAACCTGCCCTCTCCCAACCTGTCCTCTCCCAACCTGTCCTCTCCCAAACTGTCCTCTCCCAACCCGCCATCTCCCAACCCAGTCCTCTCCCAACCTGTCCTCTCCCAACCTGTCCTCTCCCAACTCGCCCTCTCCCAACCTGTCCTCTCCCAACTTGTCCTCTCCCAACCTGTCCTCTCCCAACCCGCCATCTCCCAACCCAGTCCTCTCCCAACCTGCCCTCTCCCAACCTGTCCTCTCCCAACCTGTCCTCTCCCAACCTGTCTTCTCCCAACCCGCCATCTCCCAACCCAGTCCTCTCCCAACCTGTCCTCTCCCAACCCAGTCCTCTCCCAACCTGCCCTCTCCCAAACTGCCCTCTCCCAACCTGTCCTCTCCCAACCTGTCCTCTCCCAACCTGCCCTCTCTCAACCTGTCCTCTCCCAACCCCTCCTCTCCCAACCTGCCCTCTCCCAACCTGTCCTCTCCCAACCTGTCCTCTCCCAACCCGTCCTCTCCCAACCCGCCATCTCCCAACCCAGTCCTCTCCCAACCTGCCCTCTCCCAACCAGTCCTCTCCCAACCTGTCCTCTCCCAACTCGCCCTCTCCCAACCTGTCCTCTCCCAACCTGTCCTCTCCCAACCCGCCATCTCCCCAACCCAGTCCTCTCCCAACCTGTCCTCTCCCAACCCAGTCCTCTCCCAACCTGCCCTCTCCCAACCTGCCCTCTCCCAACCTGTCCTCTCCCAACCTGTCCTCACCCAACCTGTCTTCTCTCAACCCTCCATCTCCCAACCCAGTCCTATCCCAACCTGTCCTCTCCCAACCTGCCCTCTCCCAACCTGCCCTCTCCCAACCTGTCCTCTCCCAACCCATCCTCTCCCAACCTGCCCTCTCCCAACCTGCCCTCTCACAACCTGTCCTCTCCCAACCCCTCCTCTCCCAACCTGCCCTCTCCCAACCTGTCCTCTCCCAACCTGTCCTCTCCCAACCCGCCATCTCCCAACCCAGTCCTCTCCCAACCTGTCCTCTCTCAACCTGCCCTCTCCCCAACCTGTCCTCTCCCAACCCGTCCTCTCCCAACCTGCCCTCTCCCAACCTGCCCTCTCCCAACCTGTCCTCTCTCAACCTGCCCTCTCCCAACCTGTCCTCTCCCAACCTGTCCTCTCCCAAACTGTCCTCTCCCAACCCGCCATCTCCCAACCCAGTCCTCTCCCAACCTGTCCTCTCCCAACCTGTCCTCTCCCAACTCGCCCTCTCCCAACCTGTCCTCTCCCAACTTGTCCTCTCCCAACCTGTCCTCTCCCAACCCGCCATCTCCCAACCCAGTCCTCTCCCAACCTGCCCTCTCCCAACCTGTCCTCTCCCAACCTGTCCTCTCCCAACCTGTCTTCTCCCAACCCGCCATCTCCCAACCCAGTCCTCTCCCAACCTGTCCTCTCCCAACCCAGTCCTCTCCCAACCTGCCCTCTCCCAAACTGCCCTCTCCCAACCTGTCCTCTCCCAACCTGTCCTCTCCCAACCTGCCCTCTCTCAACCTGTCCTCTCCCAACCCCTCCTCTCCCAACCTGCCCTCTCCCAACCTGTCCTCTCCCAACCTGTCCTCTCCCAACCCGTCCTCTCCCAACCCGCCATCTCCCAACCCAGTCCTCTCCCAACCTGCCCTCTCCCAACCAGTCCTCTCCCAACCTGTCCTCTCCCAACTCGCCCTCTCCCAACCTGTCCTCTCCCAACCTGTCCTCTCCCAACCCGCCATCTCCCAACCCAGTCCTCTCCCAACCTGTCCTCTCCCAACCCAGTCCTCTCCCAACCTGCCCTCTCCCAACCTGCCCTCTCCCAACCTGTCCTCTCCCAACCTGTCCTCACCCAACCTGTCTTCTCTCAACCCTCCATCTCCCAACCCAGTCCTATCCCAACCTGTCCTCTCCCAACCTGCCCTCTCCCCAACCTGCCCTCTCCCAACCTGTCCTCTCCCAACCCATCCTCTCCCAACCTGCCCTCTCCCAACCTGCCCTCTCACAACCTGTCCTCTCCCAACCCCTCCTCTCCCAACCTGCCCTCTCCCAACCTGTCCTCTCCCAACCTGTCCTCTCCCAACCCGCCATCTCCCAACCCAGTCCTCTCCCAACCTGTCCTCTCTCAACCTGCCCTCTCCCAACCTGTCCTCTCCCAACCCGTCCTCTCCCAACCTGCCCTCTCCCAACCTGCCCTCTCCCAACCTGTCCTCTCCCAACCCCTCCTCTCCCAACCCAGTCCTCTCCCAACCTGTCCTCTCCCAACCTGTCCTCTCCCAACCCGCCATCTCCCAACCCAGTCCTCTCCCAACCTGCCCTCTCCCAACCTGTCCTCTCCCAACCTGTCCTCTCCCAACCCGCCATCTCCCAACCCAGTCCTCTCCCAACCTGTCCTCTCCCAACCTGTCCTCTCCCAACCTGTCCTCTCCCAACCCGTCATCTCCCAACCCAGTCCTCTCCCAACCTGCCCTCTCCCAACCTGTCCTCTCCCAACCTGTCCTCTCCCAACCCGCCATCTCCCAACCCAGTCCTCTCCCAACCCAGTCCTCTCCCAACCTGTCCTCTCCCAACCTGTCCTCTCCCAACCCGCCATCTCCCAACCCAGTCCTCTCTCAACCTGCCCTCTCCCAACCTGTCCTCTCCCAACCTGTCCTCTCCCAACCCGCCATCTCCCAACCCAGTCGTCTCCCAACCTGTCCTCTCCCAACCTGTCCTCTCCCAACCCGCCATCTCCCAACCCAGTCCTCTCCCAACCTGCCCTCTCCCAACCTGCCCTCTCCCAACCTGTCCTCTCCCAACTTGTCCTCTCCCAACCTGTCCTCTCCCAACCCGCCATCTCCCAACCCCTCCTCTCCCAACCTGCCCTCTCCCAACCTGTCCTCTCCCAACCTGTCCTCTCCCAACCCGTCCTCTCCCAACCCGCCATCTCCCAACCCAGTCCTCTCCCAACCTGCCCTCTCCCAACCAGTCCTCTCCCAACCTGTCCTCTCCCAACTCGCCCTCTCCCAACCTGTCCTCTCCCAACCTGTCCTCTCCCAACCCGCCATCTCCCAACCCAGTCCTCTCCCAACCTGTCCTCTCCCAACCCAGTCCTCTCCCAACCTGCCCTCTCCCAACCTGCCCTCTCCCAACCTGTCCTCTCCCAACCTGTCCTCACCCAACCTGTCTTCTCTCAACCCTCCATCTCCCAACCCAGTCCTATCCCAACCTGTCCTCTCCCAACCTGCCCTCTCCCAACCTGTCCTCTCCCAACCTGTCCTCTCCCAACCCGCCATCTCCCAACCCAGTCCTCTCCCAACCTGTCCTCTCCCAACCTGCCCTCTCCCAACCTGTCCTCTCCCAACCCGTCCTCTCCCAACCTGCCCTCTCCCAACCTGCCCTCTCCCAACCTGTCCTCTCCCAACCCCTCCTCTCCCAACCCAGTCCTCTCCCAACCTGTCCTCTCCCAACCTGTCCTCTCCCAACCCGCCATCTCCCCAACCCAGTCCTCTCCCAACCTGCCCTCTCCCAACCTGTCCTCTCCCAACCTGTCCTCTCCCAACCCGCCATCTCCCAACCCAGTCCTCTCCCAACCTGTCCTCTCCCAACCTGTCCTCTCCCAACCTGTCCTCTCCCAACCCGTCATCTCCCAACCCAGTCCTCTCCCAACCTGCCCTCTCCCAACCTGTCCTCTCCCAACCTGTCCTCTCCCAACCCGCCATCTCCCAACCCAGTACTCTCCCAACCCAGTCCTCTCCCAACCTGTCCTCTCCCAACCTGCCCTCTCCCAACCTGCCCTCTCCCAACCTGCCCTCTCCCAACCTGTCCTCTCCCAACCCCTCCTCTCCCAACCCAGTCCTCTCCCAACCTGTCCTCTCCCAACCTGTCCTCTCCCAACCCGCCATCTCCCAACCCAGTCCTCTCCCCAACCTGCCCTCTCCCAACCTGTCCTCTCCCAACCTGTCCTCTCCCAACCCGCCATCTCCCAACCCAGTCCTCTCCCAACCTGTCCTCTCCCAACCTGTCCTCTCCCAACCCGCCATCTCCCAACCCAGTCCTCTCCCAACCTGCCCTCTCCCAACCTGTCCTCTCCCAACCTGTCCTCTCCCAACCCGCCATCTCCCAACCCAGTCCTCTCCCAACCCAGTCCTCTCCCAACCTGTCCTCTCCCAACCTGCCCTCTCCCAACCTGTCCTCTCCCAACCTGTCCTCTCCCAACCCGCCATCTCCCAACCCAGTCCTCTCCCAACCCGCCATCTCCCAACCCAGTCCTCTCCCAACTCGCCCTCTCCCAACCTGTCCTCTCCCAAACTTTCCTCTCCCAACCTGTCCTCTCCCAACCCGCCATCTCCCAACCCAGTCCTCTCCCAACCTGTCCTCTCCCAACCCAGTCCTCTCCCAACTCGCCCTCTCCCAACCTGTCCTCTCCCAACCTGTCCTCTCCCAACCTGTCCTCTCCCAACCCGCCATCTCCCAACTCAGTCCTCTCCCAACCTGTCCTCTCCCAACCCAGTCCTCTCCCAACTCGCCCTCTCCCAACCTGTCCTCTCCCAACCTGTCCTCTCCCAACCTGTCCTCTCCAAACCCGCCATCTCCCAACTCAGTCCTCTCCCAACCTGCCCTCTCCCAACCTGCCCTCTCACAACCTGTCCTCTCCCAACCCCTCCTCTCCCAACCTGCCCTCTCCCAACCTGTCCTCTCCCAACCTGTCCTCTCCCAACCCGCCATCTCCCAACCCAGTCCTCTCCCAACCTGTCCTCTCCCAACCTGCCCTCTCCCAACCTGTCCTCTCCCAACCCGTCCTCTCCCAACCTGCCCTCTCCCAACCTGCCCTCTCCCAACCTGTCCTCTCCCAACCCCTCCTCTCCCAACCCAGTCCTCTCCCAACCTGTCCTCTCCCAACCTGTCCTCTCCCAACCCGCCATCTCCCAACCCAGTCCTCTCCCAACCTGCCCTCTCCCAACCTGTCCTCTCCCAACCTGTCCTCTCCCAACCCGCCATCTCCCAACCCAGTCCTCTCCCAACCTGTCCTCTCCCAGCCTGTCCTCTCCCAACCTGTCCTCTCCCAACCCGCCATCTCCCAACCCAGTCCTCTCCCAACCTGCCCTCTTCCAACCTGTCCTCTCCGAACCTGTCCTCTCCCAACCCGCCATCTCCCAACCCAGTCCTCTCCCAACCCAGTCCTCTCCCAACCTGTCCTCTCCCAACCTGCCCTCTCCCAACCTGCCCTCTCCCAACCTGCCCTCTCCCAACCTGTCCTCTCCCAACCCCTCCTCTCCCAACCCAGTCCTCTCCCAACCTGTCCTCTCCCAACCCCTCCTCTCCCAACCCAGTCCTCTCCCAACCTGTCCTCTCCCAACCCGCCATCTCCCAACCCAGTCCTCTCCCAACCTGCCCTCTTCCAACCTGTCCTCTCCCAACCTGTCCTCTCCCAACCCGCCATCTCCCAACCCAGTCCTCTCCCAACCCAGTCCTCTCCCAACCTGTCCTCTCCCAACCTGCCCTCTCCCAACCTGCCCTCTCCCAACCTGCCCTCTCCCAACCTGTCCTCTCCCAACCCCTCCTCTCCCAACCCAGTCCTCTCCCAACCTGTCCTCTCCCAACCTGTCCTCTCCCAACCCGCCATCTCCCAACCCAGTCCTCTCCCAACCTGCCCTCTCCCAACCTGTCCTCTCCCAACCTGTCCTCTCCCAACCCGCCATCTCCCAACCCAGTCCTCTCCCAACCTGTCCTCTCCCAACCTGTCCTCTCCCAACCCGCCATCTCCCAACCCAGTCCTCTCCCAACCTGTCCTCTCCCAACCTGTCCTCTCCCAACCTGTCCTCTCCCAACCCGCCATCTCCCAACCCAGTCCTCTCCCAACCCAGTCCTCTCCCAACCTGTCCTCTCCCAACCTGCCCTCTCCCAACCTGCCCTCTCCCAACCTGCCCTCTCCCAACCTGTCCTCTCCCAACCCCTCCTCTCCCAACCCAGTCCTCTCCCAACCTGTCCTCTCCCAACCTGTCCTCTCCCAACCCGCCATCTCCCAACCCAGTCCTCTCCCAACCTGCCCTCTCCCAACCTGTCCTCTCCCAACCTGTCCTCTCCCAACCCGCCATCTCCCAACCCAGTCCTCTCCCAACCTGTCCTCTCCCAACCTGTCCTCTCCCAACCCGCCATCTCCCAACCCAGTCCTCTCCCAACCTGTCCTCTCCCAACCTGTCCTCTCCCAACCTGTCCTCTCCCAACCCGCCATCTCCCAACCCAGTCCTCTCCCAACCCAGTCCTCTCCCAACCTGTCCTCTCCCAACCTGCCCTCTCCCAACCTGTCCTCTCCCAACCTGTCCTCTCCCAACCCGCCATCTCCCAACCCAGTCCTCTCCCAACCCGCCATCTCCCAACCCAGTCCTCTCCCAACTCGCCCTCTCCCAACCTGTCCTCTCCCAAACTTTCCTCTCCCAACCTGTCCTCTCCCAACCCGCCATCTCCCAACCCAGTCCTCTCCCAACCTGTCCTCTCCCAACCCAGTCCTCTCCCAACTCGCCCTCTCCCAACCTGTCCTCTCCCAACCTGTCCTCTCCCAACCTGTCCTCTCCCAACCCGCCATTCTCCCAACTCAGTCCTCTCCCAACCTGTCCTCTCCCAACCCAGTCCTCTCCCAACCTGTCCTCTCCCAACCTGTCCTCTCCCAACCTGTCTTCTTCCAACCCGCCATCTCCCAACCCAGTCCTCTCCCAACCTGTCCTCTCCCAACCTGCCCTCTCCCAACCTGCCCTCTCCCAACCTGTCCTCTCCCAACCTGTCCTCTCCCAACCTGTCTTCTCCCAACCCGCCATCTCCCAACCCAGTCCTCTCCCAACCTGTCCTCTCCCAACCCAGTCCTCTCCCAACCTGCCCTCTCCCAACCTGCCCTCTCCCAACCTGCCCTCTCCCCAACCTGTCCTCTCCCAACCTGCCCTCTCCCAACCTGCCCTCTCTCAACCTGTCCTCTCCCAACCCCTCCTCTCCCAACCTGCCCTCTCCCAACCTGTCCTCTCCCAACCTGTCCTCTCCCAACCTGTCCTCTCCCAACCCGTCCTCTCCCAACCCGCCATCTCCCAACCCAGTCCTCTCCCAACTCGCCCTCTCCCAACCTGTCCTCTCCCAACTCGCCCTCTCCCAACCTGTCCTCTCCCAACCTGTCCTCTCCCAACCCGCCATCTCCCAACCCAGTCCTCTCCCAACCTGTCCTCTCCCAACCCAGTCCTCTCCCAACCTGTCCTCTCCCAACCTGTCCTCACCCAACCTGTCTTCTCTCAACCCTACATCTCCCAACCCAGTCCTATCCCAACCTGTCCTCTCCCAACCTGCCCTCTCCTAACCCAGTCCTCTCCCAACCTGTCCTCTCCCAACCCATCCTCTCCCAACCTGCCCTCTCCCAACCTGCCCTCTCACAACCTGTCCTCTCCCAACCCGCCATCTCCCAACTCAGTCCTCTCCCAACCTGTCCTCTCCCAACCTGTCCTCTCCCAACCTGTCCTCTCCCAACCTGTCCTCTCCCAACCCCTCCTCTCCCAACCTGCCCTCTCCCAACCTGTCCTCTCCCAACCTGTCCTCTCCCAACCCGCCATCTCCCAACCCAGTCCTCTCCCAACCTGTCCTCTCCCAACCTGCCCTCTCCCAACCTGTCCTCTCCCAACCCGTCCTCTCCCAACCTGCCCTCTCCCAACCTGCCCTCTCCCAACCTGTCCCCTCCCAACCCCTCCTCTCCCAACCCAGTCCTCTCCCAACCTGTCCTCTCCCACCCTGTCCTCTCCCAACCCGCCATCTCCCAACCCAGTCCTCTCCCAACCTGCCCTCTCCCAACCTGTCCTCTCCCAACCTGTCCTCTCCCAACCTGTCCTCTCCCAACCGGCCATCTCCCAACCCAGTCCTCTCCCAACCCAGTCCTCTCCCAACCCAGTCCTCTCCCAACTCGCCCTCTCCCAACCTGTCCTCTCCCAAACTGTCCTCTCCCAACCCGTCCTCTCCCAACCCGCCATCTCCCAACCCAGTCCTCTCCCAACCTGTCCTCTCCCAACCCAGTCCTCTCCCAACTCGCCCTCTCCCAAACCTGTCCTCTCCCAACCTGTCCTCTCCCAACCCGCCATCTCCCAACTCAGTCCTCTCCCAACCTGTCCTCTCCCAACCCAGTCCTCTCCCAACCTGTCCTCTCCCAACCTGTCCTCTCCCAACCTGTCTTCTTCCAACCCGCCATCTCCCAACCCAGTCCTCTCCCAACCTGTCCTCTCCCAACCTGCCCTCTCCCAACCTGCCCTCTCCCAACCTGTCCTCTCCCTACCCGTCCTCTCCCAACCTGCCCTCTCCCAACCTGCCCTCTCCCAACCTGTCCTCTCCCAACCCCTCCTCTCCCAACCTGTCCTCTCCCAACCCGTCCTCTCCCAACCCGCCATCTCCCAACCCAGTCCTCTCCCAACCTGCCCTCTCCCAACCTGTCCTCTCCCAACTCGCCCTCTCCCAACCTGTCCTCTCCCAACCTGTCCTCTCCCAACCCGCCATCTCCCAACCCAGTCCTCTCCCAACCTGTCCTCTCCCAACCCAGTCCTCTCCCAACCTGTCCTCTCCCAACCTGTCCTCACCCAACCTGTCTTCTCTCAACCCCCCATCTCCCAACCCAGTCCTATCCCAACCTGTCCTCTCCCAACCTGCCCTCTCCCAACCTGCCCTCTCCCAACCTGTCCTCTCCCAACCCATCCTCTCCCAACCTGCCCTCTCACAACCTGTCCTCTCCCAACCCGCCATCTCCCAACTCAGTCCTCTCCCAACCTGTCCTCTCCCAACCTGTCCTCTCCCAACCCGCCATCTCCCAACTCAGTCCTCTCCCAACCTGTCCTCTCCCAACCCCTCCTCTCCCAACCTGCCCTCTCCCAACCTGTCCTCTCCCAACCTGTCCTCTCCCAACCCGCCATCTCCCAACCCAGTCCTCTCCCAACCTGTCCTCTCCCAACCTGCCCTCTCCCAACCTGTCCTCTCCCAACCCGTCCTCTCCCAACCTGCCCTCTCCCAACCTGCCCTCTCCCAACCTGTCCTCTCCCAACCCCTCCTCTCCCAACCCAGTCCTCTCCCAACCTGTCCTCTCCCAACCTGTCCTCTCCCAACCCGCCATCTCCCAACCCAGTCCTCTCCCAACCCAGTCCTCTCCCAACCTGCCCTCTCCCAACCTGCCCTCTCCCAACCTGCCCTCTCCCAACCTGTCCTCTCCCAACCTGCCCTCTCCCAACCTGCCCTCTCTCAACCTGTCCTCTCCCAACCCCTCCTCTCCCAACCTGCCCTCTCCCAACCTGTCCTCTCCCAACCTGTCCTCTCCCAACCTGTCCTCTCCCAACCCGTCCTCTCCCAACCCGCCATCTCCCAACCCAGTCCTCTCCCAACCTGCCCTCTCCCAACCTGTCCTCTCCCAACTCGCCCTCTCCCAACCTGTCCTCTCCCAACCTGTCCTCTCCCAACCCGCCATCTCCCAACCCAGTCCTCTCCCAACCTGTCCTCTCCCAACCCAGTCCTCTCCCAACCTGTCCTCTCCCAACCTGTCCTCACCCAACCTGTCTTTTCTCAACCCTCCATCTCCCAACCCAGTCCTATCCCAACCTGTCCTCTCCCAACCTGCCCTCTCCCAACCCAGTCCTCTCCCAACCTGTCCTCTCCCAACCCATCCTCTCCCAACCTGCCCTCTCCCAACCTGCCCTCTCACAACCTGTCCTCTCCCAACCCGCCATCTCCCAACTCAGTCCTCTCCCAACCTGTCCTCTCCCAACCTGTCCTCTCCCAACCCGCCATCTCCCAACTCAGTCCTCTCCCAACCTGTCCTCTCCCAACCCCTCCTCTCCCAACCTGCCCTCTCCCAACCTGTCCTCTCCCAACCTGTCCTCTCCCAACCCGCCATCTCCCAACCCAGTCCTCTCCCAACCTGTCCTCTCCCAACCTGCCCTCTCCCAACCTGTCCTCTCCCAACCCGTCCTCTCCCAACCTGCCCTCTCCCAACCTGCCCTCTCCCAACCTGTCCTCTCCCAAACTGTCCTCTCCCAACCTGTCCTCTCCCAACCCGCCATCTTTCAACCCAGTCCTCTCCCAACCTGTCCTCTCCCAACCCAGTCCTCTCCCAACTCGCCCTCTCCCAACCTGTCCTCTCCCAACCTGTCCTCTCCCAACCTGTCCTCTCCCAACCCGCCATCTCCCAACCCAGTCCTCTCCCAACCCAGTCCTCTCCCAACTCGCCCTCTCCCAACCTGTCCTCTCCCAAACTGTCCTCTCCCAACCTGTCCTCTCCCAACCCGCCATCTCCCAACCCAGTCCTCTCCCAACCTGTCCTCTCCCAACCCAGTCCTCTCCCAACTCGCCCTCTCCCAACCTGTCCTCTCCCAACCTGTCCTCTCCCAACCTGTCCTCTCCCAACCCGCCATCTCCCAACTCAGTCCTCTCCCAACCTGTCCTCTCCCAACCCAGTCCTCTCCCAACCTGTCCTCTCCCAACCTGTCCTCTCCCAACCTGTCTTCTTCCAACCCGCCATCTCCCAACCCAGTCCTCTCCCAACCTGTCCTCTCCCAACCTGCCCTCTCCCAACCTGCCCTCTCCCAACCTGTCCTCTCCCTACCCGTCCTCTCCCAACCTGCCCTCTCCCAACCTGCCCTCTCCCAACCTGTCCTCTCCCAACCCCTCCTCTCCCAACCTGTCCTCTCCCAACCCGTCCTCTCCCAACCCGCCATCTCCCAACCCAGTCCTCTCCCAACCTGCCCTCTCCCAACCTGTCCTCTCCCAACTCGCCCTCTCCCAACCTGTCCTCTCCCAACCTGTCCTCTCCCAACCCGCCATCTCCCAACCCAGTCCTCTCCCAACCTGTCCTCTCCCAACCCAGTCCTCTCCCAACCTGTCCTCTCCCAACCTGTTCTCACCCAACCTGTCTTCTCTCAACCCTCCATCTCCCAACCCAGTCCTATCCCAACCTGTCCTCTCCCAACCTGCCCTCTCCCAACCTGCCCTCTCCCAACCTGTCCTCTCCCAGCCCATCCTCTCCCAACCTGCCCTCTCCCAACCTGCCCTCTCCCAACCTGTCTTCTCCCAACCCGCCATCTCCCAACTCAGTCCTCTCCCAACCTGCCCTCTCACAACCTGTCCTCTCCCAACCCGCCATCTCCCAACTCAGTCCTCTCCCAACCTGTCCTCTCCCAACCTGTCCTCTCCCAACCCGCCATCTCCCAACTCAGTCCTCTCCCAACCTGTCCTCTCCCAACCCCTCCTCTCCCAACCTGCCCTCTCCCAACCTGTCCTCTCCCAACCTGTCCTCTCCCAACCCGCCATCTCCCAACCCAGTCCTCTCCCAACCTGTCCTCTCCCAACCTGCCCTCTCCCAACCTGTCCTCTCCCAACCCGTCCTCTCCCAACCTGCCCTCTCCCAACCTGCCCTCTCCCAACCTGTCCTCTCCCAACCCCTCCTCTCCCAACCCAGTCCTCTCCCAACCTGTCCTCTCCCAACCTGTCCTCTCCCAACCCGCCATCTCCCAACCCAGTCCTCTCCCAACCTGCCCTCTCCCAACCTGTCCTCTCCCAACCTGTCCTCTCCCAACCTGTCCTCTCCCAACCCGCCATCTCCCAACCCAGTCCTCTCCCAACCCGCCATCTCCCAACCCAGTCCTCTCCCAACTCGCCCTCTCCCAACCTGTCCTCTCCCAAATTGTCCTCTCCCAACCTGTCCTCTCCCAACCTGTCCTCTCCCAACCCGCCATCTCCCAACCCAGTCCTCTCCCAACCCGTCATCTCCCAACCCAGTCCTCTCCCAACTCGCCCTCTCCCAACCTGTCCTCTCCCAAACTGTCCTCTCCCAACCTGTCCTCTCCCAACCCGCCATCTCCCAACCCAGTCCTCTCCCAACCTGTCCTCTCCCAACCCAGTCCTCTCCCAAACTGTCCTCTCCCAACCAGTCCTCTCCCAACCCGCCATCTCCCAACCCAGTCCTCTCCCAACCTGTCCTCTCCCAACCTGTCCTCTCCCAAACTGTCCTCTCCCAACCAGTCCTCTCCCAACCCGCCATCTCCCAACCCAGTCCTCTCCCAACCTGTCCTCTCCCAACCCAGTCCTCTCCCAACTCGCCCTCTCCCAACCTGTCCTCTCCCAACCTGTCCTCTCCCAACCTGTCCTCTCCCAACCCGCCATCTCCCAACTCAGTCCTCTCCCAACCTGTCCTCTCCCAACCCAGTCCTCTCCCAACCTGTCCTCTCCCAACCTGTCCTCTCCCAACCTGTCTTCTTCCAACCCGCCATCTCCCAACCCAGTCCTCTCCCAACCTGTCCTCTCCCAACCTGCCCTCTCCCAACCTGCCCTCTCCCAACCTGTCCTCTCCCTACCCGTCCTCTCCCAACCTGCCCTCTCCCAACCTGCCCTCTCCCAACCTGTCCTCTCCCAACCCCTCCTCTCCCAACCTGCCCTCTCCCAACCTGTCCTCTCCCAACCTGTCCTCACCCAACCCGCCATCTCCCAACCCAGTCCTCTCCCAACCTGTCCTCTCCCAACCCGCCATCTCCCAACCCAGTCCTCTGCCAACCTGCCCTCTCCCAACCTGCCCTCTCCCAACCTGTCCTCTCCCAACCTGTCTTCTCCCAACCCGCCATCTCCCAACCCAGTCCTCTCCCAACCCGCCCTCTCCCAACCTGCCCTCTCCCAACCTGCCCTCTCCCAACCTGTCCTCTCCCAACCTGCCCTCTCCCAACCTGCCCTCTCCCAACCTGCCCTCTCCCAACCTGCCCTCTCCCAACCTGCCCTCTCCCAACCTGTCCTCTCCCAACCTGCCCTCTCCCAACCTGTCCTCAATGCACTCATGTCCTTGTAGCACCGACATTGGCTGCGGCACATTATAGCCCTGATCATCCTGCAGCCAATATGGGACCGATCACCTTATAATGAGACCTACAACTTTGTCATAGAACCAAAGGAGAAACGGCTTCTTGTAATCATTATTATAAACATCAGTAATCAGGTTCCCCCAAGGGCTGGTAATTACCCCAAACCCCTGAGTCTCCTGGAGATTTCCCAGTAGGTTTCCCAGCTGTGGGGGTTACTGGCACCGGGTAATAAAAGGAGATCTGTTCTTCCCTGCCCAGTCAGTATCTGGGGCGGTTCTGGTAGGTGCAAATCAGTAGAATATTCCCCCAAGAACATCTTCCTATGGTTCCACAGTTTTTGAGGTTTTTTACTCTTGGACTTTATCTCTTCCTTTCTCTCTTTTCATTATGTGTCTATAGGTTATTAATACTCACTCATTCTGCATAAAAGAAATGTATTATTTTTTAAATGCCTTTTACATGGTGGGGGAATCTTTACATTATTATATTATCATGAGGTTGTTCCACAGTATTTGATGTTTTACTTTGGGACTTCATTTCTTCTGTTCTTTATCCATTATGTGCCTTTTGGATATTTACTCCATATAGATTATGATTTATGTCAATAACATTTTAATATTCTGATACTGCATTATATAACTGAACCTCATTTTCTTCCACCATATGACCAACCCTAAGATCTGAATTTCAATGTAAGAATTGTAACTTTAATCATTTGTGTAGAGAAGAAGAAGAAGAAGAAGAAGAAGAAGACATCAAGTCATGATTGAGCAATGACTATTGTACCAGTAGCATAGGAAGAGTCCTATTCATGTAAAGGCAATTAGGTAATGGGAGTTCCTACCAGGAGAAGGGTAAGAAGTTATTCATTGGAGAGGGGGAGAAGTTCATAGTTTGTGCATATAGCAACATATATAGGGTTCAAATTAAATGCAATTAATGACTAATAAAATGACTAACTTGTAGGGAATCAGCTATTTAGAAGTTTCCATGGCTCTCCGATGATCTGCCCATCTTTGCTTGATATTTAATTGAATGGATGGTTTTTTTTTATGAATTATTTTGTACATTATATTCCCAGGCAATGAATGAGAAGAACCAGACGTGGGTCAGTGAGATTGTTCTCTTGGGATTTCAGAATCTCCACAACTTCAAGGTTCCCCTGTTCTCTCTGTTCCTTCTGATTTACATTGTGACCGTTTGGGAGAACGTCCTCATCATAGTGTTGGTGGCCTTCAGCCGGAACCTCCACTCCCCCATGTACTTCTTTCTCCAGCAGTTGGCTCTGTCTGATCTCCTGCAGATCACAAATATTGTACCAATCTTGCTTCAGACTATAATCTATGGTGGAACCACGCTGTCTCTTCCTGGTTGCATCACTCAGTTATATTTTTTTGGTGGTTCAGAAGGTTGTGAGTTTCTACTTCTCTCAGTAATGGCCTATGACAGATATGTGGCCATCTGCATCCCCCTGAGATACACTTCTATATTGAACCCCAGGGTGTGTTTTATATTAATCCTAATGTCATGGCTTCTTGGCTTCGGCATTGCAGTGATTACAGCAAATCTCATGGGAGCATTAGAGTTTTGTGACCAAAACACCATTGACCATTTCTTCTGCGATTTCTACCCACTTCTAGAGCTTTCCTGCTCCGACAAGTTTCCTCTGCAAATTGAAGCATTTTTTCTATTTGTCCCCATGGTTTTTATGCCGTTCATACTTCTCATTGTATCATATATGTGTATTGCCCATGCAATCCTAAAGATAGTGTCCCATACCGGGAGGCAAAAAGCCTTCTCCACCTGCAGCTCCCACTTGGCCGTGGTCTCCATGTTTTATGGGGCTCTCATTGCTATTTACTTGTTTCCCTCTAAGAAACAATCTTCAGCCGTTAGCAAAGTTCTCTCCCTGTTGTACACAGTAGTGATCCCTATGGTGAACCCCCTTATTTACACCTTGAGAAATAAAGAGATCCAAGGGGCCCTCAAGATAAAATTGAATTAATTTTTCCAATCTGTTAGATATATATATGAATGGGCAGTCGCTAATGATTACAAGAGTCATTACGGTCAGAGATGCCAAAGTTACCGGTGTAATATTTATGATTCTTGGGTCAGTTTCTTACCCCCTTTGCTCTCCCTGTCTCCTCCCACTTTACCCAGTCCCTGACTGCAAGAAGATAATGGGAATGGGCTCAGTGGGTCCAGGACAGAGAGGTTGCGCCTAAAAGTACTTCCCCAGTCTGATTGGCCGATACCCCACTTACTGTGTAGGCGCTACACTCCAGGTCTTGTCTCCACGTTGCCTCGACTGTAGAACAAGCGCCCGGAGGGGACAGACTTGGCGCACCCTAACGGTAGATATACATTGGCTAAAAGGATTATTTAGGGTACGGCCATTTTGCCTTGGCTTTCCCCATACAAAAAGTCACTTATACAAATGCATAAAACCAATTTACAAATTACTTGTACAACAAATTTTGAAAATGTGCATCTTTATACCAACTGCTGAAAATTTGCCAAAAATCTTCTCCAAAAATTTGGCGAAATGCAGCTACTGAGCAACTTTTCTGACGCGCTCAACCACCACTTTTTCCTCACTTGTCAAATTTTTGTTACATCAAATTTTTGCTAATGGCGAAATGCGGAATTTGGCTGCAAATCTGTGCCTGGAGAAAAATTTCGCTCATCACTAGTCTCTATGATAATATTTTATATGCCTTAAAAATTCACCCCAAACCCTACTGTTCCCGCCCCATTTCCTTGGCTATGTAGCAGTGTGGGTGGCACATTGTACTGAAGTAGACGCACCCGACAGGGAACTGCAGCCCATCTTTGAGTCAATACAGAGTTGTGATTGGCTATCAGCCTTCGACTGTGCAGACATTTAGGGTACCACCACCCCTCACTGGAAAC
This sequence comes from Xenopus tropicalis, assembly GCF_000004195.4. Taxonomy (NCBI): domain Eukaryota; kingdom Metazoa; phylum Chordata; class Amphibia; order Anura; family Pipidae; genus Xenopus; species Xenopus tropicalis. The sequence goes on along the minus strand of NC_030679.2, from coordinate 153,251,451 downwards.
ACAGGGTTTTCCCCCCAATGTTTTACTATGACTAAATTAAACCCCACCTTACCTGCCCCAAGCAAAACTGTAGGTAATGAACCTACTGAGCTTCTAGTTGGGCCTTAAGTCAGTACCAGTTAATGGGGGGTTCTTGTGGGAGGTCTTGGCTCAATGAGAATGTGCTGCTCTCTGTATAACTGTATCCGGTGGTGCTAAAAGTTGACAAAAATTTACTATGCATCTAAATGGCTAAAAATCCGAATCTGATGTAGAAGTCAATGGCCGAGGTCCCTCCACTGGAAGATCCTTCTTTTGTCTCAAAACTTTAGAGTTTTTGGATTTTTGATGCTGCTTTTTTGTGCCACAAAACTTACGGTTTCAGAGCGACATCTCGAAAAATTTGAGTTTTTTTAAAATTTTTTCTTGTACAGACTTTTCCTATCAGATTTATTTATTAAATGTTAGACATTAGAGGAAATGAGTTTAGTCGTGTTTAAAAATTTTTAAAAAACTAGAAATGATGGAGTTTTTAGATAAATGTCACCAATTCATTTTATTCAACTCTAAGGGGCACATTTACTAATCCACGAACGTCCGAAAAGCGTCCGAATGCGTTTTTTTCGTAATGATCGGTACTTTGCGACTTTTTCGCAAATTGACGCGACTTTTTCGAGCTCTCAATACAAAAGTTGCGACAATTCGCGCAAGTTGTAACGGTTACGAAAAAGTCGCGACAATTTACGGAAAAGTAGTAACGGCGATGAAAAAATCGCAAAAAATACGAAAAAGTCGCAAAATGTTGGTTTTCCAATCCGAATTTTTCTCATTCAGATTCGGATTAGTGGATTAGTAAATCAGCCCCTTAGGGGCCGATTTATTGAAATTCAAGTTTTTTTTTTTCACGATTCAAGAAAAACCGCAGTGAAAAAATACAAATGTGACAAAGCTTGGGAATGTTCTTAAGAACCACAAATAGTCGGTATTTATTAAAGAAAAAACCCGTAACCGGCGCTACAGGAGTGGAGTCGCTGCAGTCTTGTCGCGTTATTGAAAATCTAGAATTGTTTTTGCTTTTTCATGATTTTATTAAAATGAACTTGTATTATGAGCCATTTTATTATTTGGGAAAATCACTTTTTAGAATCAAATCTAATTTATTTGCTTATTTAGAACATTTAATCTTATGAGAATTATGTGAATAAGTTCCATGAAATAATCAACATCAATATCATCTTTCCTGATAATAAATATTTCCTTTTCTATATATTTTTCTAGGACAGAAATGGGAATTTGGTTCTGCCAAAAAAACCCTGAATCTATTTGAATAAATGCAAATTAAAGACCAATGGGAAATGTTTACTTTCCAGATCACCGTGAAATACACAAATATGTCTAATTCTCTCTTTTTGGTTTGTACTGATATTAAAACTGAATCATCTTTAAAAGAAACAAAAAAAACTCAAAGCCCCTCCCCATTTATATTCTGACCCTTCATATCAATCCAATCATGCATCATGGGAAAGATGATCTTTGGAATCTCACTATAAGAAATAGAAAAAGTTAATGGTTCATATTTTGGGTATTTATAGGGGCAGATTTCCTAAAAATTGGATATTTTTGTTTTTAGAATCACACATAAACTCCTGAGAGTTTTGTGATTAAAAAAATTTGAACAATGATGTATTTATTAATAGCCACGATAATTTGTAAGTTGATTGTACAAAAGTTTTGAATTTTGCCGAAAAAAAACATATTTTCTCCAAACAGGAAGTTATCCAGCAGCCATTTTAGGAGCATTTGTGCTCAGTTTCCTCACTTGCATCTTGACAAACAATAATGCATATAAATTCCACTAGAAAATAAGTGAAATGGAAAACAATAACGTGTTTAAGTTGCCTTTTTTAGTGTGTTTCAAAAATGTGTTTAACTTCCCCTTGAAAATGTGCCGAGGACTGGCTGTCACTGACTATTCCATTTCTTTGTGTTTTTTTTTAAAAATCCTCCATAGGACTCAATGGTTCTTGGCAGTTTAAAAAAAGTCAAATAAAGTTGTATAAATCCCAAATGTTCCTGGGTTGTTTAAAAAAAAACAAAAAAAAAACATTTCGAGAAATTTCTATTTTTCTTTGAGAGAAAAAAAACCCAAAAACGTAAATGGGCCCCATAGAGTCAGTTGTTGATGTCTGAACGATAACGATGTTGCGCTGCTCCCCCCCCCCATTCTGCAGTATTTAATTCCATATACAAAACAATTGTCAAATGATGAGCAGACAAATTAGAACTTTAGATTATTTGTTGTCAGGAGCCAGTGGATGACAAACATTAAGGTAAATAAATATAAGAATTTACAACAGAAAATGATTCATTAACTTCTTAATTGGAAAACCAGTGACCAATGTGTGTCTGGATTGTGTTGGAACCAAAAAACCAAGAAGACACAAAGCGTAACTGTTACCCCCAAACAGCCAATGGGGTGTGTGTAGGTAGAGAAAGAAAATGAGAAAGGAAAGTAAATCATCTACTGAGTCTCCTTGTTCCTCTAATTCTCCTTGTTCCCCTAATTCTCCTTGTTCCCCTAATTCTCCTTGTTTCCCCATTTCTCATTGTTCCCCTAATTCTCCTTGTTCCCCTACTTCTCCTTGTTCCCCTAATTCTCCTTGTTCTCCTAAGTCTCCTTGTTCCCCTAGTTCTCCTTGTTTCCTTAATTCTCCTCGTTCCCGTAATTCTCCTTGTTCTCCTAATTCTCCTTGTTCCCCTAATTCTCCTTGTTCCCCTAATTCTCCTTGTTTCCCCAATTCTCCTTGTTCCCCTAATTCTTCTTGTTTCCCCAATTCTCCTTGTTCCCCTAATTCTCCTTGTTCCCCTAATTCTCCTTGTTCCCCTAGTTCTCCTTCTTCCCCTAATTCTCCTTGTTCCCCTAATTCTCCTTGTTTCCCCAATTCTCCTTGTTCCCGTAATTCTCCTTGTTCTCCTAATTCTCCTTGTTCCCCTAATTCTCCTTGTTCCCCTAATTCTCCTTGTTTCCTCAATTCTCCTTGTTCCCCTAATTCTCCTTATTTCCCTAATTCTCCTTGTTCCCCTAATTCTCCTTGTTTCCCCAATTCTCCTTGTTCCCCTAATTCTACTTGTTCCCCTAGTTCTCCTTGTTCCCCTAATTCTCCTTGTTCTCCTAAGTCTCCTTGTTCCCCTAGTTCTCCTTGTTTCCTCAATTCTCTTTGTTCCCGTAATTCTCCTTGTTCTCCTAATTCTCCTTGTTCCCCTAATTCTCCTTGTTCCCCTAATTCTCCTTGTTTCCCCAATTCTCCTTGTTCCCGTAATTCTCCTTGTTCTCCTAATTCTCCTTGTTCCCCTAATTCTCCTTGTTCCCCTAATTCTCCTTGTTTCCTCAATTCTCCTTGTTCCCCTAATTCTCCTTATTTCCCTAATTCTCCTTGTTCCCCTAATTCTCCTTGTTTCCCCAATTCTCCTTGTTCCCCTAATTCTCCTTGTTCCCCTAGTTCTCCTTGTTCCCCTAATTCTCCTTGTTCTCCTAAGTCTCCTTGTTCCCCTAGTTCTCCTTGTTTCCTCAATTCTCTTTGTTCCCGTAATTCTCCTTGTTCTCCTAATTCTCCTTGTTCCCCTAGTTCTCCTTGTTTCCTCAATTCTCCTTGTTCCCCTAATTCTTCTTGTTCCCCTAATTCTACTTGTTCCCCTAATTCTCCTTGTTTCCCTAATTCTCCTTGTTCTCCTAAGTCTCCTTGTTCCCCTAGTTCTCCTTGTTCCCGTAATTCTCCTTGTTCCCGTAATTCTCCTTGTTCTCCTAATTCTCCTTGTTCCCCTAATTCTCCCTGTTTCCTCAATTCTCCTTGTTCCCCTAATTCTCCTTGTTCCCCTAGTTCTCCTTGTTCTTTTAATTCTCCTTGTTCCCCTAATTCTCCTTGTTTCCTCAATTCTCCTTGTTTCCCCAATTCTCCTTGTTCCCTTAATTCTCCTTGTTCCCCTAATTTTCCTTGTCCTCCTAATTCTCCTTATTCCCCTAATTCTCCTTGTTCCCCTAGTTCTCCTTGTTTCCTTAATTCTCCTTGTTCCCCTAACTCTCCTTGTTCCCCTAATTCTTCTTGTTTCCCAAATTCTCCTTGTTCCCCTAATTCTCCTTGTTCCCCTAATTCTCCTTGTTCCCCTAAGTCTCCTTGTTCCCTAATTCTCCTTGTTCCCCTAATTCTCCTTGTTCCCCTAATTCTTCTTGTTCCCCTAATTCTCCTTGTTCCCTAATTCTCGTTGTTCCCCTAATTCTCCTTGTTGCCCTAATTCTTGTTCCCCTAATTCTCCTTGTTCCCTAATTCTCCTTGTTCCCCTAATTCTTCTTGTTCCCCTAATTCTCCTTGTTCCTCTAATTCTCCTTGTTCCCTTATTCTCCTTGTTTCCCTAATTCTTCTTGTTCCCCCAATTCTCCATGTTCCCCTAATTCTCCTTGTTTCCATAATTCTCCTTGTTTCCATAATTCTCCTTGTTCCCCTAATTCTCCTTGTTCCCCTAAGTCTCCTTGTTCCCTAATTCTCCTTGTTCCCCTAATTCTCCTTGTTCCCCTAATTCTTCTTGTTCCCCTAATTCTCCTTGTTCCCATAATTCTCCTTGTTCCCCTAATTCTCCTTGTTCCCCTAAGTCTCCTTGTTCCCTAATTCTCCTTGTTCCCCTAATTCTCCTTGTTCCCCTAAGTCTCCTTGTTCCCTAATTCTCCTTGTTCCCCTAATTCTCCTTGTTTCCTTAATTCTCCTTGTTCCCCTAATTCTCCTTGTTCCCCTAATTCTCCTTGTTCCCTAATTCTCCTTGTTCCCCTAAGTCTCCTTGTTCCCTAATTCTCCTTGTTCCCCTAAGTCTCCTTGTTCCCTAATTCTCCTTGTTCCCCTAATTCTCCTTGTTCCCCTAATTCTCCTTGTTCCCCTAATTCTCCTTGTTCCCTAATTCTCCTTGTTCCCTAATTCTCCTTGTTCCCTAATTCTCCTTGTTCCCCTAAGTCTCCTTGTTCCCTAATTCTCCTTGTTCCCCTAATTCTCCTTGTTCCCCTAATTCTCCTTGTTCCCTAATTCTCCTTGTTCCCCTAATTCTTCTTGTTCCCCTAATTCTCCTTGTTCCCTAATTCTCATTGTTTCCATAATTCTTCATGTTTCCATAATTCTCCTTGTTCCCCTAAGTCTCCTTGTTCCCTAATTCTCCTTGTTCCCCTAATTCTCCTTGTTCCCCTAATTCTCCTTGTTTCCCTAATTCTCCTTGTTCCCCTAATTCTCCTTGTTCCCCTAATTCTCCTTGTTCCCTAATTCTCCTTGTTCCCCTAATTCTCCTTGTTCCCCTAATTCTCCTTGTTCCCCTAATTCTCCTTGTTCCCCTAGTTCTCCTTGTTTCCTTAATTCTCCTTGTTCTCCTAAGTTTCCTTGTTCCCCTAATTCTCCTTGTTTCCCTAATTCTCCTTGTTCCCCTAGTTCTCCTTGTTTCCTTAATTCTCCTTGTTCTCCTAAGTTTCCTTGTTCCCCTAATTCTCCTTGTTTCCCCAATTCTCCTTGTTCCCCTAAGTCTCCTTGTCCCCCAAACAGGGTCGGACTGGGCCGCCGGGACACCGGGAAAAAGCCTGGTGGGCCCTGGCTCCAGTGGACCCCAGCGGCCCAGACCCAACCCTAGCCGGCGCTCAACCTGCCCGACTGTTCCTCCCCTGGAGTGTTAAATTTACGTGCTTGGGAGAGGATGTCGGGTGGGGGTTTTTTGTTCTTATCTGCCCCTCACCCCCAGTCCTGTATAGGCCTCCATAATGGCCTTAATGTGAGTAAATTCTGGGAAACCGGAAAGGGCCTGAATTAATGGGCAATAATAATAATAATAATAATAATAACAGCAGTAACAGTGACACATTGGTGTATCAATGAAATATCTGGTGTGTTTTACAATTTAATGAATTCAAAGAAACTTACAGATTCCCCCAAGGGCTGGTAATTACCCCAAACCCCCGAGTCTCCTGGAGATTCCCCAGTAGGTTTCCCAGCTGTGGGTGTTACTGGCACCGGGTAATAAAAGGAGATCTCTTCTTCCCTGCCCAGTCAGTATCTGGGGCGGTTCTGGTAGGTGCAAATCAGTAGAATATTCCCCCAAGAACATCTTTCCTGTAAAGGGATTTGATTGGAAAGAAATGGTTGGGATTGTGTTAGCAAAATGGCAGGAGAAATGCAGAGCAGGTTACACATTGGGAGAAGCTCATGGGGGCATCTTCCTATGGTTCCACAGTATCTGGGGCGGTTCTGGTAGGGGCAAATCAGTAGAATATTCCCCCAAGAACATCTTTCCTGTAAAGGGATTTGATTGGAAAGAAATGGTTGGGATTGTGTTAGCAAAATGGCAGGAGAAATGCAGAGCAGGTTACACATTGGGAGAAGCTCATGGGGGCATCTTCCTATGGTTCCACAGTATCTGGGGCGGTTCTGGTAGGGGCAAATCAGTAGAATATTCCCCCAAGAACATCTTTCCTGTAAAGTGATTTGATTGGAAAGAAATGGTTGGGATTGTGTTAGCAAAATGGCAGGAGAAATGCAGAGCAGGTTACACATTGGGAGAAGCTCATGGAGGCATCTTCCTATGGTTCCACAGTATCTGGGGCGGTTCTGGTAGGGGCAAATCAGTAGAATATGCAAAAAATAGCAGGAGAAATGCAGAGCCATCTTTTCTTGATTTGATGAGAAATGTTACCACATTGGGTCGGACTCAGTTTCATGAGAAAACATTATTTTATGAATTATCACAGGAAAACTCTATGAAAGTCTGTGGGAAGAAATGGACCCAATTAGGAAAAAACTTACTCTTATATTTATCCAATGTTGTTACCCAGGCCAAGGGCATCGAGGTGAATGGGTGACACAGCTCTGGGGCAGAACACATTAAAGCACATGAAGGAATGAGAGACATGGGTTGGACATGGACAGTGAATGCCAAGGTAAGTCTGTAGGCTACACATACTGTAACTCCAATAATATCTTCCCCAGAACTTTCCTTACATCAGGGATCTACAACCTTTGTGACCTGTGAGCCACATTTAAATATAAAAAGATTTGGGGTACCAAATAAGGGCTGTGATTGGTTATTTGGTAGCCCCTATGGGGACTGGCAGCCTACAGGAGGCTCTGTTTGGCTGTTTTTATGCCCCCAAGTCAGAAATTAAAAAATAAGCACCTGGTTTGGGGCCACTGGGAGCAACATCCAAGGGGTTGGGGAGCAACATGTTCCCCCGAGTTACTGGTTGGGGGTCACTGCCTTACATGATCCAGGCATCTAACTCCCATCATGTGTAGGTTCTGCAAGGAGTTATCTCACTGTACTGAGGTGTCAGTCTCTGGGTAGGTACAACCAGGTGCCCAGTCACAATTAGCCAAGCTTTCGTTAATGGTGTAATTAGTTCATTATTTATTATCACTACCCATGATTGTAACCCAACTAAATGTGCCCAAGTCCGGGCATATGGGAGAGTAGAGAGACAGGAAGATGGATTTCAACTGTTTGTTCAATGAAGAAATGTTCATCTTGATGGAACCTCACATCGTTCTTATCCTTATGGACTTATCCATGATGGCGAAGTCAAGAAAAACTGATAATAAAAAGATTGTTAAATATTGGCCCCTAGGGGACTTTGATGATCTAAAGACTGGATCCATTCATCCTAAATTTGCTTGGCCCGTTCCATGTGCTGTTGTTCCAGTCCTCCAATGAGTTTGTTTCTCTTTAAACACCCAGAACCCAAGTCCTAGTAGAAGTTACAGGGGAAACTCAACATCTGATGTCGCTCCCAGTACCCTCAATGTAGGGGCCATTTTTTATTTCTGGCTTGGGGGAAGTTTTGGAAGCCCAGAGACACAGTTTTACACCTGCAGGCCACATGGGGCTACCAAATAGCCAATCACAGTCCTTATTTGGCACCCCAAGAACAGTTTTATACTTATGTGACTCACCAACCAACAATTTTTACATCTGAGTGCAGTTCATGAGTGTTAAGGGTTGGGGATCCCTGATGTAAAGTATAATGAGTATAGTATAGTATAAAGTATAATAATTTTTTACTTCCGTGTTGATGTCACCACGAGTCCCAGGTATTTAAGGATTTGGTTTGGCCAGGCAGTTGGATTCAAAAAAGGCAGAATCTTGGCCAAATCCCAAACCGAATCCTCCATTCTGTGCATCCCTATTATTAACTTATTATACCAGTTATTTATTTTACCATGTTTTTGCCTCCCCCAGACAATGAATGAGAAGAACCAGACGTGGGTCAGTGAGATTGTCCTCTTGGGGTTTCAGAATCTCCACAACTTCAAGGTTCCCCTGTTCTCTCTGTTCCTTCTGATTTACATTCTGACAGTTTGGGAGAACGTCCTCATCATAGTGTTGGTGGCCTTCAGCCGGAACCTCCACTCGCCCATGTACTTCTTTCTCCAGCAGTTGGCCCTCTCTGACCTTCTCACATCCTCCAATATTGCCCCCACCCTGCTGGAAACGATACTAAATGAAGGAGCCACAGTGTCCCTTGTTGGGTGTATAACACAGTTTAATATTTTTGGTGGGTTAGAAACATTTGTGGGTTTCCTTCTAGCAGTAATGGCCTATGACAGATATGTGGCCATCTGCATCCCCCTGAGATACACTTCTATAATGTCCCACAGGGTTTGTGTTACATTAATGTTCGTGTCATGGCTGATTGGCCTGGGCGCTATACTCATCACTGCAAATCTAATAGCCACATTGCATTTCTGTGACCGAAATACCATTCATCATTTCTTCTGTGATTTCTTTCCTCTTCTAGAACTTTCCTGCTCAGATACTTTCATAGTACAATTAGAAGTAATTATATTGTCTGTTCCTGTTATTATTTGCCCCTTTATTCTCATCTCTGTATCATATATGTGTATTGCCCATGCAATCCTAAAGATAGTGTCCCATACCGGGAGGCAAAAAGCCTTCTCCACCTGCAGCTCCCACTTGGCCGTGGTCTCCATGTTTTATGGGACTATAATTGCTCTTTATATTGTTCCCCCCAGGAAAGAATCCCAGACAATAAGTAAAGTTCTCTCTCTGTTATACACCATACTGATCCCATTGTTTAACCCAATTATCTACAGCCTGAGAAATAAAGATGCCCAAGAAGCCCTTAAATATATCATTAAATATCATACAGTCTGTCATCATATAATTATCCCCTGTTGTTATAGTAACATTTAATTTATTTACAGCCATCTTAGTGGCCTTTGTTAAATTGTTTTATCATAACAATTCTGATCAAATGTATCTCTCCTCTACTCACATCTCTCAACTCAAATGTCTTAGACTATAGACAAAGCCAATAGAGTTCTGAATGGGGTGTGATGTGTAGAGCCAGATACAATTCAATGAGAGGAACTTATCCCTGATCCAATCCCAGATCTTCCCATAGAGCCAGATACAATTCAATGAGAGGAACTTATCCCTGATCCAATCCCAGATCTTCCCATAGAGCCAGATACAATTCAATGAGAGGAACTTATCCCCTGATCCAATCCCAGATCTTCCCATAGAGCCAGATACAATTCAATGAGAGGAACTTATCCCTGATCCAATCCCAGATCTTCCCATAGAGCCAGATACAATTCAATGAGAGGAATTTATCCCTGATCCAATCCCAGATCTTCCCATAGAGCCAGATACAATTCAATGAGAGGAACGTATCCCCTGATCCAATCCCAGATCTTCCCATAGAGCCAGATACAATTCAATGAGAGGAACTTATCCCCTGATCCAATCCCAGATCTTCCCATAGAGCCAGATACAATTCAATGAGAGGAACTTATCCCCTGATCCAATCCCAGATCTTCCCATAGAGCCAGATACAATTCAATGAGAGGAACTTATCCCCTGATCCAATCCCAGATCTTCCCATAGAGCCAGATACAATTCAATGAGAGGAACTTATCCCCTGATCCAATCCCAGATCTTCCCATAGAGCCAGATACAATTCAATGAGAGGAACTTATCCCCTGATCCAATCCCAGATCTTCCCATAGAGCCAGATACAATTCAATGAGAGGAACTTATCCCCTGATCCAATCCCAGATCTTCCCATAGAGCCAGATACAATTCAATGAGAGGAACTTATCCCCTGATCCAATCCCAGATCTTCCCATAGAGCCAGATACAATTCAATGAGAGGAACGTATCCCCTGATCCAATCCCAGATCTTCCCATAGAGCCAGATACAATTCAATGAGAGGAACTTATCCCCTGATCCAATCCCAGATCTTCCCATAGAGCCAGATACAATTCAATGAGAGGAACTTATCCCCTGATCCAATCCCAGATCTTCCCATAGAGCCAGATACAATTCAATGAGAGGAACTTATCCCCTGATCCAATCCCAGATCTTCCCATAGAGCCAGATACAATTCAATGAGAGGAACTTATCCCCTGATCCAATCCCAGATCTTCCCATAGAGCCAGATACAATTCAGTGAGAGGAACTGATCCCCTGATCCAATCCCAGTTCTAGATCCCAGATTTATCCTTCTCTATATAAGGAAGTCGAGCTGATTTTGCTAACTTGGTGGGTTTATGCCAGTTGTTTTGTGATGAATAGTTATTATAACTCTCTAAAATCTAATCTCAAACCCAAAAGGTGTCACTGTCACTTTAAAGCCAACGTCCATATTCAATGGGGGTTTGATCAAAACAGTTTTGGGTACACGCCACAAACACATACATGGTATTTTCCCGCCCTCTTCTTCCCCATCAACCAATGGTATCTGAGCCCTCCCACTGTCTATATAAGTCGGTGCATGATTGGCCATTACTCTGCCCTGTGTAGTTAGTGTTAAACAGAGGTTCGCTGCAGAGAACTGACAGATAAGGGCAGGTTGGGGCAGTTGCTAAGGGCAAATGCATCTTATTCTATAGTCATTTATTATTTGCCCTCTCATGGAAGTCAAGGATTACTTGGCAATAAACCAATGAGGAGAAATATTCTTGGGGTGATGGACCCCTAATACCCACATTTCAATTTATAGAGGTTTTATAAAACAATTATTTATTGATCCAGGTCAGAATACTTGTAGCATTGACTTACATTAATGAAGCACATTGTGCCCCTGAATATTATGGTCAATATGAAACCAATATCAGGATTATTATAGGTGCTAATATTGAGCCTACGGATATATCATAGTAACAAGAAGGCAAATGTCTAATGAACAGAAATAAATAAATATGATAAAAACTTGTTTAACTTGTTTACTATAAAAATAAATGATCAGATTCCCCCAAGGGCTGGTAATTACCCCAAACCCCCGAGTCTCCCGGAGATTCCCCAGTAGGTTTCCCAGCTGTGGGTGTTACTGGCACCGGGTAATAAAAGGAGATCTGTTCTTCCCTGCCCAGTCAGTATCTGGGGTGGTTCTGGTAGGTGCAAATCAGTAGAATATTCCCCCAAGAACATCTTTCCTGTAAAGGGATTTGATTGGAAAGAAATGGTTGGGATTGTGTTAGCAAAATGGCAGGAGAAATGCAGAGCAGGTTACACATTGGGAGAAGCTCATGGGGGCATCTTCCTATGGTTCCACAGTATCTGGGGTGGTTCTGGTAGGGGCAAATCAGTAGAATATTCCCCCAAGAACATCTTTCCTGTAAAGTGATTTGATTGGAAAGAAATGGTTGGGATTGTGTTAGCAAAATGGCAGGAGAAATGCAGAGCAGGTTACACATTGGGAGAAGCTCATGGAGGCATCTTCCTATGGTTCCACAGTCACATATGATTGTATTTTTCCTGCAGAAATGGATTCACTAATTCCCAAAGAATGAAGAACAACTGCTCGGAGCTTATGTTCCCCTTTTGGGAGGCAGAACCTTGATATAAATAGGAATAAGCTGAGTAGGAACCTCGGCTCATTCTCTTTTGACCTTACTGGGTTTGCTTTTGATTTGAAGGGATGAAGTATGGAAATTTGTTACCCTGCCAGTCAGTCATATCTCAGAAGTAATTTCACCAAGGCTATGGATGAGCAGAACCAGACGTGGGTCAGTGAGATTGTTCTCTTGGGATTTCAGAATCTCCACAACTTCAAGGTTCCCCTGTTCTCTCTGTTCCTTCTGATTTATATTCTGACAGTTTGGGAGAACGTCCTCATCATAGTGTTGGTGGCCTTCAGCCGGAACCTCCACTCCCCCATGTACTTCTTTCTCCAGCAGTTGGCCCTCACTGATCTACTGGGCTCCACTAATATTGTCCCCACCCTGCTCCTAACTGTGATTCATGATGGAACCACATTGTCCCTTGTTGGGTGTTTCGTTGAGTTTTATTTTTTTTGTGCCCCAGAAGCCTTTGAGTGTTTGCTCCTAGCAGTAATGGCCTATGACAGATATGTGGCCATCTGCATCCCCCTGAGATACACTTCTATCATGTCCCACAGAGCTTGTGTTACATTCATTCTCATGTTTTGGGCTCTTGGCTTTAGCAATGCAATGATTACTGTAAATATAATAGGGAGCCTACAATTCTGTGACCAAAATACCATTAACCATTTCTTCTGTGACTTCCTTCCTCTTCTAGAACTTTCCTGCTCAGACCTTTCTTTTCTGGAAATAGATGTAATCATACAGTCATTGCCTCTCATTATTTGCCCCTTTGTACTTATAATTGTATCATATATGTGTATTGCCCATGCAATCCTAAAGATAGTGTCCCATACCGGGAGGCAAAAAGCCTTCTCCACCTGCAGCTCCCACTTGGCCGTGGTCTCCATGTTTTATGGGACTCTCATTGCTATTTATATGGTTCCCCCCAGTAACCAATCACAGACCGTAAGCAAAGTTCTCTCCCTGCTTTACACTGTAGTGATTCCATTGGTTAACCCCGTTATTTACAGCCTGAGAAATAAAGATATAAAAGAAGCATTTAAAATGATATTAAAATAAATTCGCATCTATTTTTGGATAAAACGATACAATTATACAAGTCGCCTTCATTTCCTCATTAACAGGAATATTAAGATACATACATTTCCCAAATACCAACTTCCTATGAGTCTGTAGTATTGGCTTATCTTATCCCATGGACTATGTGTAATACCCCTACACCAATCAGTATGGAGAGACGTGCCAATGCTAACCAATCAGGATTGTGGCCAATCCCTTGCGTCCCCTGCTCTGCCACCTCCAGTCGTGCCCAGACCCTCACAGGACCAGGAGAAAGAGAAAAGCTCTCTATTGTATTGGGTTATCAGTAGGTCGCCCCCCATGCAGTTTTTGGAAGGGCTGTCTGGGTCAGAACTGCCGGCCCTGTTTTGGTTTTTAGAAGCTCACATAAACCCCAGAGAGTTTTTTTATTTAAAAAAAAAAAAATCAATCACTGATGATAATAATAATAATTTGTAAGTTGATTGTACAAAAGCTTTGATTTATTGTTTTTTTTTAAAAAAATTTTGACAATTTTTGTGAAAGTATTACAATATTTTCAAGAATATACAGGTATATGGCGCTCATTTTCCTCACTTGCATTTTGAGAAACAATAATGCATTTAACTTGCCCTTGAAAATGTGTGAAATAGAAAACAATAATGTGTGTAAGTTGCCCTTGATAGTGTGTGATATAGAAAACAATCATGTGTTTAACTTACCCTTGAAAATGTGTCAAGGACAGGCTGTTATTGTATAGTAAAAGCCTCGATAGGACACAATAGATCTCGGCAGCTGAAACCCGGCTGCTTTTGTCTGCCTAAAAAAGTCACATAAAGTTTTATAAATCTTGAACGTTCGTGGTTTTTAAAAAAAATCATACAAATTTTTTGAGGAAAAACAGAAACAATTAGATACTGCCAAAAAACACATCCGTAATAGCGATGAGCGAATATTTTTGCCAGCCATGGATTCGCGGTGAATTTCTGCATTTCGGGATTGGAGAAATGTTTTGCGAAACTTCTGCAAAAATTTGGCGATAAAGAATTTGTCCAGTGCCAAAAAAGTCTATTTTGACGCAACCGTGCCTATTTTGATACGGGCGCATCAGAATAGAGGCAGTTGCGGGGAAAAAAAGTTGTGAATTTTTCACCATTTTGAGATTTTCTGTAGTTTCCCAAATTTTTTTGCCATTTTGAGAATTTTCTGTAGTTTTGTGAATTTTTCGCCATTTTGAGAATTTTTCTGTTGTTTACCAAATGTTTTTGCCATTTTGAGAATTTTTCTGTAGTTTTGTGAATTTGTCTCCATTTTGAGAATTTTTCTGTAGTATTAAGAATTTTTTTGCCATTTTGAGAATTTTTCTGTAGTTTCACAAATTTTTCGCCATTTTGAGAATTTTCTGTAGTTTCACAAATTTTTCACCATTTTGAGAATTTTTCTGTAGTTTTGCGAATTTTTCTGTAGTTTTATGAATTTTTCTCCATTTTGAGAATTTTTCTGTAGTTTTGTGAATTTTTCTCCATTTTGAGAATTTTTCTGTAGTTTCTCAATTTTTTTTGCCATTTTGAGAATTTTCCTGTAATTCACGAATTTTTCACCAGTTTCAGAATTTTTCTGTAGTTTCACAAATTTTTCAACCATTTTGAGAATTTTCTGTAGTTTCACAAATTTTTCGCCATTTTGAGAATTTTTCTGTTGTTTACCAAATGTTTTTGCCATTTTGAGAATTTTTCTGTAGTTTTGTGAATTTGTCTCCATTTTGAGAATTTTTCTGTAGTATTAAGAATTTTTTTGCCATTTTGAGAATTTTTCTGTAGTTTCACAAATTTTTCGCCATTTTGAGAATTTTCTGTAGTTTCACAAATTTTTCACCATTTTGAGAATTTTTCTGTAGTTTTGCGAATTTTTCTGTAGTTTTATGAATTTTTCTCCATTTTGAGAATTTTTCTGTAGTTTTGTGAATTTTTCTGTAGTTTTGTGAATTTTTCTCCATTTTGAGAATTTTTCTGTAGTTTCTCAATTTTTTTTGCCATTTTGAGAATTTTCCTGTAATTCACGAATTTTTCACCAGTTTCAGAATTTTTCTGTAGTTTCACAAATTTTTCAACCATTTTGAGAATTTTCTGTAGTTTCACAAATTTTTCACCATTTTGAGAATTTTTCTGTAGTTTCGCAAATTTTTCTGTAGTTTTGTGAATTTTTTGGCCAAGTGAAAAAAGAAAGATTTGCTCATCACTAATACGGATATAAGTGAACATTTCCCAAAAACCCTTAGTAGATTTTTCCTGTTGCGTTAAAGGGGAACTGTCACCCAAAAAGCTGTATAATAAAAGTCCTTTTCCAATTAAACATGAAACCCAAATTCCTTTTTTATTACAAACCCAAACCCCTTATAAAGACATTTAAAATCACAGCTGTCAATTGTATATTGCCTGCCCCGCCCATTATGCCTTACTCATAGAGGCGGGGCAGGCAATTACTTTTATTTTTCATTCAGCACTCAATTTTCCTCACCATCTAATTGTGTAGCCAGTGCATGGGCATCGGGTCCCCCTCTATGGCGCATACACAAGATTTTGGGGTGATACAAAGCTCCGCCTTACTAACAGTGCCCACAAAGTGGCGCCGACCTGCTGCCTGTGACTGTGTAATTCCCAGACTGAAGGAAACTGAAGATTTATATTATTTATACAGTGAGTGAAGTTTATTTTGCTTGACAAACACAATAGAAAAGAATTTGGAATTATTTCTTGAGACATATATAATGACCCACTCTGTCCCACTCTATCCCACTCTGTCCCACTCTATCCCACTCTGTCCCACTCTATCCCACTCTGTCCCACTCTATCCCACTCTATCCCACTCTATCCCACTCTGTCCCACTCTGTCCCACTCTGTCCCACTCTATCCCACTCTGTCCCACTCTGTCCCACTCTGTCCCACTCTATCCCACTCTGTCCCACTCTATCCCACTCTGTCCCACTCTATCCAACTCTGTCCCACTCTATCCCACTCTGTCCCACTCTATCCCACTCTATCCCACTCTGTCCCACTCTGTCCCACTCTATCCCACTCTATCCCACTCTATCCCACTCTGTCCCACTCTGTCCCACTCTATCCCACTCTATCCCACTCTGTCCCACTCTGTCCCACTCTGTCCCACTCTATCCCACTCTATCCCACTCTGTCCCACTCTATCCCACTCTATCCCACTCTATCCCACTCTATCCCACTCTGTCCCACTCTATCCCACTCTGTCCCACTCTATCCCACTCTATCCCACTCTATCCCACTCTGTCCCACTCTATCCCACTCTGTCCCACTCTATCCCACTCTATCCCACTCTGTCCCACTCTATCCCACTCTGTCCCACTCTATCCCACTCTGTCCCACTCTATCCCACTCTATCCCACTCTATCCCACTCTATCCCACTCTGCCCCACTCTATCCCACTCTATCCCACTCTGTGACTCATATAAATATTGGGGGGCTATAGAAACCTCCCCAAAACATGTATTCATGTAAATATTTTATTCCAACTTCAACTTTGCCTTTAATTGTATCCAACACACTTCTGAAAATCTGCAGGCAACACAGAAATAATATCTAATAACAGTAATGGGCAATGCCAGTCAGCTCGGGGGCATTTGTAGATGGAAACTCCCAACCAGGAGCCACAGTCTGTCACTGGGGCCACTAACACCTCCCTACTCCCCGCAGGGATACACGGTGCAACTCCCGGGGGCTACGGCACCCAATAAAGGACAAACTTCCACCCCAGTGTCCCATGCTCGGTGCTTTCCCATGATGCCCCCATGATGCTGACTGGTATTTCGGATCAGTTAGAGATATTTCATTTATAGCTCAAACTCTAACATTAGTATTAACATTAACACATTTAATATCTAGAAACAAAGCAGAACAGAGAGTGAAACAATAGGTACGAGGCAATAAATGCAGCTAAAAGGACAAGGGGTTCCATAAGGAGCTGCCCATGTAAAAGGGGGAGTAGCACTCATTGGCCAAGAGGGGAGGGTGGGCAGGACACTGGAAGACCCCCCATAATAAAGCAATTCATGTAATTCTGATTAAAATGTAAATTCTAAGGGACACTGCCCAATATAAATATGGCCCCAGCGTTGACTTCCATCCCTACCATGTTAGGGCCACGTGTGGCTCCTGGGGTTCCTGCTGGGCATTGGGCAGGGCCCTAATTCATGATTCTCACCCAGGCACCTCCCCATACCCAGAATGCAGCATGAAGGGGCTCAGTGAAGGAGGCGTTGACTTCCATCCCTACCATGTTAGGGCCACGTGTGGCTCTGGGAATGGCGTTCCTGGGGGGCATTGGGCAGGGCCCTAACTCATGATTCTCACCCAGGCATCATTCCATACCCCAATTGCCGCATGTAGGGGCTCAGCGAAGGAGGCGGAGAAGGTGTGTAAGTGCCTGATTGGCTCACTCAGCTCATAGAAGGACAGGCGTCCGGCCTCATAGTCCAATGAGATCCTGATTTTCCCACAATAAGGGATGTGGGGTAACTGGGTTTCTCCCCTGTTATATCTCACTGAGTATTTATTATCCCATCGGTACAAAGCCCAGGACTTGTCATTATCCCCAAGGAAGGAATCGTACCCCCCTCTCTCTATACTGGGATAGGCCACTCCTACCCCCCAGCCCCCCAATTTACTCCCCTCCACTTCCCAGTGATGTTGCCCTGATCTGAACCTGTGGGAGGTTAAAGCCTGAGGATAGCGCTGGAACCTTCCCGGGGTTGGGGGGCGATGCTGGTCGGTACGGGAATGGGATATCGATTTCCTGCCCCCCGATACTGATACGTATTTCCCCAGTGTGTCTGTATCCAGTAACAGGTTTGTAGCTTCATGTCCATAGATCTTTCCTTTAATCCCAGCCCCAATGCCAGCGAGGCCTCTAGTTAATGTGCCAAAGACCAGGTCCATATCCAGATCCCCTACAGCCAGGACCTTTATACCCTCCCTCTCTCTGCCCTCAGTATCTGCCCCCTCAGCCCCACAGAAGGCAAGGGATTCCCATTGTCCCTGTAGGACAGTGAGTGGAGCTGCCATGTTGCACAGCTCCTCAATGTGACGGATCTTCCTGGACAGCTCGTCCCTCTTTATCTCCAGCTGTTGGATCAGGTCATGGAGTTGGATAAAAAGCTCCTCTTTCTGCCTGGAGATGTCACTCAGGAGTCGCTTCTCTAGGGCTTCCAGCTCTTCCCTGATGCCCCTAAACAGGGCAGTGACTCTCTCTGTCTCAGCGGCTGCTTTTTCTTCCACTTCTCTCCAGCTCTCCAGCAGCCTTTGGGCTCCTCTCTCAGTCTCCTCTCTCTCTGGGCTCAGGTTCTCCAGAACTTTCCTCAGTGTTTCTTTCTTCTTCTCAGAGGCCTCACTCAGCAGCTCCACCCTGTGGCCCCGGTGCTCCCCGGCCAGGCAGCAGGACACACAGATACAGGCCCCATCCTCACAGCAGTAATACTCCAGAAACTTGTGATGTACAGAACATTTAATGTTCTCCAGGGCGGTGGGTTCCGTCAGTACATGTTCTGCAGACTTGCTATGGACCCTCACGTGGGCATCGCACAGAGAAGCCTCACACAGGATACAGGATTTAGCAGCAGGTACCGGAGAGTTAATACAGTAAGTGCAGTAGATCCCAGTCCCATCATGCTCTGGGTGAGTAGAAAAGAATAGTTCTGCTAAGTTACCCAGAGTTGTGTTCCTCTGTAGGGCAGGGCGCTCCTGAAACTTTGCTCTGCATTCAGGGCAGGAATAACCCCCCGACCCCTCCTGGGTATCCAGCAGCCCCCCAATACAGCCATGGCAGAAGTTATGCCCACAGGGCAGGGTTACCGGATCGGTATAAACGCTCAGGCAGATGGAGCAGCTCAGCTCGTCTCTCAGATCAGCAGTCGCCATCACTACAGGACCAACAGCTCAACTGAGAGTTCCTTCTGTAAGTTTCCAGTTTTCCCCCATCGAACCACAAACACCCACAGGGAGAAGCAGTCTCTTAGACTTCCTCTTAACCTTGTAAGTCTCAGCCTTACCCATAAACACCAAGTAATCTCAGGAGTCAGGAGCAGTCTCTTAGACTTCCTCTTAACCTTGTAAGTCTCAGCCTTACCCATAAACACCAAGCAGTCTCAGGAGTCAGGAGCAGTCTCTTAGACTTCCTCTTAACCTTGTAAGTCTCAGCCTTACCCATAAACACCAAGTAATCTCAGGAGTCAGGAGCAGTCTCTTAGGTTTCCTCTTAACCTTGTAAGTCTCAGCCTTACCCATAAACACCAAGCAATCTCAGGAGTCAGGAGCAGTCTCTTAGGCTTCCTCTTAACCTTGTAAGTCTCAACCTTACCCATAAACACCAAGCAGTCTCAGGAGTCAGGAGCAGTCTCTTAGACTTCCTCTTAACCTTGTAAGTCTCAGCCTTACCCATAAACACCAAGCAATCTCAGGAGTCAGGAGCAGTCTCTTAGGCTTCCTCTTAACCTTGTAAGTCTCAGCCTTACCCATAAACACCAAGCAATCTCAGGAGTCAGGAGCAGTCTCTTAGACTTCATCTTAACCTTATAAGTCTCAGCCTTACCCATAAACACCAAGTAATCTCAGGAGTCAGGAGCAGTCTCTTAGGCTTCCTCTTAACCTTGTAAGTCTCAGCCTTACCCATAAACACCAAGCAATCTCAGGAGTCAGGAGCAGTCTCTTAGACTTCATCTTAACCTTATAAGTCTCAGCCTTACCCATAAACACCAAGCAATCTCAGGAGTCAGGAGCAGTCTCTTAGACTTCATCTT
Organism: Xenopus tropicalis; assembly: GCF_000004195.4. Taxonomy (NCBI): domain Eukaryota; kingdom Metazoa; phylum Chordata; class Amphibia; order Anura; family Pipidae; genus Xenopus; species Xenopus tropicalis. The sequence continues at coordinate 153,231,730 of NC_030679.2, read as the reverse complement.
AACCTTATAAGTCTCAGCCTTACCCATAAACACCAAGCAATCTCAGGAGTCAGGAGCAGTCTCTTAGGCTTCCTCTTAACCTTGTAAGTCTCAGCCTTACCCATAAACACCAAGCAATCTCAGGAGTCAGGAGCAGTCTCTTAGACTTCATCTTAACCTTATAAGTCTCAGCCTTACCCATAAACACCAAGCAATCTCAGGAGTCAGGAGCAGTCTCTTAGGCTTCCTCTTAACCTTGTAAGTCTCAGCCTTACCCATAAACACCAAGCAAAGAGTCAGGAGAGGACCATCAGCCTGACCAAGTATGAGTAGAGTAGAGTAGAAGTATGAGTAGAGAATGGCCACCCAATATTAACTGGATTTAAGCCCTAATTCCTCCAGGTCCTACAGACTATGTCCATGGGGTTTAGGTGCTGAGCTGTTGGACAATCAATATTATATATAACATTATATTTGATCAGTACTGTTCCCATGGTGGGAGTGCAAGAACATGGCCTTTACACTTGTTCCCCCCGGGTAACTGCACCCAAGATGCAAATGTTAATGTGGTAGTCACTAGGGCTGCCATTTTGTTAAGAAAAAATAGCAGCTAGGGAACAGGGCAGGGTGGCAGGTAACTATGGGTGAGCTTATGAGGCAAAATGGGTGGGGTTATTACCAAAAGGGGTGGAGTGATGTCATGGAAGGTGGCGGATGCATTGGGCCAATGTTGAAGAAATTTGGTGAGTTGGGGGAAGGGCGGTATCAGAGCGATACAGTCTTTGAGCTGGAATTGGGGGTGGGCCATGGACAGAAAAACAGGCGATTACACATTTACCAGCATTGCCCATAAATTTGTTCTACTGGCCCAGGCCCTGGCTAGTTATTTACCAGCCACTAAAGTACTGTCCAGGTGGCAACCCTAAAAGTCACAGTTCTCCATGCTCCTGAACTGAGAGAAGAGGCCTGGGGCAATTTGTAAAACGATAAAAAACAACTGTGTGTAGTGTCTTCCCCCCAAATCTAACTGTCCTTGTGTGCCCAGCAAGTGCCAAAGTGCCCTTCACTTCTGCGCTGTAACTGCCTATTGTGTCAATAGTTCCCTAGTGCAACCGGCCAATTACAGAGCAGGGTCAGACTTACAGAACTAAAGCAAAACTGACTCTAACAGGCGACTTTAGTTCAGTAAGTCTGACCCTGCATAATATTTCTATGTACAATCCTTCTCCTTAGTGGGGCAGATTATTACCAAGTGCAGCATTATTATTTGCTATCATTTTACCCCACAGACTCATGTTAGTCGGGGGTGGAGGCTGGAAATTAGCCTTAGGGATGCCAACAACTTGTGCCCCCTTTCTTTCTCTAGAAATAGACAAATAGGTGTTGGTGCCCATGAAATTCCCCTACTTGTCAGGAAGTCCTGGTTACTGTCATCTATGCCCTTTGGGGGAAGTATAACAAGTTCTGGTCCATAGCTGATATAATGGGTCTCTCTGGACTCTTGGACCTGTTTTATAGGGGTGGATGCTGCTGGAGAGCCTGGGAGCAGAGGGCCTCAGCAAGAAAGTGTCCCCTAAGAGGACCAATCTATTGGTGAAGTTGGAGAACATAGATCCCCATGAATGAGATATTAGTGACAGTAAAGCTCCTGTAATTGCCCCACCCCCGAGAAGTAAGATATTAAGAACAGCTTGGAAATAGCAGACTTTGGCTCCAACAAGCATTGATAGATTGGAGGTAACTCTCCCAGGTAACATAATCAGTACCCGGCTGGAGCTCAGTGCACTTCTCTAAACAGAATTGTACCCGTTTTGATTTGCAATGATTGTAAATGAGCAAACTGAGACCTACTGCCCTACAGCCCTACTGCCCTACTGCCCTACAGCCCTACAGCCCTACTGCCCTACTGCCCTACTGCCCTACTGCCCTACAGCCCTACAGCCCTACTGCCCTACTGCCCTACTGCCCTACTGCCCTACAGCCCTACAGCCCTACTGCCCTACTGCCCTACAGCCCTACAGCCCTACTGCCCTACTGCCCTACTGCCCTACTGCCCTACTGCCCTACTGCCCTACAGCCCTACAGCCCTACTGCCTTACTGCCCTACTTCCCTACTGCCCTACTTCCCTACTGCCCTACAGCCCTACAGACCTACTGCCCTACTGCCCTACTGCCCTACTGCCCTACTTCCCTACAGCCCTACTGCCCTACTGCCCTACTGCCCTACTGCCCTACAGCCCTACTGCCCTACTGCCCTACTTCCCTACTGCCCTACAGCCCTACAGACCTACTGCCCTACTGCCCTACTGCCCTACTGCCCTACAGCCCTACTGCCCTACTGCCCTACAGCCCTACAGCCCTACTGCCCTACAGACCTACAGACCTACTGCCCTACTGCCCTACAGCCCTACTGCCCTACTGCCCTACTGCCCTACTGCCCTACAGCCCTACTGCCCTACTGCCCTACTGCCCTACTGCCCTACAGCCCTACTGCCCTACTGCCCTACTGCCCTACAGCCCTACAGCCCTACTGCCCTACAGCCCTACTGCCCTACTGCCCTACTTCCCTACTGCCCTACTTCCCTACTGCCCTACAGCCCTACAGACCTACTGCCCTACTGCCCTACTGCCCTACTGCCCTACTTCCCTACAGCCCTACTGCCCTACTGCCCTACTGCCCTACTGCCCTACAGCCCTACTGCCCTACTGCCCTACTTCCCTACTGCCCTACAGCCCTACAGACCTACTTCCCTACTGCCCTACTGCCCTACTGCCCTACTGCCCTACTGCCCTACTGCCCTACTGCCCTACAGCCCTACTGCCCTACTGCCCTACAGCCCTACTGCCCTACTGCCCTACTGCCCTACAGCCCTACTGCCCTACTGCCCTACTGCCCTACAGCCCTACTGCCCTACTGCCCTACTGCCCTACTGCCCTACAGCCCTACTGCCCTACTGCCCTACTGCCCTACTGCCCTACAGCCCTACTGCCCTACTGCCCTACAGACCTACTTCCCTACTGCCCTACTGCCCTACAGCCCTACAGCCCTACTGCCCTACTGCCCTACTGCCCTACTGCCCTACAGCCCTACTGCCCTACTGCCCTACTTCCCTACTGCCCTACAGCCCTACAGACCTACTTCCCTACAGCCCTACTGCCCTACTGCCCTACTGCCCTACTGCCCTACAGCCCTACTGCCCTACTGCCCTACTGCCCTACTTCCCTACAGACCTACTGCCCTACAGCCCTATAGCCCTACTACCCCACAGCCCTACAGCCCTACTGCCCTACAGACCTACAGACCTACTGCCCTACTGCCCTACAGCCCTACTGCCCTACTGCCCTACTGCCCTACTGCCCTACTGCCCTACTGCCCTACTGCCCTACAGCCCTACTGCCCTACTGCCCTACTGCCCTACAGCCCTACTGCCCTACTGCCCTACTGCCCTACAGCCCTACTGCCCTACTGCCCTACAGCCCTACAGCCCTACTGCCCTACAGACCTACAGACCTACTGCCCTACTGCCCTACAGCCCTACTGCCCTACTGCCCTACTGCCCTACTGCCCTACAGCCCTACTGCCCTACTGCCCTACTGCCCTACAGCCCTACAGCCCTACTGCCCTACTGCCCTACTGCCCTACAGCCCTACAGCCCTACTGCCCTACAGCCCTACTGCCCTACTGCCCTACTTCCCTACTGCCCTACTTCCCTACTGCCCTACAGCCCTACAGACCTACTGCCCTACTGCCCTACTGCCCTACTGCCCTACTTCCCTACAGCCCTACTGCCCTACTGCCCTACTGCCCTACTGCCCTACAGCCCTACTGCCCTACTGCCCTACTTCCCTACTGCCCTACAGCCCTACAGACCTACTGCCCTACTGCCCTACAGCCCTACTGCCCTACTGCCCTACTGCCCTACTGCCCTACTGCCCTACAGCCCTACTGCCCTACTGCCCTACTGCCCTACTTCCCTACTGTACCTACTGTCCTACTGCCCTACTGCCCTACTGCCCTACTTCCCTACTGCCCTACTTCCCTACAGCCCTACTGCCCTACTGCCCTACAGCCCTACAGCCCTACAGCCCTACTGCCCTACTGCCCTACTTCCCTACAGCCCTACTGCCCTACTGCCCTACAGCCCTACTGCCCTACTGCCCTTCTGCCCTACTGCCCTACTGCCCTACAGCCCTACAGCCCTACTGCCCTACAGCCCTACTGCCCTACTGCCCTACTGCCCTACTGCCCTACAGACCTACAGCCCTACTGCCCTACAGCCCTACTGCCCTACTGCCCTACAGCCCTACTGCCCTACTTCCCTACAGCCCTACTGCCCTACTGCCCTACTGCCCTACTGCCCTACTGCCCTACTTCCCTACTGCCCTACTTCCCTACTGCCCTACAGCCCTACTGCCCTACAGCCCTACTGCCCTACTGCCCTTCTGCCCTACTGCCCTACTGCCCTACAGCCCTACAGCCCTACAGCCCTACAGCCCTACTGCCCTACAGCCCTACTGCCCTACAGCCCTACAGCCCTACTGCCCTACAGCCCTACTGCCCTACAGCCCTACAGCCCTACAGCCCTACTGCCCTACAGCCCTACTGCCCTACAGCCCTACAGCCCTACTGCCCTACAGCCCTACTGCCCTACAGCCCTACTGCCCTACTGCCCTACAGCCCTACTGCCCTACTGCCCTTCTGCCCTACTGCCCTACTGCCCTACAGCCCTACAGCCCTACAGCCCTACAGCCCTACAGCCCTACTGCCCTACAGCCCTACTGCCCTACTGCCCTACAGCCCTACTGCCCTACAGCCCTACTGCCCTACAGCCCTACAGCCCTACAGCCCTACTGCCCTACAGCCCTACTGCCCTACAGCCCTACAGCCCTACTGCCCTACAGCCCTACTGCCCTACTGCCCTACAGCCCTACTGCCCCTACAGGCCCTACAGCCCTACAGACCTACAGCCCTACTGCCCTACAGCCCTACTGCCCTACAGCCCTACTGCCCTACTGCCCTACAGCCCTACTGCCCTACAGCCCTACTGCCCTACTGCCCTACTGCCTACAGCCCTACTGCCCTACTGCCCTACTGCCCTACTGCCCTACAGACCTACAGACCTACTGCCCTACTGCCCTACAGCCCTACTGCCCTACTGCCCTACTGCCCTACTGCCCTACTGCCCTACAGCCCTACTGCCCTACTGCCCTACTGCCCTACAAACCTACAGCCCTACTGCCCTACAGCCCTACTGCCCTACTGCCCTACTGCCCTACTGCCCTACTTCCCTACTGCCCTACTTCCCTACTGCCCTACAGCCCTACTGCCCTACAGCCCTACTGCCCTACTGCCCTTCTGCCCTTCTGCCCTACTGCCCTACTGCCCTACAGCCCTACAGCCCTACTGCCCTACTGCCCTACTGCCCTACAGCCCTACTGCCCTACAGCCCTACTGCCCTACAGCCCTACAGCCCTACTGCCCTACAGCCCTACTGCCCTACAGCCCTACTGCCCTACAGCCCTACTGCCCTACTGCCCTACTGCCCTACAGCCCTACTGCCCTACAGCCCTACAGCCCTACTGCCCTACAGCCCTACTGCCCTACAGCCCTACAGCCCTACTGCCCTACAGCCCTACTGCCCTACAGCCCTACTGCCCTACTGCCCTACAGCCCTACTGCCCTACTGCCCTTCTGCCCTACTGCCCTACTGCCCTACAGCCCTACAGCCCTACAGCCCTACAGCCCTACAGCCCTACAGCCCTACTGCCCTACAGCCCTACTGCCCTACTGCCCTACAGCCCTACTGCCCTACAGCCCTACTGCCCTACAGCCCTACAGCCCTACAGCCCTACTGCCCTACAGCCCTACTGCCCTACAGCCCTACAGCCCTACTGCCCTACAGCCCTACTGCCCTACAGCCCTACTGCCCTACAGCCCTACTGCCCTACTGCCCTACAGCCCTACTGCCCTACAGCCCTACAGCCCTACAGACCTACAGCCCTACTGCCCTACAGCCCTACTGCCCTACAGCCCTACTGCCCTACTGCCCTACTGCCCTACAGCCCTACAGACCTACAGCCCTACTGCCCTACAGCCCTACTGCCCTACTGCCCTACAGCCCTACTGCCCTACAGACCTACTGCCCTACTGCCCTACTGCCCTACTGCCCTACTGCCCTACAGCCCTACTGCCCTACTGCCCTACAGCCCTACAGCCCTACTGCCCTACAGACCTACAGACCTACTGCCCTACAGCCCTACTGCCCTACTGCCCTACTGCCCTACTGCCCTACAGCCCTACAGCCCTACTGCCCTACAGCCCTACAGCCCTACAGCCCTACTGCCCTACTGCCCTACTGCCCTACAGCCCTACAGCCCTACAGCCCTACTGCCCTACAGCCCTACAGCCCTACAGACCTACAGCCCTACAGCCCTACTGCCCTACAGCCCTACAGACCTACTGCCCTACTGCCCTACAGCCCTACAGACCTACTGCCCTACTGCCCTACTGCCCTACTTCCCTACTGCCCTACAGCCCTACAGACCTACTGCCCTACTGCCCTACTGCCCTACTGCCCTACAGCCCTACTGCCCTACTACCCTACTGCCCTACTACCCTACTGCCCTACAGCCCTACTGCCCTACAGCCCTACAGACCTACAGACCTACTGCCCTACTGCCCTACTGCCCTACAGCCCTACTGCCCTACTGCCCTACAGCCCTACTGCCCTACTGCCCTACAGCCCTACTGCTCTACTGCCCTACAGCCCTACTGCCCTACAGCCCTACTGCCCTACTGCCCTACTGCCCTACTGCCCCACAGATCTCATAACCTAAAACTGGGGGATACAGTAAATACCCTGCCATCCAGGATAAATCCCTTCAGGCCGGTACCTGTATATATGAGTATCCCTAGGTCTTTGTATATATATATATTATTTGGAAGGGCTAAGCCTGATGGACTATTGTGTTGCCCCAATGGCTACTGTACCTACTATATAATTAGCCATGTGGGGGGGTCCCGTGACTGCCCCTACGCGTCACACAGCGAGGGAGAATGGAAAGAGGACGTTTGTGGGTTTATCAGACGGCTGGAGGCTGTGCCGGGGGGGCCGGGGGGGGGGTGGGGGCTCTATATTTATCCTGTTTATTGGGGAAGTGGCTCAAAGCTGCCAGAATCAGCTCATGTGGGGAATGCTGGGCTGGCAACTTGTGGCTACTGAACTGTGCCTGGGGCATTGCCATGGCCCCCCTTATGCTGACAGAACACATGATGCCATGGGCCCCCCCTACACTGAGGGAGATCACATGATTCCGTAGCCCCCCCCCATGCTGAGGGAGATCACGGGATGCCATGGGCCCCCCCTACGCTGAGGGAGATCACATGATGCCGTAGCCCCCCCCTACACTGAGGGACATCACATGATGCCATGGGCCCCCCCTACCCTGAGGGAACACATGATGCCATGAGCATCACATACTCAAAGGCTATAGACCCCAGGGGGGCACATGAACACTCCTCTTCTTCTCAAGGGGAAGGCCCCATGGAGCAGAGATCTATGTTGGCCGACTAACCGCTCCAAAATGGCTTCCCATTGGCAACAACTGGAGTTGGAGGTGGAAAGCTCTTCGCTTCTCCAATCCTCCAATTCTCCATTTGCAGAGGCGTGAGAGGCGTGAGAGTGAGAACTTTGTCCCATTTATCCATGTAGTTTAGTCTATGTTGTAGAGGATCTGGTGGAGAGGTGAGTATATTGTAGAGTTTTGATATGAGCCCTTTTTGGGGTAGGCCTTTGAGTGCCAAACTTTCTAATGCTGTAGAGGGGTTTGCCTTAGTGTGGGAGGTGTAGGGGTCTAACAAGTGGTATTCAAGCCATTTCATATTTATCTGTGGTTGATTCTCATGTATTGTTTAAAATGGAAGGATGGAATTTGACCATGGAAGTCCCAACAGTAACCATTTGAGCCTTGGCCCACCTAGAGCCTTAGCCCACCTAGAGCCTGGGCCCACCTAGAGCCTTGGCCCACCTAGAGCCTTGGCCCACCTAGAGCCTGGGCCCACCTAGAGCCTGGGCCCACCTAGAGCCTTGGCCCATCTAGAGCCTTGGCCCACCTAGAGCCTTGGCCCACCTAGAGCCTTGGCCCACCTAGAGCCTGGGCCCACCTAGAGCCTGGGCCCACCTGGAGCCTTGGCCCACCTAGACCCTTGGCCCATCTAGAGCCTTGGCCCACCTAGATCCTTGGCCCATCTAGAGCCTGGGCCCACCTGGAGCCTTGGCCCACCTAGAGCCTTGGCCCACCTAGAATAAAATTGGTGCCTAGTTGAAATTTTAGGTTGTGCAAGTAATTGCATTCAGGGGCCATTCGGATTTCAGCTTATGGTTGCATTTGGTTTCTGACCGATGTAGCCCCAGATTGTATGTGAGGGCCAATGGCACCAAGCTGGGAGCTGTCTCAGTTGTTGTCTGACTGCCGTCATCATCACTGATGGAGAGATACGGTGCTGACGGTGGTTCCAAAATAAAATGATGGAATATGCCTGAATTGTTTGGCATATTCTAGGGGATATGGCAACTGGGAGAGTCTGGAATAAATAGAGGTATTCGGGTAATATGCTCATTTTAATTGCTGCAGTTCTTCCTAGCCATGAGATAGTATATTTCCACCATTTTTGTAGTAATATTTTTGTATTCTGTATTAGAGGCTAAAAATAACAGTTGTATAATTGGGCATAATTGGCAGGAATTTGGGTTCCCAGATGAGCTATAGAATCCGACTTCCACTTATAGTTAAAATTAAGAGTAGTTTTTGTGGGATGTTTAATGGAAGAGCTTCAGTTTTAGTGACATTGAGCTTATACCCAGAGAATAATAATATATATTTGTCTAGGACTTGATGTAGATTTGGAAGTGAGATATGGGGATTAGATAATGTGAGCAGGACATCGTCTGCAAATAAAGCTATTTTGTATTGGGTAGAACCAACTGTAACTCCCGTAATGTCTGGATGGGACCTTATAGCGGCTGCCAGGGGTTCTAAACTCAATGTGTACAAAAGGGGTGAGAGAGGGCAGCCTTGCCTTGTTCCATTAAAAATTGGTATTGGTTTATGTGACTGGCCAAGGAGTTTTATGAAAGTTGTGGGGGAACTGTACAAACTTTGCAGGGCCAATAAGTGTGGAAAGGTTAAGATGTTGCACGAGGGTAAACAAAAAGGACCAATCAGTGCAGGGGCACCTTGTCTCTGTAAGATCGCTATAGGGTCAGTTGTTCGCCTGGTGTTGTCTCCTGCCTGTCTTTCCATTATAAAACCGACTCCGTCCATACCCATCAGTCTTGGGCGTATTCTAGCCAGATGATTGGTTAGTATTTTAGAAACCAATTTAAGGTCTGAGTTCAGAAGGGCGATGGGCCTATATTTTGTGCATAGGGTTGGGTCTTTTCGCTCTTTAGGCATTAAAGCTAGATATGACATTAGGTCAGAGGTGGGAATAGACTTTCCCTGGAGAAATTCATTAAATAACCATAGCATATGAAGGGATAGAATTTGCTGGAACAATTTGTAGTAGCCATCTAGGCCAGGAGTTTTAGCGTTGGGCATATTTTTAAGTGTGAGAGAAAGCTCTTCTATAGTGATATCCCTGTTCAATAATTGTATATCTTCATCTGAGAATTTGGAAAGGTTAAATAAATTGAAAAGGCCTTCAAGAAAATTGGATATATAATTTACGTGATCTCTTGCCCTTGTGGGTGTTGGGTTTAAATGATAAAGTTTGCTATAGTAGTTATGGAATTGAGTGCCAATTTGATTGGGGTCAAATGTCTGTTGAGCTGTTGGGGAGTTGGATGGAAGTAATTCTCGATTGGGCTTTTTGGGCTTTTCACTTCCTGGCCAGTAAAGTGTGCTGTTTAGCAGCTATGTCGTAGAAGGTTTGTTTTGTCCACAATATGGCTGCCTGTCTATGCTTTAGGGCCATTAGATCTTTCCTTAATTCAATCAATTGGGTTAAAAGGGTGTCCGCTCCAGTTACATTGAATTGTGTTTCTACATCTCTAAGTTGTTTATGGAGGCTGGAGTAGGAGGTGGCGTATTGCCTTTTTGTGGGTTGATATAGCTCTACTCGTAGCCTTATGGGCTTCCCAGGGGGTTGATAAGGATTCCACCGACCCCTCGTTTATCTGAAAATATTCTTTCAGCTTAGTTTCAAGTTGTTGAAAAGTGTAAAAGGGTTTCATTGAGACCCCAGTGTGGCTCTCTAGGAGGGAGGTTAAATTAGGTCTATAGCGAGAATTATGGGTGCATGGTGTGACCAAGAGATGGGGTGAAGGTTGAGGTCTATCAACATTTTGGGAAAATGCTAAATTAAAATTGCCTCCTCTAATGTTTGTCTGAGTGCCGAGTCTTAAAAATTATTTTCTTCAGGAATCTAATCTGCTTTCTGTTTGGTGAATATATATATTGAGCAGCCAAATTGGTATATTGGCATATCTACCCGTTAATAACAGATAATGGCCATTCGGGTCCCTGAGAACCTGGTCGATGGATAAGGGGCAGTCTTTATGGAGAAGTATAGCTACCCCTGCTATTTTGTGAGGGCCCGATGTATAATATGCCAAAGGGTAAGATTTAGAGTTGAGTTTGCTTGTGTTATCTTTTTGGAAATGTATTTCTTGAAGGAAGGCTATCTCGGCTTTAGAGTGTCTGATCTCCTTCAAAGTTAAATATATTTTATAAATACTATTAAGTCCTTTGACGTTCAGTGATATAAACTTAGCCATAGGGGTCTAAAAAAGAAATATGCATCATGTGTTTTGCGCCAACACCGAGGGGATTACCGTATATACTCGAGTATAAGCCGATCCGAATATAAGCCGAGGTACCTAATTTTACCTAAGAAAACTGAAAAAACGTATTGACTCGAGTATAAGCCTAGGGTGGGAAATGCAGCCGCTACTGCTAAGTTTTAATATTCAAAATAAATACCAATAAAATTACATTAATTAAGGCATCAGTGAGGTATATATTTTTCACAGAAAACAGTGAACTAGCTCTGTAAGCGGAGGAGAGGGTCAACAAAAACAATATGAGTACTACCCCACGCTCATTGCACATTGGCAAACTGGCAGCAGACCCAGTCCCGGAGGAGATGTAAGGGGAAATAAGTATTGCTAGTGGGAGCCTAGGCCAGGGCACTGGAGGGTCTGGTTGCGGGTGGCCTAATTTGCACATAAAGGAGAGAGGGTGCTAGTCTAGAGGGACCCATGGCACCCGACTCGAGTATAAGCCGAGGGTGACTTTTTCAGCACATTTTGGGTCCTGAAAAACTAGGCTTATACTCGAGTATATACAGTAACTGATATCAGTCGACCAGATTCCCAGGAACCACTCTGGCATATTCCCATACTGCATGTTTAAACCAGTTGCATAAATAAGGCGAAAGCACCTTAAGCATAAAGATATAACCAACGTGTGTAACATTATAGTATCAACAAACTAAATGAGAGATAAAAAGAACCAAAAAATGAACCTCAATAATATGAAGCAAATAAGTTGATTTGTGCAGGGGGTAAATCCCTTTGTTGTTTACAATATCCCAGTAACAACAGGTCAGAAAAGAAGGCCGGGTATAATATTAAAACCGAGGCCAAAATGGAGCAAAATAGGATCCTTCAGTTGGAGGTGATCAACGTTGAGGTGGAGTCACAAGGTTGGTAGATTAAACAAGGGCTAAATCTTTGGCTTTGTCCAAACGATATGGGAATTGTGGAGATACAAAGAGTTGAGATCTGATGGTTCAGGGATCTCTAGGTAGAGAAGGGCTCGAAGCAAATTTAGGAGATCCATGCTGATTTCGGATTGTGGTCCATTGTGGGCAAAATGTTCAATATCGGAGAAGCTTGCTTGGTTGTAGTGGTATCCTTAATCGTCAGGCCAAAGGCAATCACAAACCTTCTGCCATTTTGAGGGTTTTGTAAAGTGTAAGTCTGACCCGATCGATTCACCATCAACTAAAATAGGAATCCCCATCTATCGGGAATGCCATTTCCCTCAGTTTCTGTGTGAGAGGCCTGAGATCTCTTCTTTGCTGAGTGTGATGAGATAAGTCAGTGCTGTCCAACTTCTGTTGTACCGAGGGCCGGAATTTTTCCGGTGGAGGGCCGATAATGGAAGCCAGTTTTGACCACTCCCCTTTTTGAAACCGCACCCACTTGAAACCACACCCGTGTTATCACATGACCATACCCATATTAATGGTTGAAGTACAGCAAAAACCTGCCATACTCTGCCTTCCCTACCCTGCCTGTGTGTGCCATACTCTGCCTTCCCTACCCTGCCTGTGTGTGCCATACTCTGCCTGCCCTACCTTGCCTGTGTGTGCCATACTCTGCCTTCCCTACCCTGCCTGTGTGTGCCATACTCTGCCTTCCCTGCCCTGCCTGTGTGTGCCATACTCTGCCTGCCCTACCCTGCCCTGCCTGTGTGTGCCATACTCTGCCTTCCCTACCCTGCCTGTGTGTGCTATACTCTGCCTTCCCTACCTTGCCTGTGTGTGCCATACTCTGCCTTCCCTACCTTGCCTGTGTGTGCCATACTCTGCCTTCCCTGCCCTGCCCTGCCTGTGTGTGCCATACTCTGCCTGCCCTACCCTGCCCTGCCTGTGTGTGCCATACTCTGCCTTCCCTACCCTGCCTGTGTGTGCTATACTCTGCCTTCCCTACCTTGCCTGTGTGTGCCATACTCTGCCTTCCCTACCCTGCTTGTGTGTGCCATACTCTGCCTTCCCTACCTTGCCTGTGTGTGCCATACTCTGCCTGCCCTACCCTACCCTGCCTGTGTGTGCCATACGCTGCCTTCCCTGCCCTGCCTGTGTGTGCCATACTCTGCCTGCCCTACCCTGCCTGTGTGTGCCATACTCTGCCTTCCCTACCCTGCCTGCGTATGCCATACTTTGACTGTGTGTGCCATACTCTGCCTTCCCTACCCTGCCTGTGTGTGCCATACTCTGCCTGCCCTACCCTGCCTGTGTGTGCCATACTCTGCCTTCCCTACCCTGCCTGTGTTCCATACATTCACTGTGTGTGCCATTCTTGGCTGGTTTGTGCCATACTTGGCCTGTGTGTGCCATACTCTGCCTGCCCTATCCTGCCTGTGTGTGCCATACTTGGCCTGTGTGTGCCATACTTTGACTGTGTGTGCCATTCTTGGCTGGTTTGTGCCATACTTGGCCTGTGTGTGCCATACTCTGCCTGCCCTACCCTGCCCTGCCTGTGTGTGCCATACTCTGCATACCCTACCCTGCCTGTGTGTGCCATACTCTGCTTGCCCTACCCTGCCTGTGTGTGCCATACTCTGCCTGCCCTATGCTGCCTGTGTGTGTGCCATACTCTGCCTGCCCTACCCTGCCTGTGTGTGCCATACTCTGCCTGCCCTATGCTGCCTGTGTGTGCCATACTCTGCATACCCTACCCTGCCTGTGTGTGCCATACTCTGCCTGCCCTATGCTGCCTGTGTGTGCCATACTCTGCCTACCCTATCCTGCCTGTGTGTGCCATACTCTGCTTGCCCTATGCTGCCTGTGTGTGCCATACTCTGCCTGCCCTATGCTGCCTGTGTGTGCCATACTCTGCCTGCCCTATGCTGCCTGTGTGTGCTATACTCTGCCTGCCCTACCATGCCTGTGTGTGCCATACTCTGCCTGCCCTACCCTGCCTGTGTGTGCCATACTCTGCCTGCCCTACCCTGCCTGTGTGTGCCATACTCTGCTTGCCCTATGCTGTATGGCACACACAGGCAGCACACAGTGACACAATGCTGGCACTGATCCTACAGTCTGCACAATAACTATATATTAAAAAACTTTTTAATTGCAGTACCACCTCAGTATATGTTCTTTTTATAGTGTGCAGGGATTATTTGTGGGTTTCTACTGCTCCTGAGGGGGGAACAGGGGAACAATGGGGGTGATTACAGACTGAGCCTGAGGTGGGAACACTGCAGGGGGGAACAATGCAGAGATTAAAAGGTGTGAACAACACAGGGGATTACATGTTTAAACAATACAGGGGGATTACAGGCTGAATCTGAGGTGAGAACCATGCAGGGGGCAGTTAATCACAGTACTGATACCATTTAAAGCTTACACAAGAGTAAGCCATCAAAGCAGCCAGACAGGTGGGGGGCCACACAGAGGGGGGTCGCGGGCCGCCAGTTGGACAGCACTGAGATAAGTGATAGGATAACTCAGTAAATATTTGAATTTTGTGATTGTGATTGTCATTCCATTGACAGAGGGAGTTTTAGCTAATATGGCTTCTTCGCTCTGATAATAATGAAAGCATGAGATTATATCTCTTGGAGGCTTGGTGAGAGGGGGTTTAGGGCCCAAAGAATGATGAGTCTGCAGATATATCCGGGCAAATAGAGGAGCATAAGTCTTTAAGATAACTGGGGATGTCAGACGGAGCTATTTGCCCGGAACTTGATTTTGCCTTCTAGACCTATCCTCAAGGTCTTCACACATGTTTCTCAAATTGTGTACTTTCTCTTTAAGAAAAGCATTGTCCTCCTCTACATTAATCAATCTCTGAGTAATGTCATCAGTGTAGGTCTCCAATTTGTCTAAGTCTGTAACATCTCTTTGGAGATCTTTTATGGCTGCACTTACTGCCAAAGAGACTGCGTTATGGTGGATTGTAAGTGTTGGCCAAGAACCTGGGCAGTCACTGGTAAGGCTGAGATTAAATGTTGTGGAGACTGTTGTAAAGGTGTCGATATAGGAGACAGCAAAGTCCTCACTGAGCGTGAAGGAGAAGCAGCGACATGGGAAGGACCCAGGAGAGCTGGGTCTGACTCGGTGCCATCTTGAGAGACGCTGAGCGTCTTGGCTGGGGGCATTGGGGGGGGAAGGTGACATTGGGGTATGATGTGCCCGAGTTTGTCGCTTACCCATGTCGTGTTTGTATAAAAGAGAAACCCATTCTGTATCTTTATCTGATAGCTTAGTATCGGGTAATGTCGGATCAGTTGGACGGAGCTCATAAGGTGCGTCTGGTCTCCACCCTGGCTAGGCACCGCCCCCCGCAACTTTTTTTCTTACTCCAAATGCAATAAAGTCAATGGGCGTTTTTTTCTGCAGCAAGTTTTTTGTCTCGCCAATTTTTTTTTTCCTCAGTTTCATGAAAAAATTCTCAGATGGCAAAATACGGAATTTTGCTGTGAATCCATTCCTGGCGAAAAAATTCCCTCCTCGCTACTCTTTCCACTTGAGTCACGTAGTGAGTAAGGTTTATAATATACAGTATATATGAGTGTTTATATGGAGTTTATTTTCAAAAACACTTTCTCAGGGAATGTTTTATTTCTTTGCTTCTCAAGCTGTAAATCAGGGGGTTAATCATGGGGATCACTACCGTGTATAACAGCGAGAGGACTTTGCTTATTGCCAATGACTGTTTTCTGGGGGGAACTAAGTAAATTGCAACTGTCACCCCAAAAAACATGGAGACCACGGCCAAGTGGGAGCTGCAGGTGGAGAAGGCTTTTTGCCTCCCGGTATGGGACACTATCTTTAGGATTGCATGGGCAATACACATATATGATACACTGATGAGCATAAAGGGGAAGAAAACTAGAGGGACTGTGTTGAGTATTAAATCTATTTGCACAAATACGGTGTCTGAGCAGGAAAGTTCTACAAGAGGGATTAAATCACAAAAGAAATGGTTAATGGTATTGCGCTTGCAGAATGTTAGTGTAGCCGCCATATGCACAATAATCAATACAATGCCGAAGCCAACAGCCCATGATACGAGAATGAATGTAACACAAAGCCTGTGGGACATTATAGAAGTGTATCTCAGGGGGATGCAGATGGCCACGTATCTGTCATAGGCCATTACTGCTAGGAGTAAACACTCAAAGGCTTCTGAAACGCCCCAAATATACAATTGTGTTATACAGTTAACAAGAGGAATTGTCTTTCCTTCATTTATTACAGTTTGGAGCAGGGTGGGGACAATATTAGTGGAGCCCAGTAGGTCAGTGAGGGACAGCTGCTGGAGGAAGAAGTACATGGGGGAGTGGAGGTTCCGGCTGAAGGCCACCAACACTATGATGAGGATGTTCTCCCAAACTGTCAGAATGTAAATCAGAAGGAACAGAGAGAACAGGGGAACCTTGAAGTTGTGGAGATTCTGAAATCCCAAGAGGACAATCTCATTGACTGATGTCCAGTTGTTTGGATACATTGCCTGCATGAACAAATTAGCACTTTTTAGAGCCTCTATAGGAAACGTAAGGTTCTGAATGAATACGAATCTGTATATTGCTGTAAATTGTATGCAAGGTCATACTGGAAAAATACGTTATGATGACAATCCCAACCATTTCTTTCCAAGATGCCACCATGAGCTTCTCCCAATGTGTAACCTGCTCTGCATTTCTCCTGCCATTTTGCTAACACAATCCCAACCATTTCTTTCCAATCAAATCACTTTACAGGAAAGATGTTCTTGGGGGAATATTCTACTGATTTGCCCCTTCCAGAACCGCCCCAGATACTGTGGAACCATAGGAAGATGCCCCCATGAGCTTCTCCCAATGTGTAACCTGCTCTGCATTTCTCCTGCCATTTTGCTAACACAATCCCAACCATTTCTTTCCAATCAAATCACTTTACAGGAAAGATGTTCTTGGGGGAATATTCTACTGATTTGCCCCTTCCAGAACCGCCCCAGATACTGTGGAACCATAGGAAGATGCCCCCATGAGCTTCTCCCAATGTGTAACCTGCTCTGCATTTCTCCTGCCATTTTGCTAACACAATCCCAACCATTTCTTTCCAATCAAATCACTTTACAGGAAAGATGTTCTTGGGGGAATATTCTACTCACCTGATTTGCACCTACCAGAACCGCCCCAGATACTGACTGGGCAGGGAAGAACAGATCTCCTTTTATTACCCGGTGCCAGTAACACCCACAGCTGGGAAACCTACTGGGGAATCTCCAGGAGACTCGGGGGTTTGGGCTAATTAACAGCCCTTTGGGGAATATCACAGTTCATCTTCCTAACAAGAAATTAATCAGGTTCAGTTAATGTTCAAACAGCATAATTGTCTCAGTGATGTAATATAAAGCGTAATAATGACCAGTAAATGCAGATGTGCTCTTGCAAGATCTGTATTGACCACTGAGAGAAGATGACCAGAAGACAGACAGAAGGATCTATGCCATGCTGGACAATTACATGACCCTCAAGCCTGGTCTGGCCACTCACTCAAACCTGTAGCTCAACCTAGAGCAGCGGCCAGTATATCTCAGGTTCCTGGTTCTAAACCAGGTAGTTCCTGATTCTACATGCAAAATCTCCCTCCATGAAATGCAAGAATAGGGAAATTATTTAATTTTAACAAAATTGGCAAATTCAACAGATGAGCTGCCAGGATCAGGAGCAAGAGCTGCAGAGCCACCTGGAGCAGTAGCTGAAGAGCCACCAGAATCAGGAGCTGGAGAGCCACCAGGATCAGGAGCTGGAGAGCCACAAGGATCAGGAGTTGGAGAGCCACCAGGATCAGGAGGTGGAAAGCCACCAGGATCAGGAGCTGGAGAGTTGCCAGAATTAGGAACTGGAGAGCCACCAGGAAGAGGAGCTGGAGAGCCACCAGGATCAGGAGCTGGAGAGTTGCCAGAATTAGGAACTGGAGAGCCACCAGGATCAGGAGCTGGAGAGTTGCTAGAATTAGGAGCTGGAGAGCCACCAGGAACAGAAGCTGGAGAGCCACCATGATCAGGAGCTGGAGAGCCACCAGGAACAGGAGCTGAAGAGCAGCCAGGAACAGAAGAGCAACCTGGAGAAAGATTAGGAGAACTATCTGGTGCAGCAGCTGAAGGACCACATGAATCAACAGCAGGAACTGGCAGATCACCAAGAATAGGAGCTGAAGGACCACATGGATCAACAGTAGGAGCTTGAGGACCACCCAGAGTAGGAGCTAAAGAACTACCCGAATGAACAACAGGAGCTGTAGGACCACCCAAAGCAGGAGCTGAAGGACCGACTCATCCATCTATCTCAGGGGTTCCACATCAGCCTCTCCCTGCCCAACAATCTCCTCTCCAATTAAATTCACATTACTAACACTCACATTCAGAGCCCTTAACACTGAAGCCCCTCCCTATATCTCAGCTCTCATCTCGTCTGCCCTGCCCTCTCTTCTCCTCTCATTCCTTCTTCCCATTTATGACTGTGAGGGTCTCTCTCTCGGGCTCCTGCTGCCTCTGGAACTCTCTGTCTCGGCCCATGAGACTCTCCCCTTCCTTCCAAACTTTTCAACACTCCCTAAAGACCCATCTGGTTAGGGGAGTATACTTGGTGTATCTTGTTTTTCCTTATGTTTCAAATGTACCCTTTAGATTGTAAGCTCTTGCGAGTAGGGGCCTCTACTCCTATTGTTACTCTGTAACCCTTGTTTGTTACATTATTGTAAGATCCCTGTTAGTGCAAGTACGCTACGTACGCTAATTGTGTTCCTTGAGCCGGAATTCCCTTCTCTCGCTACGAGGCACAGACTAGAGATGTAGCGAACTGTTCGCCGGCGAACTAATTCGCGCGAACATCGGGTGTTCGCAAGTTCGGAAGTTCGCAAACTTTCCGCGTATGTTCGCAATTTGGGTTTGCCGCGTTTTTTTTTTCGCTGCGTTTTTTCTCTGCGTTTTTTCTGAGCCTAAAAATGCCGCACAACCACACATGGCGTTTTTCAGCCTAGTACTGGTGTAAGCAAATCCCGTTTCCATGGTGCTAATAGTGCGAAATAGCAAAAAACGCTGCGTATTTCCGCTAGGTCTGCCTGTTTTTACGCAACGCTGTGTCAACAAAGTATTTTTCAGAGACATTTTTGCCCTTGATCCCCCTCCAGCATGCCAGTGCCCAGGTCGTGGCACCCTTTAAACAACTTTAAAATCAGTTTTCTGGCCAGAAATGGCTTTTCTAGGTTTTAAAGTTTGCCTTCCCATTGAAGTCTATGGGGTATATTCGCGCTTTTTGGCGTAAGTCCCCAAATTTTTTTTTTGAGGTTCGCTACATCCCTAGCACAGACTCAACTTTTTGTGGCTTTGGAGGAACGTGGGTCTCCCTATTCCAGTTCCAACACTTCCTATAGAGGCGCCAGGGACAGGGAGCTGTTCAGGATATTATAGGACATTATATGATATTATAGGACATTATAGGACATTATAGGATATTATAGGACATTCTAAGATATTATAGGACATTATAGGACATTCTGAGATATTATAGGACATTATAGGACATTCTGAGATTTTATAGGATATTATAGGACAGTGCTGTCCAACTTCTGTTGTACCGAGGGCCGGAATTTATCCGACCTACGTGGTGGAGGGCCGATAATGGAAGCCAGTTTTGACCACTCCCTTTTTGAAACTGCACCCACTTGAAACCACACCCATGTTATCACATGACCATACCCATATTAATAGTTGTAGTACAGCAAAAACCTGCCATACTCTGCCTGCCCTACCCTGCCTGTGTGTGCCATACTCTGCCTTCCCTACCCTGCCTGTGTGTGCCATACTCTGCCTTCCCTACCCTGCCTGTGTGTGCTATACTCTGCCTTCCCTACCCTGCCTGTGTGCCATACTTGGCTGGTTTGTGCCATACTTGGCCTGTGTGTGCCATACTCTGCCTGCCCTACCCTGCCTGTGTGTGCCATACTCTGCCTTCCCTACCCTGCCTGCATGTGCCATACTTTCACTGTGTTTGCCATTCTTGACTGGTTTGTGCCATACTTGGCCTATGTGTGCCATACTCTGCCTGTGTGTGCCATACTCTGCCTTCCCTACCCTGCCTGTGTGTGCCATACTCTGCTTGCCCTATGATGGCACACACAGGCAGCCTACAGTGACACAATGCTGGCACTGCTCCAACAGTCTGCACAATAACTATATATTAAAAAACTTTTTAATTGCAGTACCACCTCAGTATATGTTCTTTTTGTAGTGTGCAGGGTGTATTTATGGGTTTCTACTGCTCCTGAGGTGTGAACAGGGGAACAATGGGAGTGATTACAGCCTGAGCCTGAGGTGTGAACACTGCAGGGGTTGAACAATGCAGAGATTAAAAGGTGTGAACAACACAGGGGATTACATATTTAAACAATACAGGGGGTTTACAGCCTGAATCTGAGGTGAGAACCATGCAGGGTGCCAGTTAATCACAGTACTGATACCATTTAAAGCTTACACAAGAGTAAGCCATCAAAGCAGCCAGACAGGTGGGGGGCCACACAGAGGGGGGTCGCGGGCCGCATGCGGCCCGCGGGCCGCCAGTTGGACAGCACTGTTATAGGACATTATATGATATTATAGGACATTATATGATATTATAGGACATTATAGGACATTATAGGATATTATAGGACATTCTAAGATATTATAGGACATTATAGGACATTCTGAGATATTATAGGATATTATAGGACATTATATGATATTATAGGACATTATACAACATTATGGGACATTATAGGACATTATAGGATATTATAGGACATTATAGACACCTCTCCCTTTTATTCACCTTGGTCTTGGGCAGTCTGAGAAAAGCATAATTTTACATTACATTACATTAACATTTATTTATAAAGTGCCAACATACCCCGCAGCGCTGTACAATAAGTGGGTTACATACATTGGGCATACAGAGTAACATATACAGCAATCAGTAACCGATACAGGAGGGGAAGGGAGCCCTGCCCCAAAGAGCTTACACTCTACAAGGAGTAACATATACAGCAATCAGTAACCGATACAAGAGGGGAAGGGAGCCCTGCCCCAAAGAGCTTACACTCTACAAGGAGTAACATATAAAGCAATCAGTAACCGATACAGGAGGGGAAGAGAGCCCTGCCCAAAAGAGCTTACACTCTACAAGGAGTAACATATAAAGCAATCAGTAACCGATACAGGAGGGGAAGGAGCCCTGCCCCAAAGAGCTTACACTCTACAAGGAGTAACATATAAAGCAACCAATAACCGATACAGGAGGGGAAGGGAGCCCTGCCCAAAAGAGCTTACACTCTACAAGGAGTAACATATAAAGCAATCAGTAACCGAAACAAGAGGTGAAGAGGGCCCTGCCCAAAAGAGCTTACAATCATTCCTTTCAACCCTTTGCCATCTGGCAGACAAAATTGCAGCTTTTGTGCCCACACAGATTATACATCCAGAAGCTTTTCCCAAGGATCTAGAGCACAACTGTCCCCGAGTCTTATCAGCCAGGACTAGCCACCAATGGCTTCGAAATCCATAGAGCAAAGTGATGGAAACTGGCTGCTTTTGGAAGAGCTTGATGGGGGGCAGTGTTTTTGTTGCACCTTAAGTTTTACAAGTCAAAATAGCGCGTCTCATAATCTGAAGCTCGTGAGTTTGATCCTCACGTGGGGCAGCCCACCTTCTTGTAAGGCTTCTGTTGGTTTTGTCCAGAAAACTGTCCCACCGAATGACCGCGACAAAGATATTTATGCACTGACCAGACCAGGCAAAGGTGAAGAACAGTTTTATCCATAGAAAACTTATCATACATACCCCCCCCCCGAAATTTGATAAATGTAAAGAGGGACAAAAAGAAACGCTGCGTGTAGCATGGTGGAATTTTTTGGCCATGCCCATTTTTGATGCCACACCCCCTAAACGCCACTCCCATTTTACAAAATTTGTCAGGTTATGTAAAGTTGGAACACATTTCTGGAGGTTTGGGATCTTGTTTTATGTGTTATTTCAGTTTTGCTAATGAAGGTGAAGTTGCCCTTTAAGCCGTGAGTCTCAGTTCCCCCCAAGAGACCTGTTTAGCTTATTAGTTACACTTGTATCTCAGTGCTGGGTGGGGGGGGTGAGTATTCTGGGCTCTGCCAAAAGCCCCCTTATCTTATTACATTTGGGGAACTTTGTATCTTTCCATGGTGCTCAGTGCAGGGGATCAAAGGGAAATGGGGGGCTTTTCTATAAGGATCCGGGACTGGATTATGGGATGGCTTTTTTGCCTGTGCTGTGAGACAGCCCCCCCAGGTACTGTATGAATAGGGCAGCAATGCTGCAGTAAGTGCTCTCAGCCAATCACAGCACAGTAATGGCGTCTGTTGGATTTTGTCCTGTTGGAACTACATTAGTGCCTACTGCCTTGTTATCTATATACTATGAACATGGAGGGTTTCATCTGGTCACTTTGACCCACTATGGGGGCCATTTACTAAGGTGCAGATTTTTTTTTATCTGATTCAGATTTTTTGCGTCAAAACTTCAAAAAGTCACACATATGCAATTTTTTTTGAGATTTACTATGCGTCAAAACAGCTAAAAATCCAAATGAGACAATTCTGCCGCTAAAAGAGATGACGTAGAAGCCAATGGCAGAGGTCCCTTCCCATGAAGAACCTTCTTTTCCTTCTAAACTTTAGAGGTTTCAGATTTTTGACACTGGGTTTTTTCTCCTCGTCTCACTGCCCCAACGGTTGCATTTTGGAAAACATAATTTGAATTTGGGAAGTGAGAAGAAAAAGTTCCAATCAAAGCATTGATACATGAGGGGATGGTATGGGGCCATTGGGTATTCCTCATAACTAAAGGGGAGGGTCCAACCTGTGAGGCCAACGCCCTGGTCAGGGGCCACTTTCCCCAATCAGGTCTTGAAAAAAGACCATCCCGTTCAACCATAATGCATATATATAACCTGCCTAACTGCCAGTTGATCCAGAGGAAGACGAAAACCCCATCTGAAGCCTCTCTAATTTGCCCCAGAGGGAAAAAAATTCCTTCCTGACTCCAAGATGGCCAGTCCCTGGATCAACTTGTACTAAGAGCTATCTCCCATAACCCTGTATAGTTGGGTGAATAGAGGCTCATGGGATCTGCTGAATGTTCTGCTCTATATAGTTGGGTGGAGGCTCATGGAATCTGCTGAATGTTCTGCTCTATATAGTTGGCTGGAGACTCAGGGATCTACTGAATGTTCTGCTCTATATAGTTGGGTGGATGCTCAGGGATCTGCTTAATGTTCTGCTCTATATAGTTGGCTGGAGACTCAGGGATCAACTGAATGTTCTGCTCTATATAGTTGGGTGGAGGCTCAGGGATCTGCTTAATGTTCTGCTCTATAGTTGGCTGGAGACTCAGGGATCTACTGAATGTTCTGCTCTATATAGTTGGGTGGACAGAGGCTCATGGGATCTGCTGAATGTTCTGCTCTATATAGTTGGGTGGAGGCTCATGGGATTTGCTGAATGTTCTGCTCTATATAGTTGGGTGGAGGCTCATGGGATCTGCTGAATGTTCTGCTCTATATAGTTGGGTGGAGACTCATGGGATTTGCTGAATGTTCTGCTCTATATAGTTGGGTGGAGGCTCAGGGATCTGCTGAATGTTCTGCTCTATATAGTTGGGTGGAGGCTCATGGGATCTGCTGAATGTTCTACATAGTAATATATTAAGTTGGGTTGAAAAAAGACATACGTCCATTCAACCATAATGCCTATATATAACCTGCCTAACTACTAGTTGATCCAGAGGAAGGCAAATAACCCCATCTGAAGCCTCCTTCCTGACTCCAAGATGGCAATCGGACCAGTCCCTGGATCAACTTGTACTGAGAGCTATCTCCCCTACCCCATGTTACACAACAACGTGATCCCTGGAATTAGCTCCGTTACTACCCTGTGCTCTATTTGTGCATTGAGATGCCACTGGCCAACTGCTGTAGCAGTGAGTACAGTTCATAAGTGGTTTGGAAATCAGTTAGTCCCACCATTTATTTACCATCATCCCAAGAAATGGATTGGGACAGTGACCTATGGGGGTGCCTCTGCTTGTCAGGGGTCTGAATGGCGAATAGGGGTCCCCCAGAAGATAAACTACATGTACTCACCCAGTGTTATTCATTAGTTTGGGGAGTAGAGCCGCAGTGAATTACACACGTCCCACTATCCAATCCCGTCTATCAATGTGTTGGCGCACAACATGCAACGTTTATTAAAGATTTTTTCAGAGCTTCTTTCATGTCCTGACATCTCAGGCTGTAAATAACCGGGTTACCCAATGGGATCCCTACTGTGTACAACAGGGAGAGAACTTTGCTTATGGTCTGAGATTCCTTTCTGGGAGGAACCACATAAATAGCAATGAGAGTCCCATAAAACATGGAGACCACGGCCAAGTGGGAGCTGCAGGTGGAGAAGGCTTTTTGCCTCCCGGTATGGGACACTATCTTTAGGATTGCATGGGCAATACACATATATGATACAGTGATGAGGATAAAGGGGCAAATAATGACAGGGATTGACAATAAAGTAATTTCAATTCTCACTAGGAAAGTGTCTGAGCAGGAAAGTTCTAGAAGAGGAGAAAGATCACAGAAGAAATGGTTAATGATATTTAGTCCACAAAATGGTAGATTAACAATAAGATTCACAGTAATGAGCACAGTGCCAAAGCCCAAAAACCCTGAAAAAAGTATTAATCCAACACAAACCCTGTGGGACATGATAGAAGTGTATCTCAGGGGGATGCAGATGGCCACATATCTGTCATAGGCCATTACTGCTAGGAGCAAACACTGAAAAGCTTCCCAGCCTGCAAAAAAATAAAATTGTATAATACAGACACCAAATGTTGTTGTAGCTCCTTCCTTTATTATAGTTTGGATCATTTTGGGCACAACAGTTGCAGTCTGCAGTAGATCAGAGAGGGACAACTGCTGGAGAAAGAAGTACATGGGGGAGTGGAGGTTCCGGCTGAAGGCCACCAACACTATGATGAGGACGTTCTCCCAAACTGTCAGAATATAAATCAGAAGGAACAGAGAGAACAGGAGAACCTTGAAGTTGTGGAGATTCTGAAATCCCAAGAGAACAATCTCACTGACCCACGTCTGGTTCTTCTCATCCATAGCCTTGGTAAAAGCAAACCCAGTAAGGTCAAAAGAGAATGAGCCGAGGTTCCTACTCAGCTTATTCCTATTTATATCAAGGTTCTGCATCCCAAAAGGGGAACACAAGCTCCGAGCAGTTGTTCTTCATTCTTTGGGAATTAGTGAATCCATTTCTGCAGGAAAAATACAATCATATGTGACTGTGGAACCATAGGAAGATGCCTCCATGAGCTTCTCCCAATGTGTAACCTGCTCTGCATTTCTCCTGCCATTTTGCTAACACAATCCCAACCATTTCTTTCCAATCAAATCAGGAAAAGATGTTCTTGGGGGAATATTCTACTGATTTGCACCTACCAGAACCGCCCCAGATACTGACTTGGCAGGGAAGAACAGATCTCCTTTTATTACCCGGTGCCAGTAACCCCCACAGCTGGGAAACCTACTGGGGAATCTCCGGGAGTCTCGGGGGTTTGGGGTAATTAACAATCCTTTGGGTAAAGACAATTATTTTTAATGATATACTCACCATATTTTGAAACAGCAGCAGAAATTTAAAAGAAAAATATTTGTAATGAATTATATTTTATATTTGCTGCTATTGAAACGTTAATATTTATTTTTTTATCTAAAATTTATATTTTGTTCTCATAGGAAGTAGCAGGAAACTATTTCTTCTTACAATTTCTACATTAAAACTCCCAGTAGCAGAATAAGGAACAGTAATTTCCTGATGGATTTAATCAGTGAATATAAAGTTCATTAGTAACCGACACAACAGCAGAAAGATTAAGGAGCATGGACCTTTTCTCCAGTCTTCAAAGGAAACTCTGGACAAGTATCTCAGTTCCTCAGGGTGCCCCTTAGCAGCCAAGGGTCCCTCACAGCCGACTATGGATCAGGGATAGGAACTGACCTGATACCTGCCTCTTAACCGTGCCCTGTACTAAGGCAACAGTGCCTGTAGGGAAGATACTCCCAGCTCCTTGCTCCTGGTTGGAGCCGAAACTGCTCTTTCTATCTGATCTCAGGCCCTGAACAGAGGATTGAGGGGCTGAATTGGCTTCTGGTACCTCAGGTTCCCACTGCCGATGAACCTTTCAGTTTTGCAGGTAATGGAAATAATGGACCTACTGAAGGCAAAGAAGAACAGGTTGGTGACAACCACTGATTTTAACCCCCCCGGCCCCCCATCCGATAGTCCTAGACAATCTCAGCTGCCTGTGGAAGGTGGTGGCTTTCCTCAAAGTTTGGACTTAGATGCCACGTTCTTCATTTTAGCCAAAAACAAGGAATGTACCACCTCCTATGGTTGATCATCTAAGCATTCCTATTGACTCCAATCGAAGACCTTCTGGACTTATCCTTGGAATGTGAGGAGAGAAGATTATTTTAGGCCCCCTCTTCTATTCTTATGACACTTTTGGGAGAACTTGTTATATTGCGCTCTGTTAGCCGGGCCCTTCCCTTGTGCTTTGATGAGGCTACTGATGCTCATACTAGTTCTGTTAATGATTGTTCTACATCAGTGACCCCCAACCAGTAACCCGGTGCCTTAAAGCAGGTGCTTATTTTTAAATTCCTGGTAAGGAGACAAGTTTTGGTTGCAAAAAAGTACAATGCCAAAACCGAGCCATCTGTAGGCTTCCAGTCTACATAGGGGCTATTAGGTAGCCAATTATAGCTCTTATTGGCACCCCCAGGAACCCTTTTCATGTTTGTTTTGATCTCCACACCTTTTTTCCATTTAACCCTTTCCCTGCCAGCAACATAAGTACTATGTTGTTTTAAAAAAAAGCAGTTATGTGCCAACAACGTAGTACCTACATTTTTGGTACTAATGCGATTCAATGCAAAAGCCGCCAGTGCTGAGAGTCTGCTGTGCCCCCACACCCAACAAGGGGGCTGGCAAGTTGGTCCAATGATTTGACGCGATCGCAGGACCGACCTACAAGCATCTGACGCAATTGCATCACATCTGCTGCTTGTCCTGTGTCTTCTTCTGCTCCTTGCCCCCCCAGCACCACCCACGCACTTCCTGTGCTGCGAGGACTACAGAGAGGACCCCTGCCTGCGATCCCTGAGACCTTCTACTGGTAAGTGCTCTTTATTTGCCTAATACACACACTTACACACATTTACACACACAATTTATCATACTTATATACACACTTACACACTGTCACACAAATTTTAGATGTGTACACATGTATACTTTTACTTTTTTTCCCTTTGTCTTTAGTTTTTTCCCTAAAAATGTTATTTTGGCAGCGTGACTATTGGATCAGCTATTCTCCACTAAATATGCTGCTGTGTGAATTATTTTATTGTTTCATTGATTTACACAATTTTTGTGGTTTTATTGCATTTTTATCCCTTTATTAGTGTTCCTGATCTGTTTGTAGCATAGCTTTGCCATGTGGTAATTTGGTGTAGGAAAATAACTGTACCTATTTTGAATTCATCAGAATGTGTACTTTCCAAAAATATATGGTTTTGTGTGGGTCTCTTTATAGTTAGGGGGGTTACGGCACATAATACGCTGACAGGGGGCTCTGTATAATTAGGGGGGGTTACGGCACATAATACGCTGTCAGGGGGCTCTGTATATATAGTTTATACCACAGACTATCTATGCATATTGGGCATCAAACTGCTCAGTAGACCTTAAGTGTTCCTATTTGGGGTAATTCGCCTTTGTACGCAAGAAATTGTGTGAGATAAATGCGGCAAACTGCAAAATTTTTTAGGCGATTTTCTGAAATGTCATAGAAACCATCTGCTTATGAATTAGGTTAAGGTATGCCATGAAATTAGTGGCACAAGGTATATTTGGGGGGTCTCTAAGTGCCATGTGCTTTGATAAACCTATGTACAGTGGGCATCAAACTGTTCAGTAGCCCCCGGGGTTCATATTTAGGGGGTTTTATCTTGGTACCTAATGACCTATAGAAAATAAGATGCTGCATACTGGAGGTTTTTAGGTGATTTTTGGAAATGTCATAAAAATCATCAAACTTAGGAAAGCTGTGCGGCTTAGTACTTTGGAGTAGAAAGACATGGGTATCCATTTTATATACGGGGGGATGTGTACTTTCCAAAAATATATGCCTTCTTGTGGTGAGCTTACTATTTTGTATCATTATCCCACATAAAATGATGTAAATGTGTTGATTTTGCTGAAGCTGAAATGACAGTACATATGGGGGTTCCCATTGGGGCCCCTACATGCCACATACTTAGCTAAACCTATACATATTGGGTATCAAACTGTTCAGGGGACCCCTGGCATTCAAATTCAGGGTGTTTTATCTTGGTACATAATATACATGGAAGATAAGATGCTATAAAATTGGAAGCTTTAAGAGGATTTTTGGAAATGTTATCAAAATTGCCAACTTTAGGAAAGCTTTGCGGCTTGGTACTTTGGAGTAGAAAGACATGGGTACCCATTTTATATTTGGAGGAATGTGTACTTTCCAAAAATGTATGACTTTCTGGGGTGAGCATACTTTTAACTAGCTTTATTCCACACAAAATGATGTAAATGTGTTGATTTTGCAGAGACTGAAATGACAGAAATGATAGATCATATGGGGGTATGTTCACATTGGGGCCCCTACATGCCACATACTTAGCTAAACCTATACATATTGGGCATCAAACTGTTCAGGGGACCCCTGGTGTTCATATTTAGGGTGTTTTATCTGGTTACTTTATGATCTATAAATTATTATTTATCTATAAATAAAGATATACATACATACATACATACCTGTAGGAGATAAGATACTATAGACTGGAAGCTTTGATGCGATTTTTAAAAAATTTCGATAAAAACCAATAAGTTTAGGAAAGCATTGCGACTTGGTAGTTTGGAGCAGACAGACAGTTCTACCTATTCTGGATTCCCCACAATCTGTTCTCTCTAAAAATGTATCATTTTCTGGGATAAACTTTCTGTTAGTGGGAGTTTTGGCCTTGAAATCTAAAGTATGCAGCTTTCTGGCGCAGTGTTTTGGGGATTTGGTAGTGTCCTGCCGGGAGTTTGTGGCCTATACACGTGAGAAATCTCCATAAAACTATATATATTTGGTATTGGCACGTTCAGGAGACATGGGACTTTCCAAATCAGTTGTATTTTCATGCATAAACTAATTTTTGTTTCTGGTGTAACTGTTTATATTTTTTTTTTCATTTGTTAGACATTTAGAAGCCTATATCTTCTTACAGAATTACACAAAAATTCCACCATATTTTGAAAGCTCAGGTTGTCCTGAAAAAAATGATATATTGTTTTCCTGGGTAAACTAAAAGTCCCCCCGAGGAAGGGCCCCTAAAGTGAAACAGTGCAAAATGTTCAAAGACTGTCTGGCAGTAGAAGTTCCATTTTGTACAAAACGGCTGGCAGTGAAAGGGTTAAATGTGGCTCCCGGGTATAAAAGGTTGGGATCCCTGTTCTACACTGTAGGGGATCCCTGTAATGGGCTGCCTTCGGAGGGGAGTCTGGGAAAAATGACTGCAGTGTTTAGATGATGCTGTGTTTATATGTTTATGCTGATTATTGCTGCTCCCTACGAGCTCTACAAGTCACCTTGCTCCAACATCTTTACCCAAAATGGCCAATCTATTGTTGTGTATTTGTGCACTTCCATCCCCTACTGCCCCTTTATTTGTTACAACCCCGTCTCTCTCTTTCCCTAAACTGTCCCATCTCCAAACCCCCCGCACCATCCCCAGCCAGTATCTGCCCAGTGAGCAGCCATTTCTCCCCAAGGTACAGAATTGAAGTTCTCTAACCTGCCCAAACTCCAATATTCATGGCACAATAATATCTGTACAAATTGTTTGCTCAACGCACAAGGGCAGATTATTGTATGGAGCCTCATATCTGACTACAATATTCCCAGCTTTAGTTATATATTGTGTTACTTGTGTTTATTTTTAGTAAAACTTGTACTAATATACAGAATGGAATAGATCATGTTCATATTTGCTTTACAACCCCATATGTGTCAAGTTGTGAACAATAACCTTCTAATAATTTTTTTAGGGCATCCTTGATATCTTTACTTCTAAAACTGTAAATAACCGGGTTAACCAAAGGAATCACAACTGTGTATAACAGGGAGAGAACTTTGCTTATGGTCTGTGAACGTGTTTTGGATGGAGCCAAATAAATAGCGATTAGAGTCCCATAAAACATGGAGACCACGGCCAAGTGGGAGCTGCAGGTGGAGAAGGCTTTTTGCCTCCCGGTATGGGACACTATCTTTAGGATTGCATGGGCAATACACATATATGATACACTGATGAGTATAAAGGGGAAGAAAATTGCAGGGACTGACAATAAGATGACTTCTATATGGAAGAAGAAAGTGTTGGAGCAGGAAAGTTCAACAAAAGGAAAGAAATCACAAAAAAAATGGTCAATAGAATTCTTCTTACCAAATTGGAGAGAGTGTACGGCATTTCCAGTATTAAATGTTATGATAAGACCAAGCAGCCATGATATTAAAATTAATGTAACACAAACCTTGTGGGACATTATAGAAGTGTATCTCAGGGGGATGCAGATGGCCACATATCTGTCATAGGCCATTACTGCTAGGAGTAGACATTGCAATGTTTCCAAGCCACCAAAACAACACAATTGTGTAATACATCCAACCAGCTGCACTGCGGCCCCTTCATTCATTATAGTCAGGAGCAGGGTGGGGACAATGTTTGTGGACTGCATGAGGTCAGACACGGACAGTTGTTGTATAAGTAAGTACATGGGGGAGTGGAGGTTCCGGCTGAAGGCCACCAACACTATGATGAGGACGTTCTCCCAAACTGTCAGAATGTAAATCAGAAGGAACAGAGAGAACAGGGGAACCTTGAAGTTGTGGAGATTCTGAAATCCCAAGAGAACAATCTCACTGACCCACGTCTGGTTCTTCTCATTCATTGTGTAGGGAAAACTGCCCACAAGAGTTAACCATGTAACAGGTCAACAAAGGACTATAATACACTCAGATTCCAAACACAACTGAACAGATCATCAGACGATATCAGGGTTTGTTGGTAGGTGATTCTCATTTAGGAGGTAAAAGGACCACAAACAAAATCTCACTGACCCACGTCTGGTTCTTCTCGTGCATTCTCTGGAGGGAAATAAATATATATTAAAAATGTATATTAAAGACTCTCATACAAACCCAGCAAACTAGAAGATATATAAAAAGTGTTGCTTGGAAACTCTTCACATTCATTGAGGCCTTCTCTGTTGGTTTTTCCCGTTTTCATTTTTGGTTTTTCCTTGATCATCTCTGCTATTTTGCTAACACAATCCCAACCATTTCTTTCCAATCAAATCACTTTACAGGAAAGATGTTCTTGGGGGAATATTCTACTGATTTGCCCCTACCAGAACCGCCCCAGATACTGTGGAACCATAGGAAGATGCCCCCATGAGCTTCTCCCAATGTGTAACCTGCTCTGCATTTCTCCTGCCATTTTGCTAACACAATCCCAACCATTTCTTTCCAATCAAATCACTTTACAGGAAAGATGTTCTTGGGGGAATATTCTACTGATTTGCCCCTACCAGAACCGCCCCAGATACTGTGGAACCATAGGAAGATGCCCCCATGAGCTTCTCCCAATGTGTAACCTGCTCTGCATTTCTCCTGCCATTTTGCTAACACAATCCCAACCATTTCTTTCCAATCAAATCACTTTACAGGAAAGATGTTCTTGGGGGAATATTCTACTGATTTGCCCCTACCAGAACCGCCCCAGATACTGTGGAACCATAGGAAGATGCCCCCATGAGCTTCTCCCAATGTGTAACCTGCTCTGCATTTCTCCTGCCATTTTGCTAACACAATCCCAACCATTTCTTTCCAATCAAATCACTTTACAGGAAAGATGTTCTTGGGGGAATATTCTACTGATTTGCCCCTACCAGAACCGCCCCAGATACTGTGGAACCATAGGAAGATGCCCCCATGAGCTTCTCCCAATGTGTAACCTGCTCTGCATTTCTCCTGCCATTTTGCTAACACAATCCCAACCATTTCTTTCCAATCAAATCACTTTACAGGAAAGATGTTCTTGGGGGAATATTCTACTGATTTGCCCCTACCAGAACCGCCCCAGATACTGTGGAACCATAGGAAGATGCCCCCATGAGCTTCTCCCAATGTGTAACCTGCTCTGCATTTCTCCTGCCATTTTGCTAACACAATCCCAACCATTTCTTTCCAATCAAATCACTTTACAGGAAAGATGTTCTTGGGGGAATATTCTACTGATTTGCCCCTACCAGAACCGCCCCAGATACTGTGGAACCATAGGAAGATGCCCCCATGAGCTTCTCCCAATGTGTAACCTGCTCTGCATTTCTCCTGCCATTTTGCTAACACAATCCCAACCATTTCTTTCCAATCAAATCACTTTACAGGAAAGATGTTCTTGGGGGAATATTCTACTGATTTGCACCTACCAGAACCGCCCCAGATACTGACTGGGCAGGGAAGAACAGATCTCCTTTTATTACCCGGTGCCAGTAACACCCACAGCTGGGAAACCTACTGGGGAATCTCCGGGAGACTCGGGGGTTTGGGGTAATTAACAATCCTTTGGGTAAAGACAATTATATTTAATGATATACTCACCTTAATTTGAAACAGCAGCAGAAATTTAAAATAAAAATATTTGTAATGAATTATATTTTATATTTTCTGCTATTGAAACGTTAATATTTATTTTTTTTATCTAAAAGTTTATATTTTGTTCCCATAGGAAGTAGCAGGAAACTACTACAATTTCTACATTGAAACTCCCAGTAGCAGAATAAGGAACTGTAATTTCCTGTTGGATTTAATCAGTGAATATAAAGTTTATCAGTAACCGACACAACAGCAGAGTGAGGAACATGGACCTTTTCTCTTCAGAGGAATCTCTGCCCCACAATCCCACTGGCTCTAACCCTTTCACCCTGTATTGACGCTCTGCTGTGATTGGGTCTCATCTCATTACAAGCGAGCAGAAGTGACAGTCAGGATCTAGGGCACTAGATGTTTCTTTAAAACTCTATAGGGGTCATTGGCTGTTGTTGGACCCCGGTTGGAAGTGAAGGGGCAATAAGGGGTGCAGAAGGGCTGGGGGTGACTCCATGCTTTCCCCTATCAAACCCTCATGAATACTGAGGAACAATCATAGGAGTCACAGTGCACACAAACAAGCCAAGGCACACATACATGCTAGGCCCCATCAGCCAATGAATGAGCAGAGTTCTGCCTTTTGCTCCCACACTACTTCCTGTTACAGTTAGAGCTGCATCACTTCCTGTCAGCTGATCTCTGAGGGAGCACACAGCCCATCACTTCCTGTCAGCTGATCTATGAGGGAGCACACAGCCCATCACTTCCTGTCGGTTGATCTCTGAGGGAGCACACAGCCCATCACTTCCTGTCAGCTGATCTCTGAGGGAGCACACTGCCCATCACTTCCTGTCAGCTGATCTCTGAGGGAGCACACAGCCCATCACTTCCTGTCAGCTGATCTATGAGGGAGCACACAGCTGTATTACTTCCTGTTGGGGGATCTCTGAGGGAGCACACAGCCCATCACTTCCTGTCAGCTGATCTCTGAGGGAGCACACAGCCCATCACTTCCTGTCGGCTGATCTCTGAGAGAGCACACAACTGTATTACTTCCTGTCGGGGTATCTCTGAGGGAGCACACAGCCCATCACTTCCTGTCAGCTGATCTCTGAGGGAGCACACAGCCCAACACTTCCTGTCGGCTGATCTCTGAGAGAGCACACAGCTGTATTACTTCCTGTCGGGGTATCTCTGAGGGAGCACACAGCCCAACACTTCCTGTCGGCTGATCTCTGAGAGAGCACACAGCTGTATTACTTCCTGTCAGCTGATCTCTGAGGGAGCACACAGCTGTATTACTTCCTGTCAGCTGATCTCTGAAAGAGCACACAGCTGTATTACTTCCTGTCGGGGGATCTCTGAGGGAGCACACAGCTGTATTACTTCCTGTCGGGGGATCTCTGAGGGAGCACACAGCCCATCACAAAATGGCGGCTCAAGGGAAAGGATGCAAAAGGGCAATATTTACTGATATACAGTATATATATTCCAGTTTGGGGAGGTTCTTTAATAGGTCACATAACATAATATAAACTGTCTGTTGGTTACGTATTAATTCTGGGGGTGTATTTTCCCTTTAATAAGCTCTTTGGGCAGGACCACTGGGTATTGGTGGTTTTGTATAGTTACCGGATACGCCCATTTATTGTACATCGCTGCAGAACATGTTGGCGCTGTATAAATACACGATATTGTTATTCCCTTGGGTCTGGGTCTCACAAAGAGAAATCGGGATCTCGCTAATTGCACCTAAACCTACTGAGCTGCTTCTCTTTAATAACTACCCTAAACCCTGTGGGGGAAGAGACACAAAGGGGCAAATAATGTGAGCGAGGGAAAGGCAAATACAAGTCGGGTAAAAGCTGTAAAGGTTTATTTGGATTTTTACCCCAGAATTTGCCTTCATTGCCCCTCCCCCGCTTGGTACATATACACCACTCCCCCCACTTTCCTCTATGAGAGTTTTTATTAAACATAAAGGGGGAGACTAAACAGAGAATCAAAAACCAACAGAATAAATCATTTTATTTGAAGTAAATACATTTTAGACCCCAGAGACGGCCTCATTTACTAAAGTCGTGCAAAGTCCCAGTTTGTTCCCAGGAACCCGGCACAATGGCCGCCGCCCAACACTCTGTGCCCAACTTGCCCATCATTTACCAACGCAGACAAAATTGGGGACAATTTTGAAATCGTATTTTTTCCACAAGAAAATAACAACAAAAAACAAAATCTAAAAATGTATTGAAATTTGAGTTTTTCAAACTCGGTTATTGAAGATTTAGCCGTCAGAAGAAAACTTCTCAAAACTTCTGTGAGGACAGGTTTAAATCTAGGTGTTTAAGCTTCTACTAGTCTTCTACTAGGTCTTTAAGCCTACTAGTAAATTTAAGGCCTAAAACTAGCAAGAAATTACAGCAAAAGTTTATACATTTAAAATAAGTTGTTTGTACACTTTATGTAAGTTGTTTACAGATAAGGAATGATTAATTGCTATATGCTGAATCATACATCGTCACCCCATGCTATCGATGGGCCCCAGATGTCACATGTTGTTATGGAAAGTCCAGAAACTTCTAGTATCACGCGTGGTCAAACGTGAGGAGAAGGTTCCCGAATGATGGACAGATAACAGGGGAATATTGGACTCTGATTGGACAATATTTGGGGGCAGTGGGGGCCTTTGGAAATCCCCCACTGAAGGGTATAAAAAGGCATGATAGAGTGTAAACAACTTGGAGGTTTTATGCACAATATTCCATTGTACATTGTCTCCCCATCGATGTAAAAGATTAAATCTCTTCTGATATCTGAAGAACGAAGTCTAGGTGGTGTTCTTGCATTGTTACCTAATTTGTGGGCCTAACACTTCACATGAAATAAATCAGGGACTAGAACCTGTCACGTTTCTATAGAAATAAATCTAGAACCTGACAAGTTTCTATAGAAATAAATCTAGAACCTGACAAGTTTCTATATAAATACATCTAGAACCTGACAAGTTTCCATAGAAATAAATCAAGAACCTGACATGTTTCTATAGAAATAAATCTAGAACCTGACAAGTTTCTATATAAATACATCTAGAACCTGACAAGTTTCCATATAAATAAATCTAGAACCTGACAAGTTTCTATATAAATACATCTAGAACCTGACAAGTTTCCATAGAAATAAATCAAGAACCTGACATGTTTCTATAGAAATAAATCTAGAACCTGACAAGTTTCTATAGAAATAAATCTAGAACCTGACAAGTTTCCATAGAAATAAATCTAGAACCTGACAAGTTTATATATAAATAAATCTAGAACCTGACAAGTTTCTATAGAAATACATCTAGAACCTGACACGTTTCCATAGAAATACATCTAGAACCTGACATGTTTCTATAGAAATGGCTGGGAGACAGATTCTCAGCATTCAAACTATTCTACATTTTCAGTTCTTTTTTAAACAGTTGAATTCCTAAAAACAAAGAATTTTCACTGCAATTGAACTTTCATTTCCGATACCTAAATATTTTGAGTAATGATGAGTGATGAGTGAATTTTTTCGGCAGGTATGGATTCGCAGCGAATTTCCGCATTGCGCCTTTCTGGAATTGTTTCGCGAAATGTCCGTGAAAATTCGCCACAGAAAAATTTGCCAAGCAGAATTTTTTTTTTGTCGTGTGTCAAATTGGGCGCGGTCACGTCAAAAAAAGGGCACGGGGGAACAAAAAAGATGCAAGCGACTTGAGTCAAAAAGAAATGTTTTTTTTATCAAAAAATTGATGCGAACAACAATTTTTTTTGATGCGCGTCATTTTCAGCGTTTCGCTAATATTTCGCCTAAGCAAAACGGGACAGATTTACTCATCACTAATTTTGAGGTGTGAAGGTGGAGAAATTAATGACTGGGGGAGTGGCTAAAGAAGCTACTAACGTTCCAGTGTTACAAGTGGGGGGCCCTGAGCAGAGGGCTGAGGGGAATAATTGGCTTCTGGTACCTCAGGTTCCCACTGCCGATGAACCGTTCAATTTTGCAAGTAATGGAAATAATGGACCTACTGAAGGCAAAGAAGAAGAGGTTGGTGACAACAACTGATTTGCACCCCTCCATCCCATAATCCTAGACAATCTCAGCTGCCTGTGGAAGGTGGTGGCTTTCCTCAAAGTTTGGGCTTAGATGCTACGTTCTTCATTTTAGCCAAGAACAGGGAATGTACCACCTCCTATGGTTGATCATCTAAGCATTTTCGTTGGCTCCAATCAAGGACCTTCTGGACTTATCCTTGGAATGTGAGGAGAGAAGATTATTTTAGGGTCCCTCTTCAATTCTTCACTTATGACACTTTTGGGAGAACTTGTTATATTGCACTCTGTTAGCCGGGCCCTTCCCTTGTACTTTGATGAAGCTACTGATGCTCATACTAGTTCTGTTAATGATTGTTCTACATCAGTGATCCCCAACCAGTAACTCGGGGGCAACATGTTGCTCCCAAACCCCTTGGATCTTGCTCCCAGTGGCCACAAAGCAGGGGCTCATTATTGAATTCCTGGTAAGGAGACAAGTTATGGTTGCAAAAAAAAACAAGTATAATGTCACACAGAGCCATCTATAGGCTGCCAGTCTACATAGGGGCTATTAAGTAGCCAATTATAGCTCTTATTGGCACCCCCAGGAACGTTTTTAATGTTTGTGTTGCTCTCCAACACTTTTTCCATTTAAATGTGGCTCCCGGGTATAAAAGGTTGGGGATCCCTGTTCTACACTGTAGGGGATCCCTGTAATGGGCTGCCTTCGGAGGGGAGTCTGGGGAAAATGACTGCAGTGTTTAGATGATGCTGTGTTTATATGTTTATGCTGATTATTGCTGCTCCCTACGAGCTCTACAAGTCACCTTGCTCCAACATCTTTACCCAAAATGGCCAATCTATTATTGTGTATTTGTGCACTTCCATCCCCTACTGCCCCTTTATTTGTAACAACCCCGTCTCTCTCTTTCACCTAAACTGTCCCATCTCCAAACCCCCCGCACCATCCCCAGCCAGTATCTGCCCAGTGAGCAGCCATTTCTCCCCAAGGTACAGAATTGAAGTTCTCTAACCTGCCCAAACTCCAAAAAGTCAAATAGTCATGGTACAATAATATCTGTATAATTCTATGGAACCTCATATCTCACCACAATATTCCCAGCTTTAGTTATATATTGTGTTACTTACCTATGAAGATTCTCATTCATCCAGTCAATGATATAAAGTATCCAGTAGAACTGAATTCTGAGATTTCTAGAAAAAGTTTCACCGCTCATCCGAGTGACTTCTTCAGTTCAGAAATGAAGAAACCATTAGGATGAGTGATGAAACATTTAACACGTTCAGAAAAGTCATTTTAGACTTAACTCTACCAGATACTGTTTATTTTTAGTGAAAACTATCTTATATATCTTACTGTATATACAGAATGGAATAGATCATGTTTATATTTGCTTTACAACCCCATATGTGTCAAGTTGTGAGCAATAACCTACTAATAATTTCTTAAGGGCATCCTTGATATCTTTACTTCTTAAACTGTAAATAACTGGGTTAACCAAAGGAATCACAACTGTGTATAACAGGGAGAGAACTTTGCTTGTGGTCTGTGATTCTTTCCTGGGGGGAACCACATAAATAGCAATGAGAGTCCCATAAAACATGGAGACCACGGCCAAGTGGGAGCTGCAGGTGGAGAAGGCTTTTTGCCTCCCGGTATGGGACACTATCTTTAGGATTGCATGGGCAATACACATATATGATACACTGATGAGTATAAAGGGGAAGAAAACTACAGGGACAGAACCTAATATTACTTCTATATGGAAGAAGAAAGTGTTGGAGCAGGAAAGTTCAACAAAAGGAAAGAAATCACAAAAAAAATGGTCAATAGAATTTTGATTACCAAATTGGAGTGAGTGTACGGCATTTCCAGTATTGAATGTTATGATAAGACCAAGCAGCCATGATATGAAAATTAATGAAACACAAACCCTGTGGGACATGATAGAAGTGTATCTCAGAGGGATGCAGATGGCCACATATCTGTCATAGGACATTACTGAGAGAAGAAGACATTGCAATGTTTCCAAGCCACCAAAACAACACAATTGTGTTATACATGCAACTAGCCGCACTGCGGCCCCTTCATTCATTATAGTCAGGAGAAGGGTGGGGACAATGTTTGTGGACTGCATGAGGTCAGACACAGACAGTTGTTGTATAAATAAGTACATGGGGGAGTGGAGGTTCCGGCTGAAGGCCACCAACACTATGATGAGGATGTTCTCCCAAACTGTCAGAATGTAAATCAGAAGGAACAGAGAGAACAGGGGAACCTTGAAGTTGTGGAGATTCTGAAACCCCAAGAGAACAATCTCACTGACCCACGTCTGGTTCTTCTCATGCATTGTCTGAGAAATAATAAACAACATTTATATTATATAGATAAGAATGGAAGTAAGGTACAACCAAATGAAGGAAACTTCTAAGGGATCATCATCTAACGCAGAAGGAGTTCCCACCCCTGTGTATCATGTTACCAGTACTCTGAACTGGCAGAAGGTCGGTGACTCAGTGGGTTGTTTAACAGGAGAAACCATGGGCCTAGAGGATTACAATTATTAGTGTTAATACACAACAACCATGCATATATTTTAGAACTCCCACACTTGTACTGGGGGACATAATAACGCTTGGAGTAAAATGCCCAACCCCTTGGAACCATAGGAAGCTGCCCCCATGAGCTTCTTGGAATATTCTACTCACCTGATTTCCACCTACCAGAACTGCCCCAGATACTGTGGAACCATAGGAAGATGCCCCCATGAGCTTCTCCCAATGTGTAACCTGCTCTGCATTTCTCCTGCCATTTTGCTAACACAATCCCAACCATTTCTTTCCAATCAAATCACTTTACAGGAAAGATGTTCTTGGGGGAATATTCTACTGATTTGCCCCTACCAGAACCGCCCCAGATACTGTGGAACCATAGGAAGATGCCCCCATGAGCTTCTCCCAATGTGTAACCTGCTCTGCATTTCTCCTGCCATTTTGCTAACACAATCCCAACTATTTCTTTCCAATCAAATCACTTGTTCTTGGGGGAATATTCTACTCACCTGATTTGCACCTACCAGAACCGCCCCAGATACTGACTGGGCCGGGAAGAACAGATCTCCTTTTATTACCCGGTGCCAGTAACACCCACAGCTGGGAAACCTACTGGGAAATCTCCAGGAGACTCGGGGGTTTGGGGTAATTACCAGCCCTTGGGGGAATCTGATGATATATTTTCTAATTAAGTTTAAACACCAGGCATTTAATTAAGATTTTATCTAATTGCCCTTACCTTGTTGGCATTAGAATTACAATTTATCTGTCATCAATTTTTCTGTATCCACCATTGTGACCCACCTCTCTTATCTACCTTTATTTTTTTTCTTTATTTCTTTATTAGCATTTAATATGTTCATCAATAAACATTTAGTAATAGGAGCGGAATATTTCTGAGAAGAAGTAAATGTTTAAGTGAGAATAAGCCTTATGTATAACAATGGGAAAGAACAAATGAGCGGATAATATCCCATTAGGAGAGGATTAGGGGCAGTTAAACCAACACCTGTCCCCCCGTTCCCCCAGCCCTGGCTGCTCTATAGAAAAGCTGAAATTAGGGACAAAGAACAGGAAAGTAATGGGGCGAGTCCGGCCCAGATCCCATCTGACTTGGTGCCATTCACTTTCTATGTAACAGCTGTACAGACCCGCCCTACAGTCTGTTCCGTTATCTGGAAAATATCAATATCAAACCAACTCAGTGTCAGTTGTACAGACCTTGGTATAATCAGAGAAAAAGAGATATATTATTATTATTATTTGACTATTTATTATAATTATATTATATATATATATATATATATATATATATATATATATATATACATTACATATATATTATGTGACTTTCCTATTTATAATTCTGAACATGTAATATATCCTAGTGATATATATATATATATATATAAATATATAGACAGACTCTTCCCTTGGAATCAAGGCCTAAAACACAGGCAGTTTTCTGCCCATACAGACCAAGGGTTTGTTCATTAGTTCCGGCTGTTTCAGAGCCGTTAATGAATATTATGAGAAGGAGAAAATTCTAAAATACAAACGGATTTAATATTTGTGATACATTTTTGCGGATTGCATGGAACCAGGCAGCTTTGGAAACCAGTTCCTACTTCTAAATAACACTTTCAATGTGCAAATGATACTCATTCCTTAGGGTTAGGTATTTGCTGAGAAACAGATTAATATTGTGGGTCACACAGTGGATATAAAGAACAATATGTTGGCAGGGACAGGAAAGGGTGGAACAATAGAGACCAGCAATACAACAGCAAGTAGCTAGAAACAAATGCATTAATAACAATCACAGTGCCATCTGGTGGCAGTTTTTGTATAGCACATAAAGTTTAGTGCTGCGTATCGTGTAAAAAACAAGATGGTGCTGGAACAAATACAGAAGGAATGTGCTGAAAAAGTTGTGTTTTGGAATGATTTATTTAAATGTTCCCAAAAACCCTACTTGTCCCGCCCATCTGTTCCACTTCCAGCCGCCTGTGCAGGGGGGCTGGCACTCACTGTAGGATAGTAACCAATCAGAAGCTAGGCTGATCAGATAGGGAACTGAAGCCTGTCTCTATATATGAATGCTGGGCTGTGATTGGCTCTCCCCCTCCTACTGAAGGGACCATTACAACACGGCTTCCCCTCATTTGAACTACAGACAGGAACCATAGCAGATCTATAGGGAGTCCAATAAAGGAGCCATTTTTAAAGACAATGATTATTTGTATCCCAGATTGATACCAGCATTGTATATAATTCCATACTGCCTTATTGGAAGAATGATCATCTCCTCCTGTGAATACAGGACATTAGGACAATACCATATTAGCCCTTGGTGCCCCTGCTGACTGCCATTGCTTGCTACAGCCAAGTTTATTACTACAAGAACCCTTAGGATAATGGATTTGCCTAAGGCTGACCCACTGGCAGTATAACCAGGGTGGATATTGTAAAATCTCAAATACAAATTGTTAAATTGATCTGATCCCTGGTTTGTCCAGATCCCCCTCCAAGATGAGACCTTCAGGGCAAACTTGACTGTTCTGCACAGTTTAGCAAAAGTGGCAAATGAAGTGAAGACTCGTTCCTTAGAATAGACATTTGCTTTAAACACTGATAGTTACCTTGTTACCCTAGCAACCAGGGAGGGGATAGACTTTAGTAAGAATATCTTGGCCCAGAAGTAGGTGTCTAGCTTACCTGGTGTAGAGTAGGGTTACATTAAGGCCCTCTCTTTCACAGGGGTAGAATGGTTGGGAAAGATACCTCCAATATGTGTATCCTTGTTGGAGCTCAGTGCTGCTCTTTCTACGTAAAGCCCTGTAGCTTAGGGTGAACTATAACAGTCACTAGTTCTATCACTGTCTAAATACCTCAGGGTCCCAGTTCCTCAAGTTACGCTAAAAGGATGGGTTCTTTAGGGCACTCTTCTTTCCCTGGGCCTTGTTGTCAAGCTGGTCAAGCTGGTTAGCTGGTTGAGGAAAGAGGAGGAAAGAGGAAAAGCCATGAGCTCCCAGTTACTATATGAAACCTGAATAGAAAACGGTCATAACCTTCCTGGGCCAGTAGGGAAAACTCTCCCACCCAGGGGTCTAGGTTATAGGTGCCAGGACTTACAGGTAAATACAAGGGAAACAGAGAGATAAGTGAGTAAAAAATATACCGATAATAAAAATGTAATATTTGCAAGAATATTTTCTAATTGCCAGGGGTTGTGACCCATCACTTTTATTTTATCCACGGTACCATGGCTGAGACAGAGCAGAAAGTATGTGCAGGATGGGTCATACACAGGGGATACAAGCACAGTACCAGGGCAGAGATACAGTAGAGAGTAGGTGCAGACTGGGTCATACCCAGGAGATACAAGCATGGTACCAGGGCTGAGATTGAGCAGAGACTGGGTGCAGCCCGGGTCATACACAGGAGATACAAGCATGGTACCAGGGCTGAGACAGAGCAGAGACTGGGTGCAGACTGGGTCATACACAGGGGATACAAGCGCGGTACCAGGGCTGAGACAGAGCAGAGACTGGGTGCAGACTGGGTCATACACAGGGGATACAAGCGCGGTACCAGGGCTGAGACAGAGCAGAGACTATGTGCAGACTGGGTCATACATAGGAGATACAAGCACGGTGCCAGGGCTGAGACAGAGCAGAGACTGGGTGAAGACTGGGTCATACACAGGGGATACAAGCACGGTACCAGGGCTGAGACAGAGCAGAGACTATGTGCAGGATGGGTCATACACAGGGGATACAAGCACGGTACCAGGGCAGAGATACAGTAGAGAGTAGGTGCAGACTGGGTCATACCCAGGAGATACAAGCATGGTACCAGGGCTGAGACTGAGCAGAGACTGGGTGCAGCCCGGGTCATACACAGGAGATACAAGCATGGTACCAGGGCTGAGACAGAGCAGAGACTGGGTGCAGACTGGGTCATACACAGGGGATACAAGCGCGGTACCAGGGCTGAGACAGAGCAGAGACTGGGTGCAGACTGGGTCATACACAGGGGATACAAGCGCGGTACCAGGGCTGAGACAGAGCAGAGACTATGTGCAGACTGGGTCATACATAGGAGATACAAGCACGGTGCCAGGGCTGAGACAGAGCAGAGACTGGGTGAAGACTGGGTCATACACAGGGGATACAAGCACGGTACCAGGGCTGAGACAGAGCAGAGACTATGTGCAGGATGGGTCATACACAGGGGATACAAGCACGGTACCAGGGCAGAGATACAGTAGAGAGTAGGTGCAGACTGGGTCATACCCAGGAGATACAAGCATGGTACCAGGGCTGAGATTGAGCAGAGACTGGGTGCAGCCCGGGTCATACACAGGAGATACAAGCATGGTACCAGGGCTGAGACAGAGCAGAGACTGGGTGCAGACTGGGTCATACACAGGGGATACAAGCGCGGTACCAGGGCTGAGACAGAGCAGAGACTGGGTGCAGACTGGGTCATACACAGGGGATACAAGCGCGGTACCAGGGCTGAGACAGAGCAGAGACTATGTGCAGACTGGGTCATACATAGGAGATACAAGCACGGTGCCAGGGCTGAGACAGAGCAGAGACTGGGTGAAGACTGGGTCATACACAGGGGATACAAGCACGGTACCAGGGCTGAGACAGAGCAGAGACTAGGTGCAGACTGGGTCATACATAGGAGATACAAGCACGGTACCAGGGCTGAGACAGAGCAGAGACTGGGTGCAGACTGGGTCATACACAGGGGATACAAGCGCGGTACCAGGGCTGAGACAGAGCAGAGACTGGGTGCAGACTGGGTCATACATAGGAGATACAAGCACGGTACCAGGGCTGAGATAGAGCAGAGACTATGTGCAGACTGGGTCATACATAGGAGATACAAGCACGGTACCAGGGCTGAGACAGAGCAGAGACTGGGTGCAGACTGGGTCATACACAGGGGATACAAGCGCGGTACCAGGGCTGAGACAGAGCAGAGACTGGGTGAAGACTGGGTCATACACAGGAGATACAAGCGCAGGACCAGGGCTGAGACAGAGCAGAGAGTAGGTGCAGGCTGGGTCATACACAGGGGATACAAGCGCGGTACCAGGGCTGAGACAGAGCAGAGACTAGGTGCAGACTGGGTCATACATAGGAGAAACAAGCACGGTGCCAGGGCTGAGACAGAGCAGAGACTGGGTGAAGACTGGGTCATACACAGGGGATACAAGCGCGGTACCAGGGCTGAGACAGAGCCGAGACTGGGTGCAGACTGGGTCATACACAGGGGATACAAGCGCAGGACCAGGGCTGAGACAGAGCAGAGAGTAGGTGCAGACTGGGTCATACACTGGAGATACAAGCACGGTACCAGGGCTGAGACAGAGCAGAGACCAGGTGCAGGCTGGGTCATACACTGGAGGTCAAGGCAATAAACCAAGGAAGGGAAGGGAGGGAACAGAATCAGAACACAAGTTGGACCATACACAGGAGATGACAAATGTGGAACCAAGGATTTCATGGGCCAAGATTCAGAAACTAACTGGATTTATAAAACACCCGTCCTACCTGGTTGGAACACCCTATTACTGCAAGAGAACCAGTTGACTTGGCCAATGAGATTGTGGGGGAAAAAGCTTTAAAAAGTTCTCCTGTAGCAGCTGATAGGACGAGGCAACAATATTATTACCCCCTGCCCCTGGCTGGACTAATTCCCTAACGATAGGTTTTCTTGGTGTTCAGTCAGTCA
Source organism: Xenopus tropicalis (assembly GCF_000004195.4). Taxonomy (NCBI): domain Eukaryota; kingdom Metazoa; phylum Chordata; class Amphibia; order Anura; family Pipidae; genus Xenopus; species Xenopus tropicalis. The sequence continues at coordinate 153,186,774 of NC_030679.2, read as the reverse complement.
AGGAAGAACTTTGCCTCCATAAATGCTAATTGCACTAATTGCACTAATTGCTGGTGGTTGCAGTGAGTTTTTCCAAGGCTGTTCTGGGGTATAATTGCTCTAGTCTGCCACTGTAGTAAGGTGTATCACCCCCTTACTGCCCTACCCACCATCACATCTGCCCGAAGTGCCCCCTCCACGGCTTTTTTGATATCTCTGCTTCTCCAGCTATAAATCAGTGGATTAACCAAAGGAGTGACTACAGTGTATAACAGAGAGAGGATTTTGTTCATGTTCAGGGATTGGTTTCTGGGGGGAAACACATAAATAGCGAGAGCCCCATAAAACATGGAGACCACGGCCAAGTGGGAGCTGCAGGTGGAGAAGGCTTTTTGCCTCCCGGTATGGGACACTATCTTTAGGATTGCATGGGCAATACACATATATGATACAGAGATGAGTATAAAGGGGCAAATAATTACAAGGACAGACTGTAAGATTATATCTATTTGTACTACTGAAGTGTCTGAGCAGGAAAGTTCTAGAAGAGGAAAGAAATCACAGAAGAAATGATTAATGGTATTTTGGTCACAGAACTGTAGTCTGTCAATCATATTTGCAGTATTGATTGTGGCAGTAAGGCCTAGTAGCCATGGTACAAGGATACATCTAACATAGACTTTTTGGTTCATTATAGAAGTGTATCTCAGGGGGATGCAGATGGCCACGTATCTGTCATAGGCCATTACTGCTAGGAGCAAACACTCAAAGGCTTCTGTGCAAACAAAAAAATAAAATTGTATCCTGCAAACCACAAGGGACACTGTGGCTCCATTATTTATCACTGTTTGTAGTAAAGTGGGTGCAGTAACTGAGGCCTCCAGTAGGTCAGACAGAGCCAACTGCTGGAGAAAGAAGTACATGGGGGAGTGGAGGTTCCGGCTGAAGGCCACCAACACTATGATGAGGACGTTCTCCCAAACTGTCAGAATATAAATCAGAAGGAACAGAGAGAACAGGGGAACCTTGAAGTTGTGGAGATTCTGAAATCCCAAGAGGACAATCTCACTGACCCACGTCTGGTTCTTCTCATTCATTGTTTGGGGGAAAAGAACTACAATGTATTTACTCAATTGACAAGTTTTTCCATTTTAATCACTTCCAACCGCAGCTTCAGTCAAGGAGCAGAATCTTGGTATTACTGGGAAGTCAGACATCACTGGTACTAATGGACTTGGCCTTCACCCCTTTTCCATTGTTATCATTCAGGGGTTCGATCAACTGGTGTAGAAGGAGGAACATTTATTTCATGAAGCTTAAGGTATGGTTTGTTTTGTTAAACATTCCCTGTGTGCTTTCTCCAATACAATCTGAGGAAACATTTTCAGGCGGCAGATTGAGGATGTCTATGGACCTCTTAAAAGATGTTGAATGCAGTTTGGACCCTCTTAAATACCCTCTAAGGGCAAATTTATTGAAATGTAGACGAGAGCTCACTGTAGCCTGACAGAATTCCACTTTGCCAGATTGTTTATCTTTAATAAGGTTCCTCTAGGTGTCCATGCCCTTATTTGTTTGTTTTTTGGTTCTACTGGGAATGTTACGTGCAGTATATGGGAGGAGGGCCTGACCAGGCCATGTTACCTACAGTATATTAGTAGATTGGACATAGTTTAATATTCAGAGTTCAGTCTATCCCAGTGTATCCAGTGTTGCCCCAGAATTGGACTTATCTTTTCATGGCGACTGGTACCAAGTTAACAAGTCAGCCAAGAAACCAAAGATTGTTTCCGAATCCCAAAGGCTTGCCCAAAATGGTCTACCTGGTCCCAATGAACCATCTGGATCATGGGGTTCTACATGGCTACACCTAAGCACACATTTAAGGGCTACTGGTTTTCTTTTTCATTATCTGTTTGGAAGTTTCCTTATATCGGGTTATATTGCAATTGGTAATGGAAACCCCTACAGTAACTATTTGGTAGAATGGGGGAGCTCCACACAAATTTAATTAGCCTCATTGGCTGATCTGGTGGCCAACTATTGTCCTCTCTTTATCATTCTGCCTGGGGTTTCCCTGCCTGACAATCACATGCACCCCAAAAAACCCTTAATGCTTAAACATTCTTAGGTTCTGGGGTTCCCCGCCCCTCTATATATGAAGGGGCATGTTCTATTGGTTCCCAATACACAGGTATTTACCCAGTTATAACTTACCCCTCTCTCCCTAGGGTATTTATTTATATAGCACCACTAATGTGAGCAAGGTATAAACACAAGCTGGGGTACAGTTAGAGCAAGATAAATTAAACAGTATAAATAAATACATCTATAACTGTTTAAGTTGGGATAAGGTCTCTGCCCCAAAGAGCTTACACTCAGGGAGTGGCATTCTAGTATCTAGTGGCTTGGACAACAAGTAACTGATTTTGGTAAATGTGCTTTGCTACATATATAAACATTATATGTTATTGGACTAAATGAACCCATCAACGCTGATGTGCAACAAAGGCTAAAGAACCCCTTTAAAAACATAAATACCCACAAATAACATTAAAAAAACCCAGGAGTTCTGAAAATGTTTTGTAAAGATCTTCCATTTCAAGATTCGGGGGGCAGATACAGATATAAGAATGACCTACCGAGCCAAGGCAGGTCCAATGGCGCCAACACGTTGCCGAGGTTCTAGATTCATTTGTTAAAGGTTTTGTTCTGTTGGAAGATTAGGGCGTCCCATTGACCCCACTACTGGCACATCCAGCAGGAAGGGGAACATTTCATATATGGAATTTAATTGTGAAAAAACTCACCTCACGTTACTTTAATCATCAGGCCCTAAGGTAGGTGCCCCAACATGGCCGCCCCCCATTATCCTACTCAGGAACTGATTCTGGCTTTGGTTCTCTTATTTAATTCTTATTCTCTTATTTAACACAAACTGTACCCTCTCTTGGCCTTAGCTATCTCAGTTCAATAAGACATCATTCTGGTTTCCATCCTGAAGCTCACGAAGCCCATATCACAACTATCTACCCTCAGTTATGTGCTACACTATAGGGCAAAATCCTTAGTCAATGTCAAATTACAAGTGACGTTAATAACCCACAGAACAATTTATTTTACCTTATTTGATACATACAGGCCAAGCTGGTTTTGCATCTAGATAAGAAGGAAAGAAACATAGTTACCTAGTTACATAGTTACATAGTTACATAGGGTTGAAAAAAGACCAGAGTCCATCAAGTTCAACCCTTCCAAGTAATCCCAGTGCCCACAACCAATATTAACCTATCTATCCACTCACATACATAAACTATATATATACACCCACTAGTACTAACTGTAGGTATTAGTATCACAATAGCTTAGGAAACACAAATCATTTAAGTGATCTCATTAATGCATTATACTAAATGCAGGCACATTCCCCCAATTATACTTGGAAAATATTAGAATATTTGCCCCTACCAGAACTGCCCCAGATACTGTGGAACCATAGGAAGATGCCCCCATGAGCTTCTCCCAATGTGTAACCTGCTCTGCATTTCTCCTGCCATTTTGCTAACACAATCCCAACCATTTCTTTCCAATCAAATCACTTTACAGGAAAGATGTTCTTGGGGGAATATTCTACTGATTTGCCCCTACCAGAACCGCCCCAGATACTGTGGAACCATAGGAAGATGCCCCCATGAGCTTCTCCCAATGTGTAACCTGCTCTGCATTTCTCCTGCCATTTTGCTAACACAATCCCAACCATTTCTTTCCAATCAAATCACTTTACAGGAAAGATGTTCTTGGGGGAATATTCTACTGATTTGCCCCTACCAGAACCGCCCCAGATACTGTGGAACCATAGGAAGATGCCCCCATGAGCTTCTCCCAATGTGTAACCTGCTCTGCATTTCTCCTGCCATTTTGCTAACACAATCCCAACCATTTCTTTCCAATCAAATCACTTTACAGGAAAGATGTTCTTGGGGGGAATATTCTACTGATTTGCCCCTACCAGAACCGCCCCAGATACTGTGGAACCATAGGAAGATGCCCCCATGAGCTTCTCCCAATGTGTAACCTGCTCTGCATTTCTCCTGCCATTTTGCTAACACAATCCCAACCATTTCTTTCCAATCAAATCACTTTACAGGAAAGATGTTCTTGGGGGAATATTCTACTGATTTGCCCCTACCAGAACCGCCCCAGATACTGTGGAACCATAGGAAGATGCCCCCATGAGCTTCTCCCAATGTGTAACCTGCTCTGCATTTCTCCTGCCATTTTGCTAACACAATCCCAACCATTTCTTTCCAATCAAATCACTTTACAGGAAAGATGTTCTTGGGGGAATATTCTACTGATTTGCCCCTACCAGAACCGCCCCAGATACTGTGGAACCATAGGAAGATGCCCCCATGAGCTTCTCCCAATGTGTAACCTGCTCTGCATTTCTCCTGCCATTTTGCTAACACAATCCCAACCATTTCTTTCCAATCAAATCACTTTACAGGAAAGATGTTCTTGGGGAATATTCTACTGATTTGCCCTACCAGAACCGCCCCAGATACTGTGGAACCATAGGAAGATGCCCCCATGAGCTTCTCCCAATGTGTAACCTGCTCTGCATTTCTCCTGCCATTTTGCTAACACAATCCCAACCATTTCTTTCCAATCAAATCACTTTACAGGAAAGATGTTCTTGGGGGAATATTCTACTGATTTGCCCCTACCAGAACCGCCCCAGATACTGTGGAACCATAGGAAGATGCCCCCATGAGCTTCTCCCAATGTGTAACCTGCTCTGCATTTCTCCTGCCATTTTGCTAACACAATCCCAACCATTTCTTTCCAATCAAATCACTTTACAGGAAAGATGTTCTTGGGGGAATATTCTACTGATTTGCCCCTACCAGAACCGCCCCAGATACTGTGGAACCATAGGAAGATGCCCCCATGAGCTTCTCCCAATGTGTAACCTGCTCTGCATTTCTCCTGCCATTTTGCTAACACAATCCCAACCATTTCTTTCCAATCAAATCACTTTACAGGAAAGATGTTCTTGGGGGAATATTCTACTGATTTGCCCCTACCAGAACCGCCCCAGATACTGTGGAACCATAGGAAGATGCCCCCATGAGCTTCTCCCAATGTGTAACCTGCTCTGCATTTCTCCTGCCATTTTGCTAACACAATCCCAACCATTTCTTTCCAATCAAATCACTTTACAGGAAAGATGTTCTTGGGGGAATATTCTACTGATTTGCACCTACCAGAACCGCCCCAGATACTGACTGGGCAGGGAAGAACAGATCTCCTTTTATTACCCGGTGCCAGTAACCCCCACAGCTGGGAAACCTACTGGGAAATCTCCGGGAGACTCGGGGTTTGGGGTAATTACCAGCCCTTGGGGGAACCTGATAATGAGTTGTATAGTTGGTAACATTTAATTACATAGGACTAAAAAACACATTAACAGCACAATACAACTAAACTATACACTGGGACCAATGCATTTGTAAATACTGTATTTGATTGTGATTTTTGCTACAATTTTTTTTGAAATCACATGAAAAGCTATGAACTCAAATTGTAATGAATGGGCTTCTAATCCTGAGAATGAATGAAAACGTTGGTATTTAGAGAAGGGGAGTGAATTCACTGGTTGATCTGGTTTATTGTCTGCGCTGCAGGAGATTATTTACCCCGGGGAGCAGGGGGTTATGGGTCAGTGAGGTGATTCCTTGATAAGAGCTAAAGTTTCCCCAGCATTTTGCTGAGAGAAGTTATTGGGCACAAATACATTTTTCTCACGTCTTTGAAATGGGTTAAAATTGTAACCGTTATGCCCGTAATTAGTTATGATTAGTCATTTAGGGCGGTTAGAATTAGTGATGAGCGAATTTGTCCCATTTTGCCCTAACAAAACATTTGTGAAATGGGCAAACCCGCAACTTTTTTTTTTACTGCCATTTTTTTTTTTGCGGTCATTGGAGGGCGTGGGCGTTTTTTCACTCATCGCTAGTTATAATGGTTTCTTATAAAGAGGTTCAAAAACAAATTTGGTGCAAAAATGAGGCAATCTAAATGAAATGCTTTAATTGGGTGAAAGTCGCTCATTTTGATGAATCAAACCCAATTCCGTGACAATGTTTTTACCGCTTCTTTGCGGCATCAAAGTGATGTCTGTGCCTGATTGGTGCAAGTCTGAGGCGTCTATTGCGCCTGCAACCCTGGGAACCCTGGGGCAATTGTCACCTTCTATGTAGCTCCAGGGTTTCCCCTACAGCAATAGACACTTGCGCACAATTGGGAAGAGCATTGACTTTAGATGCAACAACTGCGTCCCTTTCAGAATGACTGCAACTGCAGCAAACGGCTCCTTTATCGTTTACCTACAGTTACTAAAACTCATTCAGATTCAATTAAATGAGAAAAACTCATTGCTCTGTTTATCCCAGGAAAACTCTGGAACTAAATTAGGAGAAAAGGTTTTTTGCGATATCCTCTGTCATAGAGTACTGGTGCCCATAGGTGCCACAAGGTTGATGAGTTTGTGTATGGAACCGACCAAGAAAAAGCTAAATCACTGGTGTTGTTTTTCCACTCCTGCACCCAATCATAGAAGTTGGATTCCAAGGAAACTGCTACAGAAAGTCCCTTATTTCTAGATACACATAGATCATATAAATGTATGGAGGGAAGGAGCTAGAGGAGGGGCAACGGCAGAGAGTGGGCGCTGTGTGAGTTGCCTTTTTGTTGCCAAGTTCTAATGTCCATCAATGCTGATAAGGGGCTGTAGATTCCTTCCTTCCCCCAAGGAGAACAGGAGCCCAGCAATAGGTACACTAAGTACTAATATGCCCAGTTAGTTAATAGTTCCCAGAGTCAGAAACCATGTAATCGGTTCCTATATAAGTAAATATAATAGGGAATTCTGAAGGGAAGGCAGAGTAGGCTGGGAACAGGCAACAAACTGTAGGGGTAGGCAACACAAACAAGACTATCCAAGTTGGTATGGGAGGAACAGGATAAGGGTGGCCACTCCCACCAGGCCCTGAGATTTGGGGAGCTCATGGGATGGAAGGAGGAACCGGATGAGGGTGGCCACTCCCACCAGGCCCTGAGATTTGGGGAGCTCATGGGATGGAAGGAGGAACCGGATGAGGGTGGCCACTCCCACCAGGCCCTGAGATTTGGGGAGCTCATGGGATGCAAGGAGCAACTGGATGAATGTGGTCACTCCCACTAGGCCCTGAGATTTGGGGAGCTCATGGGATGGGAGGAGGAACTGGATGAGGGTGGCCACTCCCACCAGGCCCTGAGATTTGGGGAGCTCATGGGATGGAAGGAGGAACCGGATGAGGGTGGCCACTCCCACCAGGCCCTGAGATTTGGGGAGCTCATGGGATGCAAGGAGGAACTGGATGAATGTGGTCACTCCCACTAGGCCCTAAGATTTGGGGAGCTCATGGGATGGGAGGAGGAACTGGATGAGGGTGGCCACTCCCACCAGGCCCTGAGATTTGGGGAGCTCATGGGATGCAAGGAGGAACCGGATGAATGTGGTCACTCCCACCAGGCCCTGAGATTTGGGGAGCTCATGGGATGGAAGGAGGAACCGGATGAGGGTGGTCACTCCCACCAGGCCCTGAGATTTGGGGAGCTCATGGGATAGAAGGAGGAACCAGATGAGGTTGATGAGGGTGGCCACTCCCACCAGGTCCTGAGATTTTAGAAGCTCATGGGATGGAAGGCAGATATTCAGGAATGATAAGGAGAGAGGCTTCAGATGGGGTTTTTTGCCTTCCTCTGGATCAACTAGTAGTTAGGCAGGTTATATATAGGCATTATGGTTGAACTTGATGGACGTATGTCTTTTTTCAACCCAACTTACTATGTAACTATGTAACTACTGCCTAAATAAAATAACTTTTATCAGACATTGTAACTACCACTCCCAAAGCATAAAATCTGTAAAAAGCAAAAAATAATCCCCAGAATTATAAAGTATTAGAACAACAAATTGATAGGTAAAAATAACAAACAGGGGGTGGATGGGAACATGGAGGATATAGAGAATAGAGCAACAACAAAAAAGCAAATGGCACTCAGGGCTTCAAACAAGGGAAAAAACCCTTAAAGTATTTTTATTGCGGAGGATATAGAGAATAGACACATAGGGGGCAACCTAACGGTACAGGGGTGACTGAAAGCGATTAGTGGGAGTGAAATTTAAAAAAAAAAAAAAAAGATAATTTCACATTTCATTTGCCCTTAGTGCTAGACTTTTGTATATTTAGATTTTTTCATTTTACAGAATGTAGAAAATAGTAGTTAACAGATTCAGTATAAACCATTACATGGGGCAGGATTACATGAGAGTTTAGGGTAAAATACAATCATCTCACTGATATAATTAGTTGAGGCCAGTTGATATGACACTTATACAAGTTACAGTTCAGTTGTATTCACCCAATACCCCTTTATTGAGGAATCTTTTCCCTGCGGTGAGCCGGAGTATTGATCAGGTACCCGAGTAAGAAGAAAGGATATAGCAATAGCAGAGAAAAGGTAGAAAAAGGCAGGAAATAAAGAAGAGAAATAAGTCGCCCATCTCACTCTACTGATTTGGAAAGCCCCATTTCTCTTGAATGTGTCAATTCCAGTAATGAACAGATTTATGAAGAGTTCTGACTTCCATGGGTCAAAAACTCCCATCAGTAAATCACAGAAATGATCAAAAGCTACAGCGGAATCAGAAATGCTTTAGATTGCAAAGGGAAATATCCTGTAACAGTAGGTTTAGCCCAGGAAGCCACGTATTCTTGGAGACATACACATTCTGCAGAATCCAAAATGGATAAATAAGTCTTCTCTTCATTACCAAAAGCTTTTCTGAACGGTTTTTATAAAAATTCTGGAAAATCACTTTCAATTTGGAACTGGAACTGTTCCACAGGTGATTAGGTACCAACAAAAACTATCCAAAATATAAAGGGTTCGATAAAAAGTGCATTGCCCATTGTGCTTAGGGTCCCCAAAGTATCTGGCATGTAGAGACCCCACAATCAAAAATGAGTGCATACAAACTTACGCTACTGATAAATCGACATATTTACTGCATTTTCTGTGGGGTAAATCCACAAAAAAATATGTTTACCCTTGTTTAACCATATTTTTGGAAAGTGTTTGGGTAAATCCAGTATCACAAAGCTTTTTTAAAATGAGCAGTTTTGATGAAATATCTGAAAATCCCCTCCAAGCTTGCACTTTGCAGCACTTTATCTCCCTCATATGATTAAGTTCTAAGATAAAATGCCCTAAATGAGAATCCAAAAAGTTTAATGGCCATTGTGCATAGAATCACCTGAGAGCTTGCATTTTCCCTCACTGTATGCCCCACATTGCCTATTTATGAACCCCAGGGGCCTGCTGAACAGCGCCATGCCCAATATGGATACATTTACCCAATAACGTGGCGCCGAGAGGCACCCAAATGATAATACAGCACACACAATGTTCATGGGCAGTGTAATGAAGAACAATGCAAAATTCAATCACTATGGGGGTCGTTTACTAACCATTGGATTTTTGTTTTTCTCGAATAGGATTTTTACCTCTAAAATTTGCAGAAAAAAAGTCACAATTTTTTGGCGATTTACTGTGTCAAAGTGGTTAACAATCTGAATTGGACTATTCACCATCTAAACCTTGCCGAGATAATGTAGGAGTCAATGGCAGATGTCCCATCACTGGAAGATCCTTCCATTCCCTCAAAACATTAGAGGTTTTTCGATTTTTGTCGCTGCTTTTTTGCGACAATTTGAAAAAGTCAAGTTTTAAGGGTGACAGTTAGTGATGAGCGAATTGTTTCGCCAGGCATGGATTTGCAGCGAATTTCCACATTTTGCCATTGGCGAATTGTTTTACAAAACTTCCGGAAAAATTTGCAGCAGAAAAATTCGGCACGTCAATTTTTTTTTGTCACGCATCAAATTGGACGCAGTCGCGTCAAAAAAGGGCGCAGTTACATCAAACAAAAAATAGCCGTGGGCGACAAAAAAGATGCGGGTGACAAAAAAATTGCACAACAAATGCATTTTGTGAATTTTTCGCCGCTTCTCAAATTTTCTTGCTGTTTCGAAAATTTTATGGCGAAGTGAAATGGGACAGATTCGCTCATCACTAGCGACAATTAGAAAAGGTTGCAGTTTCTGCACACAGACTTTTTCAGAAATGTAGTGATGAGCACATTTTTTTGCCAGATAGAGATTCGCTGTGAAATTTCCCATTTCACCATTGATGATTTTTTAATTTTTTAGTGGAACTGCAGATTTTTCAAATTTGCCCAATGAGAAAATTAAAAAAAAAAAGGCGTAAAAAAAAAAAAGTCATGGTCACATCAAAAAAAAGTTGCGGTAACCACATTTCTACAACAACTGCAATAAAATGGCTAAAAAAGCAACACAATCACCAAAAAATGGAGTCTGGGTATGTTTGTGTGTACAAACTGTGTGTATGTGTGCTTTGTTTGTGCGCCCCCCCCCACAAAAATAAATATATATGTGTGTGTAAATGGAAGTGTGTATTAGGGTAGAAAGCTTGTATTTGTGGAGGCAGGAAGGGGAGGAAGGCCACCATCTTCTTCCTGAGGCAGGTGGGTGGCACAGGGGGGGCAGGGAGAGGATAATGGAACACTCGTGGTTTACAAATGTTATTGTCCGGGGCAATTGCACACCAAGTACCACTTGGTCCCCACCCCCTGCTGGTTGTCGAGGCCATATGCCATTTTGTCCTGGGTTAAAATGCTGCCCCCCCAAGACTGCAACGCTTCCTCCATTTCACCTACTGTCCCTTAACTGATGCTGAGGTCTGCCCCTTGGTGCCCCTTGGTGCCCCTACACTTCTGTGTAAATGACCTCTTTAGATAAAAAAAAAAAAAAAACAGATTTTCTGTTGCAAAAATTTTGAATTCAAATTCACAACTGGTGAGTCTTTTTTACTTTTTCAATATCGGGGAAAAAAATCAAACATTGCAAATAAATCTGTCCCCCCAACTTATATCATAGTATCCCACCCCCCAAAACCCCCTCTTCCTTACTCCTTTCCCTCATCACCAAAATCCTCTCATCTTAACCCCCAACATAATCCCATATAAGAAGCACAAGCTGTAAATGGACATTTCTGCTTCGGTTCTGCCATTCGTACTTTCTGGAATTCATCAATAATTTCACATCCCATATCTATGTATACAAAATGGGTGTCTTGGTATGTGAGTCATTTAGACTTGACCCTAACAAAGGTGGGGGGTAGTAGTATGGTTCAAACCTCAACTGTTTAATTAGTCCTTCAGCCCCCGACTCACTGGGCTACGAGACCTTCCTCCCCTCGAGGACAAGCTGAGTTGGAGTTGCCCACAGCCCAGCAATGAGGAAAGGGTCCATAGGCCAATTATTCCCAGCATTCTTGTAGTATGAATAAGGGGCAATAAAGTATATTATGTCCCTACATTTTCTGCTCAGTGTGAAACTGGTCACTTACAACTTTGTCATTGGGCCAAAAAGACTAAAAACCTGTTAAATAAAATGTTAAAAGATCTCAGTTTACTTTATTCATTATCAGATTCCCCCAAGGGTTGGTAATTATCCTAAATCCCAGAGTCTCCCGGAGATTTCCCAGTAGGTTTCCCAGCTGTGGGTGTTACTGGCACCGGGTAATAAAAGGAGATCTGTTCTTCCCTGCCCAGTCAGTATCTGGGGCGGTTCTGGTAGGTGCAAATCAGGTGAGTAGAATATTCCCCCAAGAACAAGTGATTTGATTGGAAAGAAATGGTTGGGATTGTGTTAGCAAAATGGCAGGAGAAATGCAGAGCAGGTTACACATTGGGAGAAGCTTATGGGGGCATCTTCCTATGGTTCCACAGTATCTGGGGCGGTTCTAGTAGGGGCAAATCAGTAGAATATTCCCCCAAGAACATCTTTCCTGTAAAGTGATTTGATTGGAAAGAAATGGTTGGGATTGTGTTAGCAAAATGGCAGGACAAATGCAGAGCAGGTTACACATTGGGAGAAGCTCATGGGGGCATCTTCCTATGGTTCCACAGTATCTGGGGCGGTTCTGGTAGGGGCAAATCAGTAGAATATTCCCCCAAGAACATCTTTCCTGTAAAGTGATTTGATTGGAAAGAAATGGTTGGGATTGTGTTAGCAAAATGGCAGGAGAAATGCAGAGCAGGTTACACATTGGGAGAAGCTTATGGGGGCATCTTCCTATGGTTCCACAGTATCTGGGGCGGTTCTAGTAGGGGCAAATCAGTAGAATATTCCCCCAAGAACATCTTTCCTGTAAAGTGATTTGATTGGAAAGAAATGGTTGGGATTGTGTTAGCAAAATGGCAGGAGAAATGCAGAGCAGGTTACACATTGGGAGAAGCTCATGGAGGCATCTTCCTATGGTTCCACAGTATCTGGGGCGGTTCTGGTAGGGGCAAATCAGTAGAATATTCCCCCAAGAACATCTTTCCTGTAAAGTGATTTGATTGGAAAGAAATGGTTGGGATTGTGTTAGCAAAATGGCAGGAGAAATGCAGAGCAGGTTACACATTGGGAGAAGCTCATGGGGGCATATTCCTATGGTTCCACAGTATCTGGGGCGGTTCTAGTAGATGCAAATATTACTCACTTACTCAGGTAGGATTGTATTTTTCCTACAGAAATGGATTCACTAATTCCTGAAGAAATGCAGATAAACCTAAACAAAGTGTACAAATAAAGTGGAATAACCCCAAGGGGAGGCAGATCGGCTCTTCTGCTCGGAGCTTATGTTCCCCTTTTGGGAGGCAGAACCTTGATATAAATAGGAATAAGCTGCGTAGGAACCTCGGCTGCTTCCCTTTGACCTTACTGGGTTTGCTTTTGATTTGAAGGGATGAAGTATGGAAATTTGTTTCCCTGCCAATCAGTCATATCTCGGAAGTAATTTCACCAAGGCTATGGGTGAGCAGAACCAGACGTGGGTCAGTGAGATTGTTCTCTTGGGGTTTCAGAATCTCCACAACTTCAAGGTTCCCCTGTTCTCTCTGTTCCTTCTGATTTATATTCTGACAGTTTTGGAGAACGTCCTCATCATAGGGTTGGTGGCCTTCAGCCGGAACCTCCACTCCCCCATGTACTTCTTTCTCCAGCAGCTGGCCCTCACTGATCTACTGGAGGCCACAGATATTGTCCCCACCCTGCTCCAAACTGTAATGCATGATGGAACCACATTGTCCCTTATTGGCTGTATCATGCAGTATTATTTCTTTTCTACTGCAGAAGCCTTTGAGTGTTTGCTCCTAGCAGTAATGGCCTATGACAGATACGTGGCCATCTGCATCCCCCTGAGATACACTTCTATAATGTCCCACAGGGTTTGTACTAAATTAGTTGTCATTCCATGGACTCTTGGCTTTGGCATTTCAGTGATCACAGTGAAACTCATAGGGACCCTACAGTTCTGTGATCAAAATACCATTAATCACTTTTTCTGTGATGTTTTCCCTCTTGTAGAACTTTCCTGCTCAGACACATTCCCACTGCAAATAGAAGCATTCTTTCTATCTGTCCCCATAATTGTTTTCCCAATTGTAGTCATCATTGTATCATATATGTGTATTGCCCATGCAATCCTAAAGATAGTGTCCCATACAGGGAGGCAAAAAGCCTTCTCCACCTGCAGCTCCCACTTGGCCGTGGTCTCCATGTTTTATGGGGCTCTGACTGCTATTTATGAGGTTCCATCACAAAGACAATCACAGACCATAAGTAAAGTTCTCTCTCTGTTGTACACTGTAGTCATCCCATTGGTTAATCCACTGATTTACAGCTTGAGAAATAAAGACCTAAATATTGCCCTCAAAAACCTCAAAGTGAATTGAGTAAATGAAGAAAGGTAGAAATTATTGTCCGCTATCTCCCTTACTATTCAGTCCGGCCATAGACCCTTTACAAAGACTTTTCTTACAGAATTCAGATATCCCAGGTATTCAAATAACTCAGACACAGCTGAAAGTTATAGCTTGTATATTGCTTTTCAGCAGGCTTCCAAATTAACCTCGAAAAACGAGAGACACTTCAGTTTCATAATACTTCATCCCTGGATTGGCCGGCAGATTTTTTAATATTAGGTCAATAATCGATAATATACAACAAGATGCACAACAATGGAGTCACATCAATTTTACCTTCTTAGGAAGGATCCACTTTATCAAAATGGTTTTGTTTCCGAAAATAGTGTATCCTATACAAATGCTTCCCTACCATCTCGAACCAAAGGATATAAAATGTCTAAATATAAGGAGAACGTATTTTGTACATATTTCATACTTTTATTTGGCAGAAAAAAAAGCCCCAGAGTGAGCATGATTAAATAACAACTACACAAAAACTACACAGTCTCTGCACTCTCTGCAGCTCATTAATATCCTTCTTAAGGACTGGAGCCCAAAACTGCACCCCATACTCACTGTTACTGCCCCCCCATACTCACTGTTACTGCCCCCCCATACTCACTGTTACTGCCCCCCCATACTCACTGTTACTGCCCCCCCATACTCACTGTACTGCCCCATACTCACTGTTACTGCCCCCCCATACTCACTGTTACTGCCCCCATACTCACTGTTACTGCCCCCCCATACTCACTGTTACTGCCCCCATACTCACTGTTACTGCCCCCCCATACTCACTGTTACTGCCCCCCCATACTCACTGTTTACTGCCCCCCATACTCACTGTTACTGCCCCCATACTCACTGTTACTGCCCCCCCATACTCATTGTTACTGCCCCCCATACTCACTGTTACTGCCCCCCATACTCACTGTTACTGCCCCCCCATACTCACTGTTACTGCCCCCATACTCACTGTTACTGGCCCCCCCATACTCACTGTACTGCCCCCCATACTCACTGTTACTGCCCCCCATACTCACTGTTACTGCCCCCCATACTCACTGTTACTGCCCCCATACTCACTGTTTACTGCCCCCCCATACTCACTGTTACTGCCCCCCCATACTCACTGTTACTGCCCCCATACTCACTGTTACTGCCCCCCATACTCACTGTACTGCCCCCCCATACTCACTGTTACTGCCCCCCATACTCACTGTTACTGCCCCCCATACTCACTGTTACTGCCTCCCATACTCACTGTTACTGCCCCCCATACTCACTGTCTATGCCCACCTCCAGGTCATTAATAAACAAGTTAAAAAGCAAAGGACCAAGGACTGACCCCTGCGGTACCCACTAACCACACTGGCCCAATTAGAAAATGTTCCATTTCCCCCCACTCTTTGTACTCTATCCTTCAGCCAGTTCTCTATCCAATTACAAATATTATGTTCTAGGCCAATATTCCTTAATTTGATCATTAACCCTCTGTGAGGTACTGTATCAAACGCTTTAGCAAAGTCCCAGTATATGTCCCTTTGCCAATGAAAGTAAATCTGCTGTTCTTGGATGCAGAAGGTTGACAAACCTCTTCAACTAAACGTAGACTTGGGCTTTACTTAGTAATGTAACACCCTATCCCTAATCCAACAAGACAAACAGGGAAGGTTGGAAGCAGCGGCCCAGACACAACATCAATGGCTTTCTGACCACTTATTAAACAGAAACTACATCCCATTTCCCATACGGATTGATTGGAAACCATAACTAACAAAGAAACACCATCTGGACCACATACACCAACACCATCCCACAATCAATGAGATATTATACAGTTCATACTTTACAAAACACAACATGGTACAACATGGACATTTTGAAGGGCAATCGGCTCTTCTTGGGTACAAACTGATCCAAACCATATTCCACGAGGCCCGTAGTGTTGCCAATTCCCCCCCACCCGGGTGTCGCCGATCAGCAGACTTTTGGCTTCTTACTAAACAAACTTTACCCACAAAGCTTTATAAACGATCTCAGGAAATATATACAATGTTAAGCTAAACCTTTATGAATAGTTTGTCTGAAGACACTGGTGTATATATTTGGAAAGATTAAGGAAGACATTATTACAAAACAAACAATAAAATTGTATTTGATAAACAATAGCAGAAAGGGGGTGTATGGGGGGGGAGAATGAAGGTTTGGGCTCCCTGGGATATTTGGGGTAAGGTCTCTCCTGACACTTTGCAGCCATTTTATCAGAACCAAAATGTGACACGATGGGTAAAACAATGGCAGAGATCTTCACAGCCCCCAGCAATGGGGTTTAATGATTTTATTAACCAGTATTCCGCCAAATGTGATTGTAAATCCACACAGAAACAACCCACTGTATGGGGAACCCCACAGAGCTGGTTATTTAAACCAAAACTGGTGTAATGTTCCACACAAAGGGAATAGCAACCGATATCCAGCAATACAGGGGTTACTTTTGCCAAGTAAATCAGGTAATTCAGCATTCCCTCAGTGCCCCAGTAAGAGAGAGCCCTCCCACCATGACTAGAGATGTCCCTCCTGACAGTAAGTGCCCCCTTAAGGGCAGATACCAGTAACAGTTCAGGCTGCATTAGGAGTATCTGAGAGAGAAATGTCTTACCAACCCTAGGGGCCACACAGACGGTCTCCTCCTCCCATTGTGAGTTGTCTGCACCTTCTGTTGTCCCTCGATGTGACCTATCAAACTTCAGCTCAGCCAAGTCATCATCAGGGGTCAAAGTCCAGAGTCTATCACCTCTGTTGTCTAGAGCAGCAGTTCTCAACGTGTGGGTCGGGACCCCTTTGGGAAAAAACATTCAGTATTTCCGACGGCCTTAGGAATAATTTTATGGTTGGGGGTCACCACAACATGAGGAACTGTATTAAAGGGTCGCGGCACTAGGAACGTTGGGAACCACTGCTCTAGAGTTATCTGAACTTGCTTCTTGTGTGGAATCCAGAATGTTCTTTGTGCAGGGAGCTGAGCTAATATTCACTTCTAGTCTTGCACACTCACATCTGATGGTTTTGCTCTCTTTTACTAATTGGGGCGGTTTCTGTGCTAGTTTACTTACTTCCATTTTGGTTTTTTATATAAAACTTCAGGGAGATCTGTAAAATGGCAACGTTTGTGGAGGCCCATCAACTGGCAGTGTCACTGTGTTATAGGGAGTCTATGGAACTATGGAAACAAGGCTGGTCCAAAATATTGTGATAAATGGTAGTTTCCATATTTGGTCATTTCTTTATTTCCTTGGTCAGGGGTAGAAGCTATAATAATTATTGTGCTGTGTCCCTCCCCTATTCCCTTTGAAATGAAGATGAATATCAGCGGCTGGGAGTAGATAAGCTCCATCGGGGAGAGGAAAACTCAAGACTTGTAAGAGTTCTTTTTGAAAAACTGTCCAAAGAACGCTAAAGTTTCTATCAATTACTACATGAAGAAGAAGCGCGGACAAACAGGAAGGATATAGCAACCAATCAGATTAACCAGGGAGATACTGAAACCAGTATGGAAAGGGTTTAGAATGGAAAGGGTTCAGAATGGAAAGGGTTAAGCAGAAGGATGAAGCAGAATCCATAGTAACTAGTTGGTATCAGGAACCAGGAATATTGACATTCTACTCCCTCATTTTGCTCAGGAATCATGTGGATATAAAAGTGGCCCTAACAACCCTTCCCCATCACATGATTGGCCGGCAGGATGGACTCCATTAACTGCTTTTCTGTCCAAACAGATCAAAAGTGAATTCTAAACAAGAAGGGCAAATAACTAAAGAAAGAAACAAAAACAAACAAAAGATAAGGGCATTACCCTCCCACTGTCAGCTTCATAATGACAGTTTGTGTTTATGTGACCGGTCCTTTCCGACTGTCCTAAGGGCAAATGTGTCTCCTCATTCATTCAGTGTTATAAGGAACTCAATAACAAGTTTATTTGGATTTAAAAAGAAATTACAAAAGTACAAATTAGCAGATTCCCCAATGATTGGTAATTAATCCAAACCCCTGAGTCTCCGGGAGATTCCCCAGTAGGTTTCCCAGCTGTGGGGGTTACTGGTTGATAAAAGGAGATCTGTTCCGCTCTTCCCTGCCCAGTCAGTACCTGGTGCCGCTCAGGTCAGTGTAATGTTAGAAGAACAGTTTATTCATTATGTGCCTGTTGGTTATATCACAATTACCCCTCCTGTAATATAGACATTTCATTTGGTAACAGGGTGTTTATTACTTATATTTATCCTTCAGGAAATATTTCTTCTGTCTTGGGTTGAAGGAACAAGAGAACATCTGCTGGGCTTTCCCAAGGATCTCTTCCAACTGTCTCCAGATCTGGTGAGTAGAATATTCCCCCAAGAACATCTTTTCTTGATTTGAAATAGTTGGGATTGTGTTAGCAAAATGGCAGGAGAAATGCAGAGCAGGTTACACATTGGGAGAAGCTCATGGGGGCATCTTCCTATGGTTCCACAGTATCTGGGGCGGTTCTGGTAGGGGCAAATCAGGTGAATAGAGTATTCCAAGAACATTTGCATTTTCCACTGGTTTCAGAAGATTAGGGGCTTCATTCTGGGACATTTCCCTTCTCATTATGTGCCTCTTAGTTATCTTTTATCAACATTCCAGCAGCAAAATATTGTGTTATTCAGAAAAATGTAATCTGTTACCTTTATTTACTTTCCAAGCCATATTATTTTCTATGTTTACGGGTCTAAATACTTTTTTTTAGTATTTAGAAAAGGTGAGGCCTTACCAGGGACCTATAAAGGGGCAAAATTATGTTCTCATCCCTTGAGTCAATGCCCTGTTTATACAAGACAGCACTTTATTTGCTTTAGTAGCCACAGAATGACACTGCCTGGAATTAGACAACTTGTTATCAACAAAAACCCCCAGATCCTTCTCCATTAAGGATCCCCCCAACTCACCCCCGTTCAGTATATAACTTGCATTTATATTATTTCTACCAATAAAAACACTTTTCAACATTGAACCTCATTTTCCAGTTTGCTGCCCAGTTTCCCAGTCAAATCGCTCTGCAAAGCGGCACATCCTGCATGGAACTTATAGTTTTGCCCAATTTAGTGTCATCAGCAAAAATAGAAACAATACTGTCTATGCCCCCCTCCAGGTCATTAATAAACAAGTTAAAAAGCAAAGGACCAAGGACTGACCCCTGCGGTACCCACTAACCACACTGGCCCAATTAGAAACTGTTCCATTTCCCCCCACTCTGTGTAATCTATCCTTCAGCCAGTTCTCTATCAGATTACAAATATTAAGTTCTAGGCCAATATTCCTAAATTTGATCATTAACCTTCTGTGAGGTACTGTATCAAACGCTTTAGCAAAGTCCAAGTAGATCCCATCCACTGCCATTCCAGCATCGAGGTTCCTGCTCACCTCCTCATACAAGACAATTAAATTATTCTCGCATAAAACCATGCTGGCACAAACTCATAGTGTTGATATTTGCAATGTATTCAAGTAACTCATCTATTGTCACGCTCTCCAGAAGCTTTCCTACTACTGATGTCAGACTAACAGGCCTATAGTTTTCAGGCTGAGAACGGGATCCCTCGGCACCATCTCAAGCCTTAATGAATCATTAATAATTGGTTTGGCAATCACAGAGCTAAGCTTGTTTAGCATCCCGGAATGAATCCCCTCCGGTCCTGGCCCTTTGTTTCCCTTTATGTGTTTGAGTCCTTTACGTTTCCCCATCAGTGACCCATGCAGTTATATTGCTAGAATTGGGCCTATTAAGAAGGAAGCCTTCATTAGCTGCTGGTCCTCAGTTGTGTAGACAGATGAAAAATAACAGTTTAGATTTTCTGCTATTTCCCTGTTCTCATAAATCACCTGACCTCCCTGTGAAAATAGGGGTTCGTCCCTTCTTGTTTTATTTGATATACTTTTGGATTTATTTTAACCCCTCGCTGCAATACCCTCTTCCATCTCTATTTTAGCTGCCAGATAGGGTTTTTTGCATTCTTTATTGGCATCCTTGTACCCGATGAAAGTCCCAACTGTTCCAGATTACCATTACCAACCTTCTTGTTCAAAAATTTCCCCCAGACAATGAATGAGAAGAACCAGACGTGGGTCAGTGAGATTGTTCTCTTGGGATTTCAGAATCTCCACAACTTCAAGGTTCCCCTGTTCTCTCTGTTCCTTCTGATTTACATTCTGACAGTTTGGGAGAACGTCCTCATCATAGTGTTGGTGTCCTTCAGCCGGAACCTCCACTCCCCCATGTACTTCTTTCTCCAGCAGTTGTCCCTCACTGATCTACTGGTGTCCTCAGTTATCATCCCCATCCTGCTCCAAACTGTAATTGGTGGCACAGCTACATTGTCCCTTGTTGGATGTATTAATCAATTGTATTTTTTTGGTGGTTCAGAAATATATGACTTTCTACTCCTGGCAGTAATGTCCTATGACAGATACGTGGCCATCTGCATCCCCCTGAGATACACTTCTATAATGTCCCACAGGGTTTGTGTTACATTAGTTCTCATATCATGGCTTCTTGGCTTTGGCATTACAGTAATTACAGCTTTTCTAGTAGGGACACTACAGTTCTGTGACCAAAATACCATTAACCATTTCTTCTGTGATTTATTCCCTCTGGTAGAACTTTCCTGCTCAGACACTTTCAAAGTGCAATTAGAAGCATTTCTTGCCTCAGTCCTGGTAACCGTTATACCTTTTTTAGTTATCATTGCATCATATATGTGTATTGCCCATGCAATCCTAAAGATAGTGTCCCATACCGGGAGGCAAAAAGCCTTCTCCACCTGCAGCTCCCACTTGGCCGTGGTCTCCATGTTTTATGGGACTATAATTTCTATTTATGTGGTTCCCCCCAGAAAAGAATCCCAGACCATAAGCAAAGTTCTCTCTCTGTTATACACTGTAGGGACCCCATTGGTTAACCCACTTATTTACAGCTTGAGAAATAAAGATATTAAAGAGGCTATTAACGTTAAATTTAACAGAATACGCAAATACATTAATATATACAAATGAAAACGTGTGCGTGAATGATCCTTATAGACATAAACATTATGGACTAATAACTGATATATAATAAAAATATAAGAATAATTTATAACTAAAACAAACTACGTATGAATGTGGAGCATTGGGTCATTGGGTTCTTCCTTGAGTTCTATCCCCCCTAAAACCTATTATAAAAATCCTACTAGCAATGTCATGAGAGAACCAACTCTGCAATCTTTCTATACATAGAGGGACAGAAGATGTTGCCAGTATGAACTTCAGAAGATCCTCACGTCGGTGACTTATTCAATCAGCTCCTTGATCAAGAGAAAGACACCAAGACGCAATCTGAGCTTCTGCAAAAGACAGGCCTTGAGATCCATGAGATTATTTTGGGGCTTTCACAGAAAAGCTAGGGAACCAAAAGAGTGCAGTTGGGGGATGTCTCAATTGAGATTTACCAAGACAGCTCATTCAACAATATTCAAGTCATTTCCTATGGAATTGGTTAAATGCAGACAAGACCAGCTAGATAGGCTGTAGAGCAGTTATCCCCAACCAGTGGCTTGGGGGCAAGTTTTGATTGAATAAAAACAAGATTTATTACCAAATAAAGCCCCTGTAAGCTGATAGGGTGCATAGAGGCCCCTAATAGCCAATCGAAGCCCTTATTTGGCTCCTCCATGAACTTTTATGGTGCTTGTGTTGCTCCCCAAGTCTTTTTAGATTTGACTTTGGCTCAGGAGTAAGAAAGGTTGGGGATCCCTGCTGTAGAGCATTGGGTACATTGGACTCTAACATGGGCTTTTGCTACGTGGATAGATCAAGGGAGGTGTAGTGCAAAGTAAATGAATAAATGGACAAAAGAAGGTTCTTTATGCAGCAGAGGTGGGTTAGGGAGGAGACTGTGCCTGATACCCCTGTAAGTACTGTGGCCCCTACACTAAGGGATCCGGATCCCATACAGCAGGGGTGGGTCAGGGAGGAGACTGTGCCTGATACCCCTGTCAGTACTGTGGCCCCTACACTAAGGGATCCGGATCCCATACAGCAGGGGTGGGTCAGGGAGGGGTCTGTGCCTGATACCCCTGTCAGTACTGTGGCCCCTACACTAAGGGATCCAGATCCCATACAGCAGGGGTGGGTCAGGGAGGGGTCTGTGCCTGATACCCCTTTCAGTACTGTGGCCCCTACACTAAGGGATCCGGATCCCATACAGCAGGGGTGGGTCAGGGAGGAGTCTGTGCCTGATACCCCTTTCAGTACTGTGGCCCCTACACTAAGGGATCCGGATCCCATACAGCAGGGGTGGGTCAGGGAGGAGTCTGTGCCTGATACCCCTGTCAGTACTGTGGCCCCTACACTAAGGCAGCAGAGCCCGTAAGGAGAATACTCCCAGCTTTCTCTCCTGGTTGGAGCTACAAAGCTGCTCTTTCTAACTAAAGCTGTGACTGTCTCACTTTCCTGGAAAGTGCTATAATGTATATTTATCCTGCCCTTACTAATCCTTCTTCATGGGGTTCCTGCTCCCCGACTCTAAGGGTGATGGCTTCCCTTAGGGATGAACACTTCTGGGCCGTGTGGATCCCAGGCTTCCTGGAGCTCATTTACACAGATCAACTGCTGAAGGCCAAGAAGGAAGATCTGCCCTTAACCAAACACTATATTAAAGTGTGGCAAGAAGTGGTCATAACCTATGGGCCAATCATTTACAATATGGTAATAGGAAAAATAAGTAAAAAATAATTCCCCAGAATCTGTTCTTTCCAAAATAGTTTTCTAGGGTAAACCTACTCTAGGTGGAATATTTGGCCTTGAAATCTAAAGTATGCAGCTTTCTGGAGCAGGGCTTTGGGAGGTGAGTAGGTGCTGCTGGGAGTTTGTGACCCATACAAGTGGGAAATCCCCATACAACTATACATATTTGGTATTGGCACGTTCAGGAGACATGGGACTTATAATATATGTTTCTGATATATGTGTTTATATTATGGAAAAAACATTTTTTCATTGTTTAGATATTGAAAAGCCTATATCCTGTTGCAGAATAGGAATTACACTAACATTCTAGCACATCATTTTCCTGGGTAAAATGGTTCCAAGGGATGGGCAGATAGTTCTTGAAGGACAATAAGGTCCTTGAATAGATTTGACTTTCAGACCAGTGGGGTTACAGAGATGGAACTAGGGTAAACACCATATCTCTCATACCAAGGACCAATTGATAATGAGGAAGGATAATCTACACTGAATCTCGTCTGCCCCCACCCAGAGTGCCAGTTTGCCCAGATCCCACTGCAAGGTGCCACATCCTGGATGAAATGAATTGGGCTACATAGTTTTGTATCATATGCAAACATTGATCACATACAATACACTCCCCTGGGTCATTAATGAACAGGTTGGATCCAATACAAAGCCCAGTGGGACCTCACAAAGAACCCTACTTCTAGACTGTACCATAAAGTCTGTACCATAAAGACTGTACCATAAAGACTGTACCATAAAGACTGTACCATAAAGACTGTACCAGTGACACCCACCCTTCATACCCAATCCTGTGCCAGTTTCCTACCCACATACAAACAACTTCACTAACAGACCTTAGCTTAGAAAGCAGCTGATTGTGGGGAACGATATCAAATGCTTTGGAAAAATGCAAATAGATCCCATCTACTACCCCCCCCCCCCACTGTCCGACTACTCCAGCCCCCACTGTCCAGCTTCTTACTCAACTCACCTCATCATAAAAAGCAATCAAATTGGTCTGACATGACCTGTCCTTTATAAAGCCATGCTGATTCCTACCTATAATGCCATTCTTCAGAACATAATTTTAAACGTGATTCCTTAACAAACTTTTAAATAACTATAGATGTCAGACTTACTGGCCTATAATTGGCTGATTGATCATTTTAAATACTGGAAATACATCAGCTTCCCTCGAATCCATAGGTTCTATACCATTCTCTCTCCTCATTATGTGCCTTTTATTATTTCCTTCACACAGATTCAGCTTAATGTAAATTTTTATTAGGAACATATAATACTAACATGGTAAGTAATTAGAGAGGCTTCAGATGGGTTTTTTGTTTTCCTCTGGATCAGCTAGCATGATTACCATCACACTTTTTTGAGGTGGGCGATATCAGCCTAATTCAATCATTTGGCCCTAGGGTCGATCAATCAAATTAAAATGGTGGGTATATGGTCAGTGAGACTGAGGACTGCATCAACAAGTCAATGTGGTCCCCGATCCAAAAGGAAAACAAAACCAGCCCAATCAAGATCTGGGTAATTTATGGGTGCCCATACACGGGCAGATAAGCTACTGAATCAGTCTGAAGGACCCAAATCAGTAGCTGAGATTGGCCCTTGTATGGCCACCTTAATTCAGCATTTCCTCAGTGCCCCAGAGCCCTTCCACAATGAGAAGGTATGTCCCTCTTGACAGTAAATGCCCCAGTCAGGGCAGTTCATGCTGCATTAGGAGCATCTGAGAGAGAGATGTCTTACCAACCTTCCGTTGTCCCTGGATGTTACCTATCAAACTTCTGCTCAGCCAAGTCATCATCAGGGGTCAAAGGCTTTCAGGGTGTATCACCTCTGTTGTCTAGAGCAGCGGTTCTCAACCTGTGGGTGGGGACCACTTTGGGGGTCGAACAACCCTTTCACAGGGGTCGCTTAAGACCATCGGAAAACACATATTTCCCATGGCCTTAAGAATAATTTTATGGCTGGGGGTCACCACAACATGAGGAACTGTATTAGGGTCGCGGCATTAGGGAGGTTGGGAACCCCTGCTCTAGAGTTATCTGAACTTGCTTCTTGTGTGGAATCCAGAATGTTCTTTGTGCAGGGAGCTGAGCTAATATTCACTTCTAGTCTTGCACACTCACAACTGATGGTTTTGCTCTCTTTTACTAATTGGGGCGGTTTCTGTGCTAGTTTACTTACTTCCATTTTGGTTTTTTATATAAAACTTCAGGGAGATCTGTAAAATGGCAACGTTTGTGGAGGCCCATCAACTGGCAGTGTCACAGTGTTATAGGGAGTCTATGGAACTATGGAAACAAGGCTGGTCCAAAATATTGTGATAAATGGTAATTTCCATATTTGGTCATTTCTTTATTTCCTTGGTCAGGGGTAGAAGCTATAATAATTATTGTGCTGTGTCCCTCCCCTGTGCTAAAAGAGGGACTTTAACTTATCTATAAGGATATGCTGCTCCCAGATTTTCAAATGAAATGAATTTCCCTCCCTGAGTACAACATTATAATTGCTGAGGTCAGGCCCGGATTTGTGGCGGCTAAAGGGGGGGCCTCGGGGCACCCCATTCTCAAATCCAGCCATGGCCGAGGTGCCAGCTGAAGAGAAAGGGACTTAGTATGAACATTATAGATGGTTCCTTATTGGAACAGATTCTGTCTGGAACTGCAAAGCTGCAATGTTAAATAGATTTAATATATAACTGGTAGGGGGGCTAAAGTTTGCTTTCTTTACATCAGGCTATAACAGTGGAATTACTAACTGTATCCTCGAATTCTCTTTGCTTGAAGATGACTTGTAACAGTTCTGGCAAAATAAAAAGAGAAGACTTGAGCGTAGCCCCACCCAAACACCCAATGGGAAGATGAATGGCAATTAATTACATTACCAAAAATAATTTTGGCCAAAGAACGCTTTCTATCAGTTATTACATGCAGAAGAAGCGCGGACAAACAGGAAGGATATAGCAACCAATCAGATTAACCAGGGAGATACTGAAACCAAAACCTTTCCCTGGTCTTGCTTGAAAGAATGGAAAGGGTTGAGAATGGAAAGGGTTGAGAATGGAAAGGGTTGAGAATGGAAAGGGCTCAGAATGGAAAGGGCTCAGAATGGAAAGGGCTCAGAATGGAAAGGGCTCAGAAGGGAAAGGGTTGAGAATGGAAAGGGTTTAGAATGGAAAGGGTTAAGAATGGAAAGGGTTCAGAATGGAAAAAATTCAGAATGGAAAGGGTTCAGAATGGAAAGGGTTTAGAATGGAAAGGGTTTAGAATGGAAAGGGTTCAGAATGGAAAGGGTTCAGAATGGAAAAAATTCAGAATGGAAAGGGTTCAGAATGGAAAGGGTTTAGAATGGAAAGGGTTTAGAATGGAAAGGGTTCAGAATGGAAAGAGTTCAGAATGGAAAGGGTTTAGAATGGAAAGGGTTTAGAATGGAAAGAATTCAGAATGGAAAGGGTTCAGAATGGAAAGGGTTTAGAATGGAAAGGGTTCAGAATGGAAAGGGTTCAGAATGGAAAGGGTTCAGAATGGAAAGGGTTTAGAATGGAAAGGGTTCAGAATGGAAAGGGTTCAGAATGGAAAGGGTTCAGAATGGAAAGGGTTCAGAATGGAAAGGGCTCAGAAGGGAAAGGGCTCAGAATGGAAAGGGCTCAGAATGGAAAGGGCTCAGAAGGGAAAGGGTTGAGAATGGAAAAGGTTTAGAATGGAAAGGGTTTAGAATGGAAAGGGTTTAAAATGGGAAGGGTTCAGAATGGAAAGGGTTCAGAATGGAAAGAATTCAGAATGGAAAGGGTTCAGAATGGAAAGGGTTTAGAAGGGAAAGGGTTTAGAATGGAAAGGGTTTAGAATGGAAAGGGTTCAGAATGGAAAGAGTTCAGAATGGAAAGGGTTTAGAATGGAAAGGGTTTAGAATGGAAAGAATTCAGAATGGAAAGGGTTCAGAATGGAAAGGGTTTAGAATGGAAAGGGTTCAGAATGGAAAGGGTTCAGAATGGAAAGGGTTCAGAATGGAAAGGGTTCAGAATGGAAAGGGTTCAGAATGGAAATAATTCAGAATGGAAAGGGTTCAGAATGGAAAGGGTTTAGAATGGAAAGGGTTTAGAATGGAAAGGGTTCAGAATGGAAAGGGTTTAGAATGGAAAGGGTTGAGAATGGAAAGGGTTGAGAATGGAAAGGGTTCAGAATGGAAAGGGTTTAGAATGGAAAGGGTTTAGAATGGAAAGGGTTCAGAATGGAAAGGGTTCAGAATGGAAAGGGTTCAGAATGGAAAAGGTTCAGAATGGAAAGGGTTTAGAATGGAAAGGGTTCAGAATGGAAAGGGTTTAGAATGGAAAGGGTTCAGAATGGAAAGGGTTCAGAATGGAAAGGGTTCAGAATGGAAAGGGTTCAGAATGGAAAAGGTTTAGAATGGAAAGGGCTCAGAATGGAAAGGGTTGAGAATGGAAAAGGTTTAGAATGGAAAGGGTTCAGAATGGAAAGGGTTGAGAATGGAAAAGGTTTAGAATGGAAAGGGTTCAGAATGGAAAGGGTTGAGAATGGAAAAGGTTTAGAATGGAAAGGGCTCAGAATGGAAAGGGCTCAGAATGGAAAGGGCTCAGAATGGAAAGGGCTCAGAATGGAAAGGGCTCAGAATGGAAAGGGCTCAGAATGGAAAGGGTTGAGAATGGAAAAGGTTTAGAATGGAAAGGGTTCAGAATGGAAAGGGTTGAGAATGGAAAAGGTTTAGAATGGAAAGGGTTCAGAATGGAAAGGGTTGAGAATGGAAAAGGTTTAGAATGGAAAGGGCTCAGAATGGAAAGGGTTGAGAATGGAAAAGGTTTAGAATGGAAAGGGTTCAGAATGGAAAGGGCTCAGAATGGAAAGGGCTCAGAATGGAAAGGGCGCAGAATGGAAAGGGCTCAGAATGGAAAGGGCTCAGAAGGGAAAGGGTTGAGAATGGAAAGGGTTTAGAATGGAAAAAGTTTAGAATGGAAAGGGTTTAAAATGGGAAGGGTTCAGAATGGAAAGGGTTCAGAATGGAAAGAATTCAGAATGGAAAGGGTTCAGAATGGAAAGGGTTTAGAATGGAAAGGGTTTAGAATGGAAAGGGTTTAGAATGGAAAGGGTTTAGAATGGAAAGGGTTCAGAATGGAAAGAGTTCAGAATGGAAAGGGTTTAGAATGGAAAGGGTTTAGAATGGAAAGAATTCAGAATGGAAAGGGTTCAGAATGGAAAGGGTTTAGAATGGAAAGGGTTCAGAATGGAAAGGGTTCAGAATGGAAAGGGTTCAGAATGGAAAGGGTTTAGAATGGAAAGGGTTCAGAATGGAAAGGGTTCAGAATGGAAATAATTCAGAATGGAAAGGGTTCAGAATGGAAAGGGTTTAGAATGGAAAGGGTTCAGAATGGAAAGGGTTTAGAATGGAAAGGGTTTAGAATGGAAAAGGTTCAGAATGGAAAGGGTTTAGAATGGAAAGGGTTCAGAATGGAAAGGGTTTAGAATGGAAAGGGTTCAGAATGGAAAGCGTTCAGAATGGAAAGGGTTCAGAATGGAAAGGGTTTAGAATGGAAAGGGTTCAGAATGGAAAGGGTTTAGAATGGAAAGGGTTGAGAATGGAAAGGGTTGAGAATGGAAAGGGTTCAGAATGGAAAGGGTTTAGAATGGAAAGGGTTTAGAATGGAAAGGGTTCAGAATGGAAAGGGTTCAGAATGGAAAGGGTTCAGAATGGAAAAGGTTCAGAATGGAAAGGGTTTAGAATGGAAAGGGTTCAGAATGGAAAGGGTTTAGAATGGAAAGGGTTCAGAATGGAAAGGGTTCAGAATGGAAAGGGTTCAGAATGGAAAGGGTTCAGAATGGAAAGGGTTCAGAATGGAAAAGGTTTAGAATGGAAAGGGCTCAGAATGGAAAGGGTTGAGAATGGAAAAGGTTTAGAATGGAAAGGGTTCAGAATGGAAAGGGTTGAGAATGGAAAAGGTTTAGAATGGAAAGGGTTCAGAATGGAAAGGGTTGAGAATGGAAAAGGTTTAGAATGGAAAGGGCTCAGAATGGAAAGGGCTCAGAATGGAAAGGGCTCAGAATGGAAAGGGCTCAGAATGGAAAGGGCTCAGAATGGAAAGGGCTCAGAATGGAAAGGGTTGAGAATGGAAAAGGTTTAGAATGGAAAGGGTTCAGAATGGAAAGGGTTGAGAATGGAAAAGGTTTAGAATGGAAAGGGTTCAGAATGGAAAGGGTTTAGAATGGAAAAGGTTTAGAATGGAAAGGGCTCAGAATGGAAAGGGTTGAGAATGGAAAAGGTTTAGAATGGAAAGGGTTCAGAATGGAAAGGGCTCAGAATGGAAAGGGCTCAGAATGGAAAGGGCGCAGAATGGAAAGGGCTCAGAATGGAAAGGGCTCAGAAGGGAAAGGGTTTAGAATGGAAAGGGTTTAGAATGGAAAAAGTTTAGAATGGAAAGGGTTTTAAAATGGGAAGGGTTCAGAATGGAAAGGGTTCAGAATGGAAAGAATTCAGAATGGAAAGGGTTCAGAATGGAAAGGGTTTAGAATGGAAAGGGTTTAGAATGGAAAGGGTTTAGAATGGAAAGGGTTTAGAATGGAAAGGGTTCAGAATGGAAAGAGTTCAGAATGGAAAGGGTTTAGAATGGAAAGGGTTTAGAATGGAAAGAATTCAGAATGGAAAGGGTTCAGAATGGAAAGGGTTTAGAATGGAAAGGGTTCAGAATGGAAAGGGTTCAGAATGGAAAGGGTTCAGAATGGAAAGGGTTTAGAATGGAAAGGGTTCAGAATGGAAAGGGTTCAGAATGGAAAGGATTCAGAATGGAAAGGGTTCAGAATGGAAAGGGTTTAGAATGGAAAGGGTTCAGAATGGAAAGGGTTTAGAATGGAAAGGGTTTAGAATGGAAAAGGTTCAGAATGGAAAGGGTTTAGAATGGAAAGGGTTCAGAATGGAAAGGGTTTAGAATGGAAAGGGTTCAGAATGGAAAGCGTTCAGAATGGAAAGGGTTCAGAATGGAAAGGGTTCAGAATGGAAAGGGTTCAGAATGGAAAGGGTTCAGAATGGAAAGGGTTCAGAATGGAAAGGGTTTAGAATGGAAAGGGTTCAGAATGGAAAGGGTTCAGAATGGAAAGGGTTCAGAATGGAAAGGGTTCAGAATGGAAAGGGTTCAGAATGGAAAGGGTTTAGAATGGAAAGGGTTTAGAATGGAAAGGGTTCAGAATGGAAAGGGTTTAGAATGGAAAGGGTTCAGAATGGAAAAGGTTGAGAATGGAAAGGGTTCAGAATGGAAAGGGTTTAGAATGGAAAGGGTTCAGAATGGAAAGGGTTCAGAATGGAAATAATTCAGAATGGAAAGGGTTCAGAATGGAAAGGGTTCAGAATGGAAAGGGATTAGAATGGAAAGGGTTCAGAATGGAAAGGGTTTAGAATGGAAAGGGTTCAGAATGGAAAGGGTTTAGAATGGAAAGGGTTTAGAATGGAAAGGGTTCAGAATGGAAAGGGTTTAGAATGGAAAGGGTTTAGAATGGAAAGGGTTTAGAATGGAAAGAATTCAGAATGGAAAGGGTTCAGAATGGAAAGGGTTTAGAATGGAAAGGGTTCAGAATGGAAAGGGTTCAGAATGGAAAGGGTTCAGAATGGAAATAATTCAGAATGGAAAGGGTTCAGAATGGAAAGGGTTTAGAATGGAAAGGGTTTAGAATGGAAAGGGTTCAGAATGGAAAGGGTTTAGAATGGAAAGGGTTGAGAATGGAAAGGGTTCAGAATGGAAAGGGTTCAGAATGGAAAGGGTTCAGAATGGAAAGGGCTCAGAAGGGAAAGGGCTCAGAATGGAAAGGGCTCAGAATGGAAAGGGCTCAGAAGGGAAAGGGTTGAGAATGGAAAGGGTTTAGAATGGAAAGGGTTTAGAATGGAAAGGGTTTAAAATGGGAAGGGTTCAGAATGGAAAGGGTTCAGAATGGAAAGAATTCAGAATGGAAAGGGTTCAGAAAGAATGGAAAGGGTTCAGAATGGAAAGGGTTCAGAATGGAAAGGGTTTAGAATGGAAAGGGTTCAGAATGGAAAGGGTTCAGAATGGAAAGGGTTCAGAATGGAAAGGGTTTAGAATGGAAAGGGTTCAGAATGGAAAGGGTTCAGAATGGAAAGGGTTCAGAATGGAAAGGGTTCAGAATGGAAAGGGCTCAGAAGGGAAAGGGCTCAGAATGGAAAGGGCTCAGAATGGAAAGGGCTCAGAAGGGAAAGGGTTGAGAATGGAAAGGGTTTAGAATGGAAAGGGTTTAGAATGGAAAGGGTTTAAAATGGGAAGGGTTCAGAATGGAAAGGGTTCATAATGGAAAGAATTCAGAATGGAAAGGGTTCAGAATGGAAAGGGTTTAGAAGGGAAAGGGTTTAGAATGGAAAGGTTTAGAATGGAAAGGGTTCAGAATGGAAAGAGTTCAGAATGGAAAGGGTTTAGAATGGAAAGGGTTTAGAATGGAAAGAATTCAGAATGGAAAGGGTTCAGAATGGAAAGGGTTTAGAATGGAAAGGGTTCAGAATGGAAAGGGTTCAGAATGGAAAGGGTTCAGAATAGAAAGGGTTCAGAATGGAAAGGGTTCAGAATGGAAATAATTCAGAATGGAAAGGGTTCAGAATGGAAAGGGTTTAGAATGGAAAGGGTTTAGAATGGAAAGGGTTCAGAATGGAAAGGGTTTAGAATGGAAAGGTTGAGAATGGAAAGGGTTGAGAATGGAAAGGGTTCAGAATGGAAAGGGTTTAGAATGGAAAGGGTTTAGAATGTAAAGGGTTCAGAATGGAAAGGGTTCAGAATGGAAAAGGTTCAGAATGGAAAGGGTTTAGAATGGAAAGGGTTCAGAATGGAAAGGGTTTAGAATGGAAAGGGTTCAGAATGGAAAGGGTTCAGAATGGAAAGGGTTCAGAATGGAAAGGGTTCAGAATGGAAAGGGTTCAGAATGGAAAGGGTTCAGAATGGAAAAGGTTTAGAATGGAAAGGGCTCAGAATGGAAAGGGTTGAGAATGGAAAAGGTTTAGAATGGAAAGGGTTCAGAATGGAAAGGGTTGAGAATGGAAAAGGTTTAGAATGGAAAGGGTTCAGAATGGAAAGGGTTGAGAATGGAAAAGGTTTAGAATGGAAAGGGCTCAGAATGGAAAGGGCTCAGAATGGAAAGGGCTCAGAATGGAAAGGGCTCAGAATGGAAAGGGCTCAGAATGGAAGGGCTCAGAATGGAAAGGGTTGAGAATGGAAAAGGTTTAGAATGGAAAGGGTTCAGAATGGAAAGGGTTGAGAATGGAAAGGTTTAGAATGGAAAGGGTTCAGAATGGAAAGGGTTGAGAATGGAAAAGGTTTAGAATGGAAAGGGCTCAGAATGGAAAGGGTTGAGAATGGAAAAGGTTTAGAATGGAAAGGGTTCAGAATGGAAAGGGCTCAGAATGGAAAGGGTCAGAATGGAAAGGGCGCAGAATGGAAAGGGCTCAGAATGGAAAGGGCTCAGAAGGGAAAGGGTTGAGAATGGAAAGGGTTTAGAATGGAAAAAGTTTAGAATGGAAAGGGTTTAAAATGGAAGGGTTCAGAATGGAAAGGGTTCAGAATGGAAAGAATTCAGAATGGAAAGGGTTCAGAATGGAAAGGGTTTAGAATGGAAAGGGTTTAGAATGGAAAGGGTTTAGAATGGAAAGGGTTTAGAATGGAAAGGGTTCAGAATGGAAAGAGTTCAGAATGGAAAGGGTTTAGAATGGAAAGGGTTTAGAATGGAAAGAATTCAGAATGGAAAGGGTTCAGAATGGAAAGGGTTTAGAATGGAAAGGGTTCAGAATGGAAAGGGTTCAGAATGGAAAGGGTTCAGAATGGAAAGGGTTTAGAATGGAAAGGGTTCAGAATGGAAAGGGTTCAGAATGGAAATAATTCAGAATGGAAAGGGTTCAGAATGGAAAGGGTTTAGAATGGAAAGGGTTTAGAATGGAAAGGGTTCAGAATGGAAAGGGTTTAGAATGGAAAGGGTTCAGAATGGAAAGGGTTTAGAATGGAAGGGTTTTAGAATGGAAAGGGTTCAGAATGGAAAGGGTTTAGAATGGAAAGGGTTTAGAATGGAAAAGGTTCAGAATGGAAAGGGTTTAGAATGGAAAGGGTTCAGAATGGAAAGGGTTTAGAATGGAAAGGGTTCAGAATGGAAAGGGTTCAGAATGGAAAGGGTTCAGAATGGAAAGGGTTCAGAATGGAAAGGGTTCAGAATGGAAAGGGTTCAGAATGGAAAGGGTTCAGAATGGAAAGGGTTAGAATGGAAAGGGTTCAGAATGGAAAGGGTTCAGAATGGAAAGGGTTCAGGAATGAAAGGGTTCAGAATGGAAAGGGTTCAGAATGGAAAGGGTTTAGAATGGAAAGGGTTTAGAATGGAAAGGGTTCAGAATGGAAAGGGTTTAGAATGGAAAGGGTTCAGAATGGAAAAGGTTGAGAATGGAAGGGTTCAGAATGGAAAGGGTTTAGAATGGAAAGGGTTCAGAATGGAAAGGGGTTCAGAATGGGAAATAATTCAGAATGGAAAGGGTTCAGAATGGAAAGGGTTCAGAATGGAAAGGGATTAGAATGGAAAGGGTTCAGAATGGAAAGGGTTTAGAATGGAAAGGGTTCAGAATGGAAAGGGTTTAGAATGGAAAGGGTTTAGAATGGAAAGGGTTCAGAATGGAAAGGGTTTAGAATGGAAAGGGTTTAGAATGGAAAGGGTTCAGAATGGAAAGGGTTCAGAATGGAAAGGGTTTAGAATGGAAAGGGTTCAGAATGGAAAGGGTTCAGAATGGAAATAATTCAGAATGGAAAGGGTTCAGAATGGAAAGGGTTCAGAATGGAAATAATTCAGAATGGAAAGGGTTCAGAATGGAAAGGGTTCAGAATGGAAAGGGTTTAGAATGGAAAGGGTTCAGAATGGAAAGGGTTTAGAATGGAAAGGGTTTAGAATGGAAAGGGTTCAGAATGGAAAGGGTTTAGAATGGAAAGGGTTTAGAATGGAAAGGGTTCAGAATGGAAAGGGTTTAGAATGGAAAGGGTTCAGAATGGAAAGGGTTTAGAATGGAAAGGGTTCAGAATGGAAAGGGTTCAGAATGGAAAGGGTTCAGAATGGAAAGGGTTCAGAATGGAAAGGGTTCAGAATGGAAAGGGTTTAGAATGGAAAGGGTTTAGAATGGAAAGGGTTCAGAATGTAAAAGGTTGAGAATGGAAAGGGCTCAGAATGGAAAGGGCTCAGAAGGGAAAGGGCTCAGAAGGGAAAGGGTTGAGAATGGAAAGGGTTTAGAATGGAAAGGGTTTAGAATGGAAAGGGTTTAAAATGGGAAGGGTTCAGAATGGAAAGGGTTCAGAATGGAAAGAATTCAGAATGGAAAGGGTTCAGAATGGAAAGGGTTTAGAATGTAAAGGGTTTAGAATGGAAAGGGTTTAGAATGGAAAGGGTTCAGAATGGAAAGAGTTCAGAATGGAAAGGGTTCAGAATGGAAAGGGCTCAGAATGGAAAGGGTTTAGAATTTAAAGGGTTTAGAATGGAAAGGGTTCAGAATGGAAAGGGTTTAGAATTTAAAGGGTTTAGAATGGAAAGGGTTTAGAATGGAAAGGGTTTAGAATGGAAAGAATTCAGAATGGAAAGGGTTCAGAATGGAAAGGGTTTAGAATGGAAAGGGTTCAGAATGGAAAGGGTTCAGAATGGAAAGGGTTCAGAATGGAAAGGGTTTAGAATGGAAAGGGTTCAGAATGGAAAGGGTTCAGAATGGAAATAATTCAGAATGGAAAGGGTTTAGAATGGAAAGGGTTCAGAATGGAAAGGGTTCAGAATGGAAAGGGTTCAGAATGGAAAGGGTTCAGAATGGAAAGGGTTCAGAATGGAAGGTCAATGGAAAGGGTTCAGAATGGAAAGGGTTCAGAATGGAAAGGGTTCAGAATGGAAAGGGTTCAGAATGGAAAGGGTTCAGAATGGAAAGGGTTTAGAATGGAAAGGGTTCAGAATGGAAAGGGTTCAGAATGGAAAGGGTTTAGAATGGAAAGGGTTCAGAATGGAAAAGGTTGAGAATGGAAAGGGTTCAGAATGGAAAGGGTTTAGAATGGAAAGGTTTCAGAATGGAAAGGGTAGAGAATGGAAAGGGTTTAGAATGGAAAGGGTTTAGAATGGAAAGGGTTCAAAATGGAAAGGGTTAAGCAGAAGGATAAAGCAGAATCCATAGTAACTCATTGATATCAGGAACCAGGAATATTGACGTTCTACTCCCTCATTTTGCTCAGGAATCATGTGGATATAAAAGTGGCCCTAACAACCCTTCCCCATCACATGATTGGCCGGCAGGATGGACTCCATTAACTGCTTTTCTGCCCAAACAGATTAAAAGTGATTTCTAAACAAGAAGGGCAAATAGCTAAAGAAAGGAACAAAAACAGAGAAAAGATAAGAGCATTACCCTCCCACTGTCAGCTTCATAATGACAGTTTGTGTTTATGTGACCGGTCCTTTCCGACTGTCCTAAGGGCAAATGTGTCTCCTCATTCATTCAGTGTTATAAGGAACTCAATAACAAGTTTATTTGGATTTAAAAAGAAATTACAAAGTACAAATTAGCCGATTCCCCAATGATTGGTAATTACCCCAAACCCCTGAGTCTCCGGGAGATTCCCCAGTAGGTTTCCCAGCTGTGGGGGTTACTGGTTGATAAACGGAGATCTGTTCCGCTCTTCCCTGCCCAGTCAGTACCTGGTGCCGCTCAGGTCAGTGTAATGTTAGAAGAACAGTTTATTCATTATGTGCCTGTTGGTTATATCACAATTACACATCCTGTAATATAGACATTTCATTTGGTAACAGGGGGTTTATTACTTATATTTATCCTTCAGGAAATATTTCTTCTGTCTTGGGTTGAAGGTGACAAGAGAACATCTGCTGGGCCTTCCCAAGGATCTCTTCCAACTGTCTCCAGATCAGGTGAGTAGGATATTCCCCCAAGAACATCTTTTCTTCAGCTGAGTAGGATATTCCTGCTGCAACATGATACAGTTGAATTCATATTTTTTGTAAAAAAATATATTAATTATGAATGTTGTGAGATAAATGT
This sequence comes from Xenopus tropicalis, assembly GCF_000004195.4. Classification (NCBI taxonomy): domain Eukaryota; kingdom Metazoa; phylum Chordata; class Amphibia; order Anura; family Pipidae; genus Xenopus; species Xenopus tropicalis. The sequence continues at coordinate 153,151,010 of NC_030679.2, read as the reverse complement.
GGCAAACTGAACAATTTTAGACATTTTCAGAAAAGTCATAAAAACTATTAACTTTAGGAAAGCTTTGCAGATTGGTACTTTGGTGTAGAAAGGACTCTTTACCCATGTTGGATTTGTCAAAATGTGTACTTTCCAAAAATATATGGTTTTCAGGGGTCACCCTACATTTCTGAAGCTTCTACCCCTCATAAAACTGCCCGTGTGTTTATGAATTAGGTAAAGGTAAGCCGTGTAATTAGTGGCACAAGGTATATTTTGGCTCTAAGTGCCATGTGCTTTGATAAACCTATGTACAATGGGCATCAAACTGTTCAGTAGCCCCTGGGGTTTATATTTAGGGGGTTTATATGGCTACCTAAAGACCTGTAGAAAATAAGATGCTCATAGTGAAAGTTTTTAGGTGATTTTTGGAAATGTCATAAAAATTGGCAAACTTAGGAAAGCTTTGCGGCTTCGTACTTTGGAGTAGAAAGACATGGGTACCCATTTTAGATTCGGGGGAATGTGTACTTTCTAAAAATATATGACTTTCTGGGGTGAGCATACTTTTTTGTAGCTTTATCCCACATATAATGATGTAAATGTGTTGATTTTGCAGGAGCTGAAATGACAGAAATGACAGTACATATGGGGTATATTCACATTGGGGCCCCTACATGCCACATACTTAGCTAAACCTATGCATATTGGGCATCAAACTGTTCAGGGGACCCCTGGCGTTCATATTTGGGGTGTTTTATCTGGTTACTTTATGACCTGTAGGAGATAAGATACTATAGACTGGAAGCTTTGAAGCGATTTTTTAAAAATTTCCCAAATTTTGATAAAAACCAATAGGTTTAGGAAAGCATTGCGACTTGATAGTTTGGAGCAGACAGACAGTTCTACCTATTCTGGATTCCCCACAATCTGTTCTTTCCAAAAATGTATATTTTTCTGGGATAAACCTTCTGTTAGTGGAAGTTTTGGCCTTGAAATCTAAAGTATGCAGCTTTCTGGAGCAGTGTTTTGGGAATTTGGTAGTGTCCTGCCGGGAGTTTTTGACCTATACAAGTGAGAAATCCCCATAAAACTATATATATTTGGTATTGGCACGTTCAGGAGACATGGGACTTTCCAAATCAGTTGTATTTTCATGCATAAAGTAATTTTTGTTTCTGGTGTATGTGTGTTTATATTATAGAAAATATGATTTTATTTTTTTTTTCATTTTTTCGATTTTTAGAAGCCTATATCTTGTTACAGAATTGGAATTGCACAAAAATGCCACTATTTTTTGAAAGCTTAGGTTGTCCTGAAAAAAACAATATATTGGTTTCCTGGGTAAACTAAAAGTCCCCCCGAGGAAGGGCCCCTAAAGTGAAACAGTGCAAAATGTTCAAAAACTGTTTGGCATTCAAGTTCCGCTTTGACCAAAATGGCTGGCAGTGAAAGGGTTAACCATATCTCAAGCTACAGGGCAAGCCTGTTTATCAACATTTATCATTAATCTGATTGAACAAATATTCTTGGGGTAACAATAAATCTTTGGATTAAATGTTGCAGCTCCCAATAGTACAGGAACAAATGGAAGTCCCTTGGGTGGAAAATGATGCTTTACAGACATTTGTGGATGGGACAATCCCACAGCGGGTTTATGAGAGAATGTCTTTAACCAACTCTCTGCACACAAGGGGGTCCCCTGGATATTTCAGATGTGGGTGCAGAGCACTTGGCACATTAGTACCCAGTGGGCACAGCCAGGATTGGCTCAATTTGCACTGTTCCCATCAACTTCTCTCTGGCTGCCTCTGCGCTGCTTGCTGGGCTGTTTCTCCTGCCGCTTTCCGCCTGTGACCAAAAACCCTTATACTGGCCCCATGTTTAGCCAGTGCATGATCTAGCCAAGATGGTGGCAGCCCATTGTTCTGTTTTCCCGCCGAAAGGGTTTTAAACAAAGAAGCTCCCAGAAGTCCCCTCCAGAGGAGCTGGGCATGTCCCTCCTAGGTTAAACCCCTCCCCTAATGATGCTGCAGGGGACCCTGCCAATTGGAGCTGCTAGGGTTGGGTTAAGCAGAAGCAGGGTCAGCCTCCTAACCAATCAATCCTAGGGGGTGTGGAAAAGAGGGGAGGTACCAGCAGCAGGGTAGAAAACCCAGAGGTTGTGGGTGGAGAAGGAGCTTTTTGTTGATCTGGGTGTAACCTCGCTACGGCAGGACACCCTCCCCTGCAGTTCCTTGGGATCCATCCTAGCTCAGGCAGGAAGATTCCCTCCAACTGGATTACCCTAACCCCTGTGGAAGGACTGTTTGCCCCTGGAACCAAGGTAGTGTGTTTCTGTGGAACTACCCAAAAAGGAACTTTGTTTATTCCCATTGGAACTGCCTGGGGAGGCTACCCAGGTAATTGTGACTGTCTGGGTGGGACACCTTTGTGTATTGGGGGTTGGGCTGGGAGACTCGGCCTTTGTTCCCTGGAGACTGTGCAGAGGGGGGTTGCCCTGAAGACTCCCTGTAGGAGGATTGATGTGATTGGGACTTGTGGACCTTCCATGCGTATTGCCCTTTCCCTGTTTATCTACGTTTGGTTGTAATAAACCCCTGTGAAACAACCCCTGTGGAACGTGTGGTATTTCCCTGATTGTGCTAGCGGCTCATACGTCATACGTTGTGTGACATTTCTGGTGGCAGTGGTGCGGATATGGATGCTAGCACATCAGGGAACTACTTGGACCTTACAGCTCATGAGCTCTCTGAGCTCCAGCTCCCCACGCTGCAACGGCTCTGCCACCGGTGGGGTATTGACCCAGAGGGGAAGCGGAGACACGAGCTGATGGAGCTACTCACTCCCCATGCTCAGCCTACCCAAGAAGGCGACACCCAGGGGGACCCGGAGACTCCTGAGAAGGGAGAAGAGATGTGTAACTTGCATCAAGATGCAGCGGGGGGAGGTGAGGACAGCACTCTCACTATGTTCCATAAACACTTAGCTGCTATTGGCCCAGGCCTGTCCCCAGCAGAACGGCTAGAGGTATGGCGCCTAACTTTGCAGGCCAATCAGCCTGGGCCCTTGAGCTCTGGGCCTGCTGTGGGGTCACCCAATGCTCAGCGGCGAGTGGTGAAATTGACTCATGCTGCTTTCCCCACATTTGATGAATCTAAGCAGAGCATAGACGGTTTCCTTCGCTCCTTTGAAGGTTTGTGTGAGGACCACCGAGTCCCTCAGGAGGAGTGGGTGCTTATCCTGGCGGGTAAGCTCACAGGCAAAGCTAATGAAGTTTATCAGGAAATCCCTTATCCTCAGAGGGCGAATTATGGGGAGGTACGGCGGATACTTTTAGCCAGCTATTCCATTACGCCGGATTCCTACCGGAGAACATTCCGTAGCCTGGTTAAAATCCCTCAAGATACCTACCAGAACTTTGGTGGGAAACTACAAAGGGCATTTCGCCACTGGATACGCGGCAACAAGACCCACACTCTGGAAGACTTATGCCAGCTTATCCTTAAGGAACAATTCCTTGAACGATGCCCCACTGAGGTACGGGAGTGGGTAAGTGACCGCAAGCCAGGCACCCTAGATGAGGCCACCCAGCTAGCGGATGAGTATATTGAGAACCGCTCCCAGGCCCGCCCCCTTACCCTTGCTTCAGGTACTATGGTCAACACCCGTGGTCTGGACCGCCCCCAGCCTCCGCGGTTAAACCATTTACCTAATCGCACCCTCTCAGCACCTACTCGCGCAGCCACACCCCGGACCTGTTTCCGTTGTGGATCTCTGGCCCATTTATCTCCAGCCTGCCCTTTAAATCTACGTCCTGCCCCGCCAGGGCCCACAGGGAGGCTCTCTGCACCTCGGCAGGTCGCTGCTGTCTCTTCACCAGGACCCAATATTCGTCAGCAGGTTATCCAGACAGTACGGCAGCTTACCACAGACCCAGCGGTTGCCCCTCCCAGGCCAAGAGAGGATGTAATAGAGGAATATGTTGTCTTGGGGATGGGCTGGGACAACAGTGGACAGCCCAGAAAACATGTACTTCCTGTCAGGATCAATGGTAGGCAGGTGGAGGGGTTCTTAGACTCAGGATCATTTATTACCCTAGTGGAGCCCCATATTGTCTCTGCAGATGCAGTGATTCCTGGCAAAACTGCCCGCATTGTTCTGGCTGGGGGGCACAAACAGGATATTCCCATAGCCCAGGTCACCTTGGATCTAGGACACGGACCGTTTACTCATCGAGTTGGCATACTGCGACAACTGCCTGCTGAGATCCTCCTGGGCAATGATGTGGGCCATATTGAATGCAGTCTCTCCCGAGATACTAATGAAGCCAACGCTGTCTCCATGGATGCGCCACAAGGGGTAAGAGAACCTGCAGCTGACTGTGACAGTCCCCCTACCCCTGACTTGCTCCACCCCACTACCTTTAGGGAAGCTCAGCACACTGACCCTACCTTAGAATGTATACGAATTAAGGCAGGGAAACCCCCAAATGAGCGAGGGGAACAGATTGTTTGGGAGCGGGGGCTACTCTATAGGATTGTGAAGGGGAACCCCAACCAGCCATGGAAGTGTTCCCGACAACTTATAGTACCCCTGAGTTACCGGGCTCAGCTTCTTCACATGGCCCATGAGATCCCTTTAGCTGGACACCAGGGGGTTACCCGTACTCGACACCGATTGACCCAAAATTTTTACTGGCCTGGCATCTCACAGGAGGTGACGAGGTACTGCCGCACATGTGACAGCTGTCAGAGGACTGGCAGGGCCAATGATAAGCCCAAGTTTCCCCTCTGCCCCTTGCCCATCATCAGTGAGCCCTTCCAACGGGTGGCAGTTGATCTTATTGGGCCCCTTAGCCGGCCAAGCCGTTCTGGAAAACAGTATATCCTCACTGTAATGGATTATGCCACCCGGTACCCAGAAGCTGTAGCATTGCGTAAAATTGATGCCCCCACAGTGGCTGATGCCCTTATCCAGATTTTCAGCCGGGTGGGCTTTCCTAGTGAAATATTGTCAGACCAGGGACCCCAGTTCACATCCCAACTACTGCAATGCCTGTGGCAGCGTTGTGGGGTCCGGGCGATCCACTCATCCCCATACCACCCCCAAACAAATGGTCTTTGTGAGAGATTTAATGGGACACTAAAGACCATGTTACGGACATTTGTGGAATCTGGCGAGAAGGACTGGGAGCGTTATTTGCCCCATTTGCTATTTGCCTATCGAGAAGTTCCCCAAGGGTCCACAGGATTCTCTCCCTTTGAACTGTTGTATGGTCGAAGGGTCCGAGGCCCCTTAGATTTACTATGTGAATATTGGGAAGGGGCCCCACAATCACAAGAGGTCCCCATAATCCCCTATGTATTAAAGTTCCGCCAGCGTCTGGAACAAATGACCAGCCTGGCACATGATCACCTCTCCGCAGCTCAGCAAAGACAGAAAGTGTGGTATGACCGCAAGGCCAGGGAACGCAGGTTTATGGAAGGAGACAAGGTGCTTCTCCTAGTACCCACATGTCATGACAAGCTCCAGGCTGCATGGGAAGGACCCTATGTGGTCACTCATAAGCTTCATGATACAACCTATGTGGTAACTCCCCCTGAGGACCCATCTCACTATAAGACTGTCCACATAAATATGATGAAGCCTTATCACATCAGAGAGGACATTGTTAGTGCCATATGCAGTGCACCAGTTGAAGGTACTGATGATCCTCCAATCCCCAACCTTATTGAGGAGGCCACTTCAGCCAGGGGAATAGATGCAGTTACCATAAGTGACCACCTTCACCTATCTCAACAAGACCAACTTCGTAAAATTTTACGTTCCTATTCTCCCATGTTTTCGGCGAACCCAGGGCGCACCCACTGGGCTGAACATAAAGTTGATACAGGAACTCAGTTACCTATACGTAGCCCTGCTTACCGAGTGGCCGAAGCAGTTCGGCCAGAGATGAAAAGTCAGATAGATGAGATGTTGGCCTTTGGGGTTATTACTCCCTCCCATAGCCCATGGGCTTCACCAGTGGTGCTGGTGCCCAAGAAAGATGGTAGTACCCGATTCTGTGTGGACTATAGACGACTTAATGATGTGACCACCACTGATGCTTACCCAATGCCCAGGGTAGATGAGCTCTTAGACCGGCTGGGAAATGCAAAATATTTGACTACCCTGGCAGATTCCCCTTGCCCCTAGTGCCCAGGAAAAGTCAGCCTTCCTCACCCCCTTTGGTTTATATCAATTTACGGTAATGCCCTTTGGTATGAGAAACGCGCCCGCAACTTTCCAACGCCTGGTGAACAGGCTGCTGGAGGGAATGCAGGACTTTGCTCAGGCCTATCTGGATGACATAGCTGTCTTTAGCCAGACTTGGGAGGAGCATCTCCAGCACCTCCAGCGAGTTTTTGCTCAAATTCAGGATGCTGGGCTTACCCTTAAGCCAGAAAAGTGCCACTTAGCCATGGCCGAGGTACAATACTTGGGACATAGAGTTGGGGGTGGACAGCTTCGCCCTGATCCTGCTAAAGTTGAGGCAATTTGTCAGTGGCCTATACCCAAAACTCAAAAACAGGTATTAGCCTTCTTAGGAACTTCAGGTTATTATCGGAAATTTATCCCTAACTATAGTACTGTTGCCAAACCCTTGACAGACCTGACAAGTCGCCAACGTTCTCGAACCATTGTGTGGACCCCAGAATGTGAGTCAGCCATGAACGCTCTAAAGCAAGCTCTGGCTAGTTCCCCTGTGCTGGCGGCCCCAGATTTCTCCCGGCGCTTCATTTTGCAGACTGATGCTTCCAATTTTGGCCTTGGAGCAGTACTTTCCCAAGTTAATACCTATGGTGAGGAGCACCCCGTTGCCTACCTGAGCAGGAAACTGTTACCCCGAGAGGCTGCCTATGCCACCATTGAAAAGGAGTGCCTGGCAATTGTATGGGCTTTACAAAAACTGCAGCCCTATCTGTATGGCAGAGAATTCACTGTTGTGACAGATCACAACCCCCTCAGTTGGTTACAGAGGGTCTCAGGAGACAATGGGAAACTTCTAAGATGGAGCCTCCTGCTTCAACAGTATAACTTCACCATTCAACACCGAAAGGGAAAAGAGCATCACAATGCAGATGGACTCTCACGCCAGGAGGACTAACCGACCAGCGGTGGTTCCTGAGGCCCTCCCTAATAAAGGGGAGCCCCAGGGAAACCACCTGCGCCAGGGGGGAGAAGTGTGACCAAAAACCCTTATACTGGCCCCATGTTTAGCCAGTGCATGATCTAGCCAAGATGGTGGCAGCCCATTGTTCTGTTTTCCCGCCGAAAGGGTTTTAAACAAAGAAGCTCCCAGAAGTCCCCTCCAGAGGAGCTGGGCATGTCCCTCCTAGGTTAAACCCCTCCCCTAATGATGCTGCAGGGGACCCTGCCAATTGGAGCTGCTAGGGTTGGGTTAAGCAGAAGCAGGGTCAGCCTCCTAACCAATCAATCCTAGGGGGTGTGGAAAAGAGGGGAGGTACCAGCAGCAGGGTAGAAAACCCAGAGGTTGTGGGTGGAGAAGGAGCTTTTTGTTGATCTGGGTGTAACCTCGCTACGGCAGGACACCCTCCCCTGCAGTTCCTTGGGATCCATCCTAGCTCAGGCAGGAAGATTCCCTCCAACTGGATTACCCTAACCCCTGTGGAAGGACTGTTTGCCCCTGGAACCAAGGTAGTGTGTTTCTGTGGAACTACCCAAAAAGGAACTTTGCTTATTCCCATTGGAACTGCCTGGGGAGGCTACCCAGGTAATTGTGACTGTCTGGGTGGGACACCTTTGTGTATTGGGGGTTGGGCTGGGAGACTCGGCCTTTGTTCCCTGGAGACTGTGCAGAGGGGGGTTGCCCTGAAGACTCCCTGTAGGAGGATTGATGTGATTGGGACTTGTGGACCTTCCATGCGTATTGCCCTTTCCCTGTTTATCTACGTTTGGTTGTAATAAACCCCTGTGAAACAACCCCTGTGGCACGTGTGGTATTTCCCTGATTGTGCTAGCGGCTCATACGTCATACGTTGTGTGACACCGCCCATCAGTCACTCCCTGTAGGCCAGAGGGCAAGCAGCGCAGATGCGGCCGGAGAGAAGTGATGACAAACAGGGAGGTTATTTCTAAGCCTTCACTGCCCAGTCAGGGTGGGACTTATGTTGAGAGCTAAGTATAATTATGGGTCCCCATCAATAAGAATATCTATTCACAGGTAAGATTTGATATCATATTAATAATAATATTGCTAAGAAAGCTTCTTTGCTAGACAGATATTAATGTATAAAACACAGTGCCCTGAATACATACATATATAGAAGGAAATAATGTCAGACCCAAGATAGCAATTTCTTACAGTTATTACTATTTGCTACAGTTGACCACTCCCTCCTGATGCCAATTCTGTATTCGCTTGATTAAGATTTATTTTTGGATCTTCTCCTTCACCTCTTTGTCTTTTTCCTACGCTTCTGACTGGGATGAGACTCCGGGGCCCAATACCTTTTAATCTGAATTTCTGAAGGAATAGGATCATCATCCTGAATAGATACAATTTCATCTGTGCCATTGGGGTAATTACCTCCTCCACTATGTTTCTGGGTGTTACCTGAAGGCCTTTACGGCTTCCATTCTCCTGCCCTGTGTCCATTTCCTACCCACCCTTACTGCTCCCAGAATCATCTTCTGCCCAACTATCAGATTCTACAGCAAGAGATTAACCTGCATCACTTCCATAGGAATACCATCCTGCTCAGCCTGTTTTCCCTCTTTCTACCCCTCCATTGCCATTTTTGAAGCTCATCATGTTTTTCCAATGTATCCCCTCGAGATTTTTGACTGTTCAAGAGATAAAATTTATTTGACAGGCCAATTTGCCCTAGTAGGAAGGCTTAGATGTTTTAAGCAGTTGCTTCTCAGGATTTCTCTTCCTTTTACTGACTCCCACCCACTCATGACTATCAAAGAGGCAGAGGATTGTTGAAGGTTCTTTGGAGTGACAGAACTAGTTTTTGAAAGTTGGGCCTTCAAACTTCAAAAAAGAGAAAGGACTGGATGGTTCAGCAGCCAATGACGGCTGGCTTACAAACTGCTGGCAATATGAGCCTTGGGCTGGGGGCTACCATTCATGAGGTGTTTCCCTAATCTCCTCCAACATGTCCTCAGCCATCATCTTCTCCAAATTAGGGCAACTCTCCCTGATATTATGGAAAGCTTCAGGGCAAGCCCAAGAATCCACACAGATTTCACTTAATATCCTGATAGTCACATCCTTACAGTTACCCCCTTTGTGATCGCTGTCACTACAAAGGGAACATCTCACCCTCAGGTGGGACATTGTTATTTTTGAACAAAACAGCTACATTTTTATTCAAGCCTGAAATCACCTTAACGTTATCTCACAGACCTGTAACTGTAAGTATTTATAATCTCTCCCAAAGAACTGAAGCTTTGAGGTTATGAAAACAATGTTGTATTCCAACTTAGAGTCATAATGCAGACTCGTACATCTGCTGGGTTTAGGGTGACTTGTTTTAACAGAGCTCTTCACCTATAACAGCCCAACTAGGCACTGAATTCCTTTCACCTCCCATTTGGGCATATTCTCCAGACAATGAATGAGAAGAACCAGACGTGGGTCAGTGAGATTGTTCTCTTGGGATTTCAGAATCTCCACAACTTCAAGGTTCCCCTGTTCTCTCTGTTCCTTCTGATTTACATTCTGACAGTTTGGGAGAACGTCCTCATCATAGTGTTGGTGGCCTTCAGCCGGAACCTCCACTCCCCCATGTACTTCTTTCTCCAGCAGCTGTCCCTCACTGACCTACTGGGGTCCTCAGATATTGGTCCCACCCTGCTCCAAACTGTAATAAATAATGGAGCTACAATGTCTTTTTATGGCTGTTTAACACAACTCTATTTTTGGGGTTGTTCAGGAATTTTTGAGTGTTTGCTCCTAGCAGTAATGGCCTATGACAGATACGTGGCCATCTGCATCCCCCTGAGATACACTTCTATCATGACCCACAGGGTTTGTACTAAATTAGTTGTCATTCCATGGGCTCTTGGCTTTGGCATCTCAGTGATCACAGTGAAACTCACAGGGACACTAGAGGTCTGTGACCAAAATACCATTAATCACTTTTTCTGTGATGTTTTCCCTCTTGTAGAACTTTCCTGCTCAGACACATTCTCACTGCAAATAGAAGCATTCTTTCTATTTGTCCCCATAATTGTTTTCCCAGTTGTAGTCATAATTGTATCATATATGTGTATTGCCCATGCAATCCTAAAGATAGTGTCCCATACCGGGAGGCAAAAAGCCTTCTCCACCTGCAGCTCCCACTTGGCCGTGGTCTCCATGTTTTATGGGACTATAATTGCTATTTATGTGGTTCCCCCAAGAAAAGATTTACAGACCATAAGTAAAGTTCTCTCTCTGTTATACACTGTAGGGACCCCATTGGTTAACCCACTGATTTACAGCTTGAGAAATAAAGACCTAAATATTGCCCTTAAAAACCTCAAAGTTAATTGAATAAAGCTAGAAAGGTAGAAATTATGATGTTTCTCAAGTATTTCTGTAACATAAACAGTAAATTGAGTTTTGGTAGATAAAATCAATATATCAATTACAAAGTTTCCCATCATACCTATGTAGGGATCCATAGGGTTAACTTGCCCCTATGGCTTTAAATCCTACAACTTCCTTAGTCTGTGCTGTTACTGGGCAAAGGCCCATGTATCAGTTCAGAGATACCTTATTGGTTTATAGGTTCTCAACCCTTTGCACTCCTATATAGTGTTTGGCAAAGGGGTGAGGCTTCCTCTTTGGCTGCCTCTGTGTCTCAGGTGGGCCTGGGATCAACAGGGCCCCAGTAAAGCAATTCCTACCCTAGAGTACCCATCTACACTCGACCCCCGTGAATGAGGTCTCTAGGAGAGTGAGATAGAGAGGGAAGGAAGCAAGAGCAGTTTTGGCTCCACCAAGGAAAGTAGCAGGAAGTACCTTCCATACAGGCACTGTTGTCTCAGCATAGGGCCACGGTTAAGACATAGGAGAGAGGCAGTACCTAACCTGATCCAAGGTTGCTGTGGGACCCTGAAGGCTAGAGGTATTCATCCTGAGGAGTGTGGTATACATTCTGACTGTTCCAAAGGGTGGGCAAATTTACCAGGTGGCACTGACCCTGCCCAGACTCAAGAGGAGTTGGGAGGAACAAGTGTGCACCCTCTCTGTGCTGTCCTCTCTCTAAACTGGTACCCCAAGCCTTTAGAGCTGCTCGGCCAAGAGAAACTTGCAGGGAGGTTCCAGAGAAGACATCTCAGATAATGAAGCTTCTAGAGCTTCTCATTCCTTCTGACTTTGCCTCTGACTGCTCCTTGAAATCTGTCTTTGATTTTTAATATTAAATCTTTTTTTTTCTCCCAAGCCTCCAGTGTTCAAGCAATTAATATGGCGGCTCGAGGTTACACAGCACGTAGGCTCCTTCCAGCCAGTTCATCTGGCCTTTCTGATACACTGTCTTGGCATGAAGGGAGCCCGGTAGGCTCAGTCCTAAAGCTAAAGGCAAAGTCAATAAAGAGTATGTGAGTGAATGGATGTGAAATTGTTATGGTTGCATCATATAAACTGCATTTTAAGACTTTTATTACACCAATGAAGTCACTGCAGCCTTCTTGCCAATAAACCGTTATGTTGGGCCACAGAAGAATTCCTTTCATAGGCAAGGACAGGCCCTAATTTCGGACATGACTGGCCAGCAGGGATATAAAAATAACATGAAAGTCAGAGGATTTGATCAATGTGTAAGAAAAAACTTTGATTTTCCCCCGTTAGAGGCACCTTGAAATGTTATAGAAAGGTGCAAAATGTGTCATTCCAGCCAACTCCCCCTACCTGACCTGGGTTTGCCCCAACCAGAGAGATGTATGAATATATATGTATGTGATAAATGGGTTTACTTGCCCCACCACCTCATTTATCTGAAGGAACTCATTAATCATTAGGGTTGCAGAACATCTAAACATCATCTATAAGAAGAAAATGGACCACAGTGTCTATAAACATTACTATAACCCGTCAGTACTGACCCGACAGGCACGGGATATTTAGTACCGGAACATATAAAGGAGGAGAGAGGGTAATAAAACAATGAGACAGGGAGAGACCTTCTGGGTTTCTACTACAATCACGACCAGCAGGAGGTCTGAATACTGATGTAGATGTGACTGCATTGGGTTAACTAATATATAAGCATTAGTATATGAATGTTTGGCAATGTAGCATTGGGTTGGGCTTGGCCTCACCTCTACCCCTGCCTCACTATGGGAAGGCAAAACCGGACCCCAGTAGCACTCTATTCCCCCTGGTGTCTCTCTTGCGCTCACATGTATTGCTCTGTGTTGTACAGACGCTCACACTGAATCACATCCACCACCACTAAGTACAGTTAGTTCCACTACTCCAGTTAAATCTAAAATACCCCCTTTAGAGGTAAACTCAACACATTTTGTTCATAAAAAAGCTTTGTCAAAGGTACTGGGTGGCTGTTGGTATTAAATTTGTAAAGCCAAGCCCATTCTGCTGATGCCTGCCAATTGGAATGACACCAATAGAGATAGGAAAGGGGGCGGGAGTAGGACCAGGCTTAGGGGGAAGGATGATTGGGCCACTGTTGGGTTCAGTTTGAGGTGGGGTTTGTTCATCCAAGTGACGAGGGGCAGTTAGAGATCTGAGTCTCAGTTTTGGCTGTTGAAGGGGTTGAAATGAAGGGGTTGAAAAGAATATTTGTATATCATCAGCCTACAGGAGGGGTATAAAGCCAAGTGAGTGGATAAAATCTCCCAAAGACAAAGTGTATGGGGGAGCATAACTACGGGCCAAGTACAGAACCATGCGGTACCCCTATATTAAATGGAACTGGGGGAGGTTCTGTTAGAATAAGAGACAGTGAAGGAGCAGTCAGTAAGGGAAGAAGAGAGTCAGGGTGCAGCCGATTATGGAGACCAATCAAATGCAGAATTTGCAGCAGGAGGGAGTGGTCAACTGTCTCAAATCCAGACGATTGGTCTAGTTTGCTCCAGTTGCAAAATTAATATGGAGAAATCCGCAGTTTTACCAACAGGGACTCCATCTAACCTACGTGACACCCTACTAAGCAATTTTATATTCAAATGGCAAAGTACTTCTGTCACTTACCTAGGAGTCAAAATTACGACTGAGCAACACAAATTAACGTTGAACTATTTCCCTCTGCTGATAGAAGTTACAGAACTATTAAAGACTTGATAAAAAGAATGACCTGGAATGGGAAAATGAACCATGAAAATATCTGTATTGCCAAAATGTATATACAGGTATAGGATCCCTTATCTGGAAACCTGTTATCCAGAAAGTTCCGAATTACAAAAAGGTTATCTCCCATAGACTCCTTTATAAGCAAATAATTCTAATTTTTAAAAACAATTTCCTTTTTCTTTGTAATAATAAAACAGTACCTGTACTTGATCCCAACTAAGATATAATTACCCCTTATTGGGGCAGAACAGCCCTATTGGGTTTATTTCATGGTTAAATGATTCCCTTTTCTCTGTAATAATAAAACAGTACCTGTACTTGATCCCAACTAAGATATAATTACCCCTTATTGGGGCAGAACAGCCCTATTGGGTTTATTTAATGGTTAAATGATTCCCTTTTCTCTGTAATAATAAAACAGTACCTGTACTTGATCCCAACTAAGATATAATTACCCCTTATTGGGGCAGAACAGCCCTATTGGGTTTATTTCATGGTTAAATGATTCCCTTTTCTCTGTAATAATAAAACAGTACTTGTACTTGATCCCAACTAAGATATAATTACCCCTTATTGGGGGCAGAACAGCCCTATTGGGTTTATTTAATGGTTAAATGATTCCCTTTTCTCTGTAATAATAAAACAGTACCTGTACTTGATCCCAACTAAGATATAATTACCCCTTATTGGGGCAGAACAGCCCTATTGGGTTTATTTAATGGTTAAATGATTCCCTTTTCTCTGTAATAATAAAACAGTACCTGTACTTGATCCCAACTAAGATATAATTACCCCTTATTGGGGCAGAACAGCCCTATTGGGTTTATTTCATGGTTAAATGATTCCCTTTTCTCTGTAATAATAAAACAGTACCTGTACTTGATCCCAACTAAGATATAATTACCCCTTATTGGGGGCAGAACAGCCCTATTGGGTTTATTTAATGGTTAAATGATTCCCTTTTCTCTGTAATAATAAAACAGTACCTGTACTTGATCCCAACTAAGATATAATTACCCCTTATTGGGGGCAGAACAGCCCTATTGGGTTTATTTAATGGTTAAATGATTCCCTTTTCTCTGTAATAATAAAACAGTACCTGTACTTGATCCCAACTAAGATATAATTACCCCTTATTGGAGGAAGAACGATCCTATTGGGTTTAAATGATGTTTAAATAATTTTTTAGTAGACTTAAGAGATCCATATTAAGGAAAGATCCCTTATCTGGAAAGCCACAGGTCCCAAGCATTCTGGATAACAGGTCCTATACCTGTACTTGTATAACACCCCACCAATACTCAATAAAAAAGCCTATTACTCAATTATAAATACATAAATCTGCGACCAACGGAGAAATAGAGAAAGAGAAGCTTTATATAGACTATAACTTGGGGGAAGACTGGGAATGTCTGACCCGGAAACATATTACCAATTACACATCTTATCGTAGGAGTTTGTCTAAACCTCCTCCCGAGGCCGATGGAGACACCTAGACGACCAGTGGGTAAAAGGTTTACTTGGGGCTTTAATATGGAACTAAAAGGAAAATATCCCCCTGAAGCCCATTCACATATAATAATAAGCAGTTGTTTGGAGACACGGCACAAGTTAAACTCTCTGTATAATCTAGAACCATAGAACCCCTCGCCTTTAGCACCCTCGGGGCAACACACAGAATTCTTACCTGGTAAATTAGATCCTGGTTACAATATGGCTTTTGTCATTTCCAACCTCATCTTCCATCAGGCACTGAGCCAATACCTGTAGCAATAAAGAATAAAGACCAGTGGGCATCAAAGGACGAATGGAGATATAGACTAGTGAGCCGCTTCCTGTGCATTGAAAGGCAATAAAGAGATTGTGGAAATCTGTGCTCTATAGATATTGAAGAGATTCTTGAGGTTCTTGTAAGAGATTGGAAATATTCACGGCTCCCTTCATGCACTGAATCTTGGGGGAAAGACTGGGGAGGAACCCCTATGGAGGAACAATATAATTGGTAAATGTTCAATAAGTAATGGATTCCAAGAATATTCCTATAACCTACTGGCAAGGAGGAATGGAACGCCCATGTTACTCCATGAATTAAAGCTCATACCAACCAATGTGTGTTGGAGGTGTAACACGGAAATAGGCAACTTAATGCACATATAGTTCTTTTTTATCAATAATTATCAATAATTCTTTTATTTTTTATATTCATTTTTTATAAATATGAGGCCATAGACACTACTAAAAGCCTTCTCTTTCCCAAAGCATTCATTCCCATGCGCTAAAGAAAATAGAACCCACCTACAATAAATAGATGGAATCAACTGGTAAATAAAATCTGCCCGAGGGCAGGCACACCCAGCCCATATGGGGCAACTAACGCCAAGTCTTGGCGGAATTAATTATTCCAGGTGTAGGAACAACAAGAAGCTTTTTATTTTTATTATTTATCTTTTGTTTCTTAGTTAATTCCAAGAATAAAGGGACAATGTCTTTGGATAAATCTACAGAAGAACAATACCTTGAGCTTGAAGAGTTCAGGGATAAAAAGTCCTTCTGGGAATTAGGGAGATCCAAACAGTTGGAGGGAATCTTCCTGCCGCACCTACAGTAGGTTGCACCCCAGATGGACAAAGGCCCCCTCTCCACCCCTCTTCTCTGGTGTTTCTACCCTGCATCTGGTGGCTCTGCCCTTTCCCACACCCCTAGGATTGATTGGCTGGAAGTCTGGCCCTGGTTTCTGTTCAACCCCACCCTAACAGGTCCAATTGGCAGGGGCCCTGATGCATCATGGGGGGGGGCAGAATTTAGTTTGGAGGGGCTTGCCCAGTTCCTCTGGTGGGAATCCTGGTTGCTCCCTTGTTTGAAACCCTTTGGCAGGAAAGTAGAACAAAGAGGAAGAGCCATCTTGGATTGGGTGTGTACCAGCCAGTTAGCTTTGGGTAAAATGGAGGCCAGTAGAAGGGCTTTTGGTCACACTTTGTTCTTTGTTAAAATGGTTTGTAACTCTATTTAATTCAACTTTATAGCTGCTTGGGGTGACATTTCTTGCAGTCGTGATGGAATCCATGTCCATCCAAGTTTAGTTTTTATATCAGAGTGACATATTTTGCTGATTGTTGGGGGACTGTAGAAGTAAATGAAGAGGAAAAGTTTAAGCTTATGTTTCAAAGAAAAAAATCTGTTTTGGGGCAAATCTTGATTTTACTGAGATGCTGACTTTTATAGCAATTTTAATTTCCACGTTGGTCACTTGTTTTACACTGCGACCCTACAGGAACCAGGATTCTCATATTGGCATCATTTCATTTTGCCTTTTTGTTTTACTCATCTACTTGAATTATGTGCCAGTCATCAGGCAGCTAAAATGGGCTGAACCAGAATGAGTTAAATCAGGAGAAAACAGCATCTACATCTTCTAATTGGGTCATGAACAGCAAAGCGGAAATGGCCCTAAACAGTTCATTGACTGCCATTGGGTATAACATAGTAAAGGGTTGTATAATATCACATGAGCAGTCAAGGAATTGGCCCAAGAAGATTGGCTAAAACTGACCCAGTTTCTGGCAGTTACTGAGTGTAGGAGAATCATGGGCAGCCTGAAATACTGTCGGAACCCGGCCGTCCCACCATAGGGATCCAGCAGGATTCCTAGTAACTGGGAAACTGGCAGATTAATCTTCTACTCAGTCTTTCTCTCTAGATGTTAAAGAAACCAGTTTGACAACCTGTGGATGCAGAAGTCTTATGAACCATTCCCCAACACATGATTGGCCAGCAGGACAGACACCATTAACTCTTTTCAAAGTCAAGGGAAGAAAGGTGAATAGTTTAAGAAAACAAAAAATGAGACAATAGATAAGTTGACAAATTGCATCACAATCAAACTGTCAATTTCATAATGAAATTATAGGTTTGGGTGAAATACCCTTTTCCATATCCATAAATATTTATATTAATCCATTGTTAAAATGTTTATTTGAATCAAAAAATATACTTTGTACAAAGACTAATTATCAGATTTACCCAAGGGCTGGTAATTACCCCAAACCCCCGAGTCTCCTGGAGATTCCCCAGTAGGTTTCCCAGCTGTGGGTGTTACTGGCACCGGGTAATAAAAGGAGATCTGTTCTTCCCTGCCCAGTCAGTATCTGGGGCGGTTCTGGTAGGTGCAAATCAGTAGAATATTCCCCCAAGAACATCTTTCCTGTAAAGTGATTTGATTGGAAAGAAATGGTTGGGATTGTGTTAGCAAAATGGCAGGAGAAATGCAGAGCAGGTTACACATTGGGAGAAGCTCATGGGGGCATCTTCCTATGGTTCCACAGTATCTGGGGCGGTTCTGGTAGGGGCAAATCAGTAGAATATTCCCCCAAGAACATCTTTCCTGTAAAGTGATTTGATTGGAAAGAAATGGTTGGGATTGTGTTAGCAAAATGGCAGGAGAAATGCAGAGCAGGTTACACATTGGGAGAAGCTCATGGGGGCATCTTCCTATGGTTCCACAGTATCTGGGGCGGTTCTGGTAGGGGCAAATCAGTAGAATATTCCCCCAAGAACATCTTTCCTGTAAAGTGATTTGATTGGAAAGAAATGGTTGGGATTGTGTTAGCAAAATGGCAGGAGAAATGCAGAGCAGGTTACACATTGGGAGAAGCTCATGGGGGCATCTTCCTATGGTTCCACAGTATCTGGGGCGGTTCTGGGACTTCATATCTTTTCTTCTCTGTTTATTATGTGCCTTTTGGAAATTTTATACTTATTTGTTTTTAATAAGGGAGAGAAGAGGGCACTACTGAAGGACCTTGACCTTTTCAAAATGTCTCAAAATCAGGTGAGTAGAATATTCCAACAACATCTTAAAATTAGAAAGAAACGGTTGGAGTTGTGTTGGTTGATATTGGGCTGTATATTTCACTAAATTCCTCTCTCCTGATATGACAAGACCTAAATATTGAGTTTGGTAAAACAGCTAAAGTTTGTGTCTGTAGAGAATATCTGATATCCCAGAAAACTATATTGTCATCCCCAAAGGTCCTAACAGATCTATTTTGTGCTTCTTGAACTTCATGATGTAAATGTGAGATTGCTTTGCAGACAGGATAAACCATTATATAGAGTTGCTCTGCCCATAACTCCCATTGTATCCGCTTGGCAAAACGTTTCATTGATGTGTCAAACCGTCAATTGTTCTTAATCTTGGCTTTCCCAACACAGACAGTTATATGTTTTATGGAATTCACTGCTAGATTGTGTAGAACGTTAGGTTTAAATCCATAAAGCTGCAGTTCTGTTGCTATGGGCTGGTTATATAAGCTTAGTTATAAATACAATAGGTTTCCAATTGGTCTGTTCCAGGTCAGTTATATTTGCTTTGAAAATGAATCCCGAAAAATACATTTTCTTTTTTATTTTGAGGTTGAAGTCTCTGAATGGTCAAATGAAGGGAATAAACTTGATTTAATGTCTGTTTCCTGAACATTCCATTTCTAGAGGTTGTTGGCTCCAAGGATATTGGAGAAATTCTATAAGTTTTCATTCAATGATTTCATTATTGTGTTGAATTTTTCCTGTAATTCTTTCTTTATGTTATTATCTGTGCCACAAGATTACACTTATTTATTTAAAAAAATGTTATAACAATAAGAAATAAAATTTTACAACAGAATTGGGGTTGGGCTACACACTTACTATGAACCTCCCCAATCATAGGAAAGACACGGTATATACATGTATGAGTTAGTAAGGGGTTGGTTTGACCTGAAACCTGTGGGACCTGGAGGGTTACCTGTTGGTCGGACAGGTTCGTATTGTGATTGGGAAACCATTGCAGGTTCAGGTTGGAAGAACCTGGAGAACTGTAGCCATGACCACAAGGTATTGGGTTGAACCGCAACCACTTTATTGCAGGCTTCTCACAAAGCAGGAGGACACACTGGAGTTATGAACATTAAAATGTAATTGTTTAGTTGTGTTTGTTATGGGGTATTTCACATATTTACATGCAGTGCCCCCAGTACCACCCTTGCTTCACGGACCTGTGAATAAGAATATGGAGGCCGCCATTTTTGGCCATTCACACTGCACAGTTGTACCTTCCTGAGATCAGATATGAGGAGCAGGGCTCTTTGGGGACACAGGCTGCTGCAGTTGGGGGAGGAGTCTCTTTATAACCTGCATAATAATGAGGGTAAAAAAAAGATGTTGAGGAGAGAACTCAGGCATAAACTGATGATTGAAATCAACTCAATCCTTGTGTAGTTAATTCTTTTATAAACACCCAGCTCTCAGGCACTAGAGGATGTTCTTCTTCAGTCAACAATCAGCTTGATGGCCAACACTTCACTGAACCATCCCTGGAACCTGTCCACATCCCACGTTCCCTCACTGGTAGGCTCTGTTACTAATACATACAAGTGATAAGTGGTATTGCTCATGTAATGCAGATATTTATGCCCCATAACACTAAACCAAGGATACTGGGCAAATGGCCGAGGGTAACCAATAGAATTCCCAGTTCCCTGGGCCAATAATAAGCAGAGCTCACTACTAGCAAGTAGAGTCTCCTCTCTTCTCACAATAAGATCTCGATGGTGGTGTCTCTAGTAGATATCGTTAGAAGAAAGTTAGTAGACAGAAATGTTGATTACCAGCCATTCAGCTCATTCTTGTATTTACACTGCCCCTTGGTATCGGTAGGTATTTTGCTGTACAATATATTTGCCCATGGGGCAGATAAAAAAAACATTATTACCCAGGTACATGGTAAAAAACATAAACTTCACAAAAAGACCAGCAACACTGGGAATTTGAGTGGAAAAATACAGCCGGCTGTATTTATATGTACTAAATACACACTCATTTTTAACTAAAATTCTTGGTGTAGCTGGTCTTTTTCTGGACTTTATCTATATATATATATAAGTCAAGATGAACTCAGCACTCACAGGACATAATAGATTTACATTTAGTTGAACTAGAGACTTATGGGGAAGATTTACTAAAACTCCAACTTTTTTCATTTTAAAATTCGAATCTGAACTAATTTCTACAAAAAGTCTGTTTGGCAAAAAGTTGCAGAAAAGTTGAAAAAGTCGGACTTCTACATGATCTTGGAAAGTTCTAAAAGGCAAATTGTTGGATTCAGATTTTTAGCCATTTTGACACATAGTAAATCTCTAAAATTGGCAACTTTTCATTTTTGCAACTGTTTTGGTGATAAAAAAATCTGAATTGTTAGTTAATGGTCCCATAAGGACTTGGCTAAATATTAAATTTCCTGAATTTGGTGCATGTTAAGATTAACTGGTTCTGATTGAATTCAAAGGCTGGAGAGCAGTTAAGCCCAGAGAAGTGCCCCAACTGATAAATATTGATATTGAGCAAAATTGAGAAAAAGAATAATAGTGGGGGGGGGGGGAATGGTATCAGTTCCAGAGTATAGAGCTACCTAGAACCCCAATGATGACTTTAGTTAGTAAGTACTGTGAGTCCAGGTTGGCAATGACTCCATTCTAAAAGTCCACTGTTTGAGTTCAGTACTTCTTTATAATGCATTTTATCTCCCAGGCAATGGGCATGAAGAACCAGACGTGGGTCAGCGAGATTGTTCTCTTGGGATTTCAGAATCTTCACAACTTCAAGGTTCCCCTGTTCTCTCTGTTCCTTCTGATTTACATTCTGACAGTTTGGGAGAACGTCCTCATCATAGTGTTGGTGGCCTTCAGCCGGAACCTCCACTCCCCCATGTACTTCTTTCTCCAGCAGCTGTCTGCATGTGACCTTCTAGAGTCCGCAATTATTTTACCTATCTTGCTCCAAACTGTAATTTATGAGAAAGTCACATTGCCCTTTATTGGTTGTATGATGCAATTTTCTTTTTTTGCTGTCCCAGAAGCCTTTGAGTGTTTGCTCCTAGCAGTAATGGCCTATGACAGATACGTGGCCATCTGCATCCCCCTGAGATACACTTCTATAATGTCCCACAGGGTTTGTGTTACATTCATTCTCATATCATGGCTACTAAGCTTCATGTTTGCTTTGGGTCTTGCCAGTACAGTGGCTTCCCTACAGTTCTGCAACCAAAATACTATAAATCATTTCTTCTGTGATTTCTTCCCTCTCCTTGAACTTTCCTGCTCAGATACTTTCTTAGTGTATATAAATATCATCTTAGAGTCCATTCCTTTGGTTTTCTTCCCCTTTATACTCATCAGTGTATCATATATGTGTATTGCCCATGCAATCCTAAAGATAGTGTCCCATACCGGGAGGCAAAAAGCCTTCTCCACCTGCAGCTCCCACTTGGCCGTGGTCTCCATGTTTTATGGGACTATAATTGCTCTTTACATGGCTCCTCCAAGGAAAGAATCACAGACCACAAGTAAAGTTCTCTCTCTGTTATACACAGTAGTGACCCCATTGGTTAACCCACTTATCTACAGCCTGAGAAGTAAAGATATCAGAAAAATCATGCAAAGAGTTTTAAATGGAACCAAATAATCTGTAAAAATTCAGAAAGCCAGAGATCTAACCCTGTAAATGTCATCGCCCTCTAGTGTTGCTAGGGAAAACCTACCCCCCTGAGTGTAGTGAATTGGTATTAAATGCCTTTTGTATGAAAGCAGTTGCCATTCACAAAAGAAAGTCAACTTTGGAGAAGGCAAAGCTACTTAACCCTTTAACTGCCAGTCAATTTGGTCCCAGACTGTTTTTGAACATTTTGTGCTCTTTCACTTTAGGGGCCTTTCCTAGAGGGGACTTTTAGTTTACCTGGGAAAATAATATATAATTTTTATGGGACAACCTAAGATTTCAAAATACGCTAGAATTTTTGTGTAATTCCACTTCTGTAACAAGATATAGATTTCTAAATGTCTAAAAATTGAAGAACAATAATATTTTCCATAATATAAACACATATATCAGAAACATGAATTACTTTATAATTCATAAAAAGAAAGTTCAATGTATCTTGAATGCGCCAATACCAAATATATATAGTTGTATGGAGATTTCCCACTTGTATAGGTCAAAAACTCCCAGCAGCACCTACTAACCTCCCAAAGCCCTGCTCCAGAAAGCTGCATACTTTAGATTTCAAGGCCAAATATTCCACTTGGAGTAGGTTTACCCTAGAAAACTATACATTTTTGGAAAGAAAAGATTCTGGCAAATCCAGAATAGGTAAAACTGTCTTTCTACTCAAAACTACCAAGTTGCAATGTTTTCCTAAATGTACCAGTTTTTATAAAAATTTGTGAAATGTGTGAAAATCATTTCAAAGCTTCTACTCTACAGCTTCTTATCTCCCACTATCATTAGGTACTAAGATAAAACACCCTAAATATGTACCCCAGGGGTCCACTGAACAGTTTGATACCCAATGTGCATAGGTTTACCTAAGTATGTGGCATGTAGGGGCCCTAAAATGAAAATAACCCTATACAATTTATCCTTTCTGTCATTTCAGCTATTGCAAAATCAACTCATTTACTGCATTTTACGGGGGGTAAAGCTAGAAAACCATATAGTTTTGAAAAGTACACATTCCCCTGAATCTAAAATAGGTACCCACTTCTTTCTACTCCAAAGTACAAAGCCGCAAAGCTTTTCTAATATTGTCGATAGGTAGCCATATAAAACACCCTAATTATGAACCCCAGAGGTCTCCCAAACAGTTTGATATCCAATATACATAGGTTTAACAAAGCACATGGCTCTTACAGACCCCAAAATATACCTTGTCATAACTAATTTCACGGCTTACAATTACGTAATTCATAAGCACACGGGCAGTTTTGTGTGGGGTAAAAGAGGCAAAAATATAGGGTGATCTCTGAAAACCATATTTTTTTGGAAACTACACATTCGGACAAATCCAACATGGGTAAAGATGCCTTTCTACACCAACTACCAATCAGCAAAGCTACGCTATGAAATGCAACAAACGCAAGTGTAAAATTGCAATAAAATCACAAAAATGAAACACAATTAGGCAAATCAATGAAATAACAAAATGATTTATTTGACAGAGTGGTTAGTGCTCAGAATACCTGATCCAATGGGGACACTGTGAAATTGGACATTGTACCAAATGGTTCAATAAACTGTTTCACTACTTTTAAGAGCTGGCACCCAAACTTACTGACAGAGTGAATCCTGTGTGCACACATCGGTGGGGTAACTAGGCCCATTGCCCGGGGCTGGAATGTAGCAATATACGGTAGCAGAGCATTTTAGGGTGCCCCCCCCATTCACCCGTTACATATAATATAAGTAAATAGCTATTTTTCATTTTATCAAATTTTTCTCACCGCTTAATACTTTATACAACTTCATGGGGGAACTTTGTTGTGTTGAAAACTGGGATATTAATGTTCTGCTCTCTCTTTCTCTCGAGATGGTAAATAAACCAGTTTGGGGACAACAGGTGGGGGCAGAAGTCGTATAAACCGTTCCCCATCACATGATTGGCCAGCAGGACAGACCATTAACATTTTCATTATTCAAACAGATTAAAAGTAAATTCTAACTGATAAAGGGGAATCATTTACGGAAACAAAAAAATTGACAAAAGTTAAGTGGGAAACTGTATCCCAATCTCACTGTCGGCTTTATATCGAAATGTTTCTTTACAGGAACTGCCCTTTTCTGTCCCCCTAAATACTGATATTAATCCATTGATGGGTTAAAAGGAGCAAAATAAAATGTTTACTAGAATAAAAAATTACTTTGTACAAAGACTCATTATTAGATTCCTCAAGGGTTTGCAATTAACAAAAATATCAGCGTCTCCTGGAGATTCCCCAGTAGGTTTCCCAGCTGTGGGGGTTACTGGTTGATAAAAGGAGATCTGTTCCGCTCTTCCCTGCCCAGTCAGTACCTGGTGCCGCTCAGGTCAGTGTAATGTTAGAAGAACAGTTTATTCATTATGTGCCTGTTGGTTATATCACAATTACCCCTCCTGTAATATAGACATTTCATTTGGTAACAGGGGGTTTATTACTTATATTTATCTTTCAGAAAACATTTCTTCTATCTTGGGTTGAAG
Source organism: Xenopus tropicalis (assembly GCF_000004195.4). Taxonomy (NCBI): domain Eukaryota; kingdom Metazoa; phylum Chordata; class Amphibia; order Anura; family Pipidae; genus Xenopus; species Xenopus tropicalis. The sequence continues at coordinate 153,126,672 of NC_030679.2, read as the reverse complement.
GTGACAAGAGAACATCTGCTGGGCCTTCCCAAGGATCTCTTCCAACTGTCTCCACATCAGGTGAGTAGGATATTCCCCCAAGAACATCTTTCCTGTAAAGTGATTTGATTGGAAAGAAATGGTTGGGATTGTGTTAGCAAAATGGCAGGAGAAATGCAGAGCAGGTTACACATTGGGAGAAGCTCATGGGGGCATCTTCCTATGGTTCCACAGTATCTGGGGCGGTTCTGGTAGGGGCAAATCAGTAGAATATTCCCCCAAGAACATCTTTCCTGTAAAGTGATTTGATTGGAAAGAAATGGTTGGGATTGTGTTAGCAAAATGGCAGGAGAAATGCAGAGCAGGTTACACATTGGGAGAAGCTCATGGGGGCATCTTCCTATGGTTCCACAGTATCTGGGGCAGTTCTGGGACTTCATATCTTCCCTTCTCTTTTTATTATGTGCCTTTTGGAGATTTCATACTTACTTGTTTTTAATAATTATATTTTGAGAAGAGGGCATCACTGAAGGACCTTTTCAAAATGTCTCAAAATCAGGTGAGTAGAATATTCTAAGAACATCTTAACTCTAAATTAGAAAGAAATGGTTGGAGTTGTGTTGGTTGATATTGTGTTGTATACATACATATATATAGTATATATTACTAAATTCATCTCTCCTGATATGACAAGACTCTGCTATAGACCTTTTATTTTGAGGTTGAAGTCTCTGAATGATCGCATGAAGGGAATAAACTTGCATTGATTTTTTCCTGTAATTCTTTCTTTATGTTATTATCTGTGCCACAAGATTACACTTATTTATTTAAAAAAATGTTATAACAATAAGAAATAAAATTTTACAACAGAATTGGGGTTGGGCTACACACTTACTATGAACCTCCCCAATCATAGGAAAGACACGGTATATACATGTATGAGTTAGTAGGGGTTGGGTTGACCTTAAACCTGTGGGACCTGGTGGTTTACCTGTTGGTCGGACAGGTTCGTATTGAGATTGGGAAACCATTGCAGGTTCAGTTTGGGTGCAGGTCAGACTGGTGAAGAACCATTACATGTGGTGCCCTGGGCAGATATCTCTCCCACCTGGGACCAGTACGGGACTTTACTGAGAACTGTAGCCATGACCACAAGGTATTGGGTTGAACCACAACTGACTTTATTATTTTGAAATTCAGTTGCTTAATTGTGTTTTTATGGGGTATTTCACATATTTACATCCATTTTGTTTATTTTTGAGGACGTTACCCTACGTTTTTGCAGGGCAATTAACAGTATATTGGTATTTTAATGATCTTTTATTGTGATAGACAATTATTTGTTATATTTAATAGAAGTTTGTTTGTTTAGTTAGCAGGCCCACTCACCCTCTGCAACCCCAGCAACCAGTGCCCCCAGTACCACCCTTGCTTCACGGACCTGCCTTCATGTGCATAAGAATATGGAGGCCGCCATGTTTGGCCATTCACCCTGCACAGTTGTACCTTCCTGAGATCAGATATGAGGAGCAGGGCTCTTTGGGGGCACAGGCTGCTGCAGTTGGGGGAGGAGTCTCTTTATTACCTGCATAATAATGAGGGTAAAAAAAAGATGTTGGGAAGAGAACTCAGGCATAAACTGATGATTGAAATCAACTCAATCCTTGTGTAGATAATTCTTTTATAAACCCCCAGCTCTCAGGCACTAGAGGATGTTCTTCTTCAGTCAACAATCAACTCGATGGCCAACACTTCACTGAACCATCCCTGGAACCTGTCCACATCCCACGTTCCCTCACTGGTAGGCTCTGTTACTAATACATACAAGTGATAAGTGGTATTGCTCATGTAATGCAGATATTTATGCCCCATAACACTAAACCAAGGATACTGGGCAAATGGCCGAGGGTAACCAATAGAATTCCCAGTTCCCTGGGCCAATAATAAGCAGAGCTCACTACTAGCAAGTAGAGTCTCCTCTCTTCTCTTCTCGATAGTGGTGTCTATAGATATCGTTAGGAGGAAGTTAACAGACAGATATATATATATATAAGTCAAGATGAACTCAGCACTCACAGGATATAATAGATTTACATTTAGCTGAACTAGAGACATAAGGGGCAGATTTACTAAAACTCCAACTTTTCTCATTTTTTAAATTTTAAAATTCGAATCTGAACTCATTTCTACAAAAAGTCTAAACTGAAAAAGTCTGTTTGGCAAAAGTTGCAGAAAAGTTGAAAAAGTCGGACTTCTACATGATCTTGGAAAGTTCTAAAAGGCAAATTGTTGGATTCAGATTTTTTGCCATTTTGACACATAGTAAATCTCTAAAATTTGCAACTTTTCTTTTTTGCAACTGTTTTGGTGCTAAAAAAAATCTGAATTGTTAGTTAGTGGTCCCATAAGGACTTGGCTAAATATTAAATTTCCTGAATTTGGTGCATGTTAATATTAACTGGTTCTGATTGAATTCAAAGGCTGGAGAGAAGTTAAGCCCAGAGAAGTGCCCCAACTGATAAATATTGATATTGAGAGAAATTGAGAAAAAGAATAATAGTGGGGGAGTCAAATGGTATCAGTTCCAGAGTATAGAGCTACCTAGAACCCCAATGATGACTTTAGTTAGTAAGTACTGGGAGTTGAGGATTGCAATGACTCCATTCTAAAAGTCCACTGTTTGAGTTCAGTACTTCTTTATAATGCATTTTATCTCCCAGGCAATGGGCATGAAGAACCAGACGTGGGTCAGCGAGATTGTTCTCTTGGGATTTCAGAATCTCCACAACTTCAAGGTTCCCGTGTTCTCTCTGTTCCTTCTGATTTACATTCTGACAGTTTGGGAGAACGTCCTCATCATAGTGTTGGTGGCCTTCAGCCGGAACCTCCACTCCCCCATGTACTTCTTTCTCCAGCAGCTGTCTGCATGTGACCTTCTAGAGTCCGCAATTATTTTACCTATCTTGCTCCAAACTGTAATTTATGAGAAAGTCACATTGCCCTTTATTGGTTGTATGATGCAATTTTCTTCTTTTGCTGTCCCTGAAGACTTTGAGTGTTTGCTCCTAGCAGTAATGGCCTATGACAGATATGTGGCCATCTGCATCCCCCTGAGATACACTTCTATAATGTCCCACAGGGTTTGTGTTACATTCATTCTCATATCATGGCTACTAAGCTTCATGTTTGCTTTGGGTCTTGCCAGTACAGTGGCTTCCCTACAGTTCTGCAACCAAAATACTATAAATCATTTCTTCTGTGATTTCTTCCCTCTCCTTGAACTTTCCTGCTCAGATACTTTCTTAGTGTATATAAATATCATCTTAGAGTCCATTCCTTTGGTTTTGTTCCCCTTTATACTCATCAGTGTATCATATATGTGTATTGCCCATGCAATCCTAAAGATAGTGTCCCATACCGGGAGGCAAAAAGCCTTCTCCACCTGCAGCTCCCACTTGGCCGTGGTCTCCATGTTTTATGGGACTCTCATTGCTCTTTACATGGCTCCTCCAAGGAAAGAATCACAGACCACAAGTAAAGTTCTCTCTCTGTTATACACAGTAGTGACCCCATTGGTTAACCCACTTATCTACAGCCTGAGAAGTAAAGATATCAGAAAAATCATGCAAAGAGTTTTAAATGGAACCAAGTAATCTGTAAAAATTCAGAAAGCCAGAGATGTAACAATGTAAATGTCATCGCCCTCTAGTGTTGCTAGGGAAAACCTACCCCCCTGAGTGTAGTGAATTGGTATTAAATGCCTTTTGTATGAAAGCAGTTGCCATTCACAAAAGAAAGTCAACTTTGGAGAAGGCAAAGCTACTTAACCCTTTAACTGCCAGTCAATTTGGTCCCAGACTGTTTTTGAACATTTTGTGCTCTTTCACTTTAGGGGCCTTTCCTAGAGGGAACTTTTAGTTTACCTGGGAAAATAATATATTGTTTTTTTGGGACAACCTAAGATTTCAAAATACGCTAGAATTTTTGTGTAATTCCACTTCTGTAACAAGATATAGATTTCTAAATGTCTAAAAATTGAAGAACAATAATATTTTCCATAATATAAACACATATATCAGAAACATGAATTACTTTGTAATTCATAAAAAGAAAGTTCAATGTATCTTGAATGCGCCAATACCAAATATGTATAGTTGTATAGGGATTTCCCACTTGTATAGGTCAAAAACTCCCAGCAGCACCTACTAACCTCCCAAAGCCCTGCTTCAGAAAGCTGCATACTTTAGATTTCAAGGCCAAATATTCCACTTGGAGTAGGTTTACCCTAGAAAACTATACATTTTTGGAAAGAAAAGATTCTGGCAAATCCAGAATAGGTAAAACTGTCTTTCTACTCAAAACTACCAAGTTGCAATGTTTTCCTAAATGTACCAGTTTTTATAAAAATTTGTGAAATGTGTGAAAATCATTTCAAAGCTTCTACTCTACAGCTTCTTATCTCCCACTATCATTATGTACTAAGATAAAACACCCTAAATATGTACCCCAGGGGTCCACTGAACAGTTTGATACCCAATGTGCATAGGTTTACCTAAGTATGTGGCATGTAGGGGCCCTAAAATGAAAATACCCCCATATGGTCTATCATTTCTGTCATTTCAGTTACTGCAAAATCAACACATTTAGTGCATTTTATGGAGGGTAAAGCTATAAGAAATGAAGTATGCCCCAGAATACAATATATTTTTGGAAAGTACACATTCCTCCAAACCTAAAATGGGTACCCGTGTCTTTCTACTCCAAAGTACCAAGCCGCAAAGCTTTTCTAAAATTGGTGATTTTGAGATGATTTCCAAAATTCACCTCAAAGCTTTTATTTTGCAGAATCCTACCTCCCACATACTATTAGGTACCAAGATAAAACATCCTAATTATGTACCCCAGGGGTACACTGAACAGTTTGATGCCCAATGTGCATAGGTTTACCTAAGTATGTGGCATTTAGGGGCCCTAAAATTAAAATACCCCCATTTCTGTCATTTCAGTTACAGAAAATCAACACATTAACTGCATTTTATGGGGGGTAAAGCTATAAAAAAAACTAAGCTTACCCTAAGAAAACCATATATTTTTTGAAAGTAGACATTCTTCCGAACCTAAAATGGGTACCCGTGTCTTTCTTCTCCAAAGTACCAAGCCGCAAAGCTTTTCTAAAATTGGCGATTTTGAGATGATTTCCAAAATTCACCTCAAAGCTTTTATTTTGCAGAATCCTACCTCCCACATACTATTAGGTACCAAGATAAAACATCCTAATTATGTACCCCAGGGGTCCACTGAACAGTTTGATGCCCAATGTGCATAGGTTTACCTAAGTATGTGGCATGTAGGGGCCCCAAGATGAAGATACCCTATACAATTTATCCTTTCTGTCATTTCAGCTATTGCAAAATCAACTCATTTACTGCATTTTACGGGGGGTAAAGCTAGAAAACCATATAGTTTTGAAAAGTACACATTCCCCTGAATCTAAAATAGGTACCCACTTCTTTCTACTCCAAAGTACCAAGCCGCAAAGCTTTTCTAATATTGTCGATTTTGACAAAACTTCTAAAAATCACCTCAAAACTTCCACTTTCCACCATATTTTCTCTCACAGGTCATTAGGTAGCCATATAAAACACCCTAATTATGAACCCCAGAGGTCTCCCAAACAGTTTGATATCCAATATACATAGGTTTAACAAAGCACATGGCTCTTATAGACCCCAAAATATACCTTGTCATAACTAATTTCACGGCTTACATTTACGTAATTCATAAGCACACGGGCAGTTTTGTGTGGGGTAAAAGAGGCAAAAATATAGGGTGATCCCTGAAAACCATATTTTTTTGGAAACTACACATTCGGACAAATCCAACATGGGTAAAGATGCCTTTCTACACCAACTACCAATCAGCAAAGCTACGCTATGAAATGCAACAAACGCAAGTGTAAAATTGCAATAAAATCACAAAAATGAAACACAATTAGGCAAATCAATGAAATAACAAAATGATTTATTTGACAGAGTGGTTAGTGCTCAGAATACCTGATCCAATGGGGACACTGTGAAATTGGACATTGTACCAAATGGTTCAATAAACTGTTTCACTACTTTTAAGAGCTGGCACCCAAACTTACTGACAGAGTGAACCCTGTGTGCACACATCGGTGGGGTAACTAGGTCCATTGCCCGGGGCTGGAATATAGCAATATACGGTAGCAGAGCATTTTAGGGTGCCCCCCCCCATTCACCCGTTATATATAATATAAGTAAATAGCTATTTTTCATTTTATCAAATTTTTCTCACCGCTTAATACTTTATACAACTTCATGGGGGAACTTTGTTGTGTTGGAAACTGGGATATTAATGTTCTGCTCTCTCTTTCTCTCGAGATGGTAAATAAACCAGTTTGGGGACAACAGGTGGGGGCAGAAGTCGTATAAACCGTTCCCCATCACATGATTGGCCAGCAGGACAGACCATTAAAGTTTTCATTATTCAAACAGATTAAAAGTAAATTCTAACTGATAAAGGGGAATCATTTACGGAAACAAAAAAATTGACAAAAGTTAAGTGGGAAACTGTATCCCAATCCCACTGTCGCCTTTATATCGAAATGTTTCTTTACAGGAACTGCCCTTTTCTGTCCCCCTAAATACTGATATTAATCCATTGATGGGTTAAAAGGAGCAAAATAAAATGTTTACTAGAATAAAAAATTACTTTGTACAAAGACTCATTATTAGATTCCTCAAGGGTTTGCAATTAACAAAAATATCAGCGTCTCCTGGAGATTTCCCAGTAGGTTTCCCAGCTGTGGGTGTTACTGGCACCGGGTAATAAAAGGAGATCTGTTCTTCCCTGCCCAGTCAGTATCTGGCGCGGTTCTGGTAGGTGCAAATCAGTAGAATATTCCCCCAAGAACAAGTGATTTGATTGGAAAGAAATGGTTGGGATTGTGTTAGCAAAATGGCAGGAGAAATGCAGAGCAGGTTACACATTGGGAGAAGCTCATGGGGGCATCTTCCTATGGTTCCACAGTATCTGGGGCGGTTCTGGTAGGGGCAAATCAGTAGAATATTCCCCCAAGAACATCTTTCCTGTAAAGTGATTTGATTGGAAAGAAATGGTTGGGATTGTGTTAGCAAAATGGCAGGAGAAATGCAGAGCAGGTTACACATTGGGAGAAGCTCATGGGGGCATCTTCCTATGGTTCCACAGTATCTGGGGCGGTTCTGGTAGGGGCAAATCAGTAGAATATTCCCCCAAGAACATCTTTCCTGTAAAGTGATTTGATTGGAAAGAAATGGTTGGGATTGTGTTAGCAAAATGGCAGGAGAAATGCAGAGCAGGTTACACATTGGGAGAAGCTCATGGAGGCATCTTCCTATGGTTCCACAAGACCAGTGATTTTACTCTTGGACACCATATGCCTTTACTCTGTGCCTCCTCATTATTTCTTTCTTACATTTCTGTTTAATGGAAATTATATTTTTATTGGAAACATTATTATTGATTTATTGAATAAGTTGAAATACAAATGGAATATTTATAAATGAATAGCAGTTATAAGAGGAACAGGACAAACCCACCAGAAGGTACCGTACGGCCGTATTGAGGGATTCAGCACCCAATCCAGGATCTGGTTCGGAATTGGGCCAAATGCTATGGGGCTGATATATTAATAATCATGGAAGGGAATCAGGAAAATTGTTTTAAAAAATGTGTTTTTCATCATCATTGAGTTTTTCTTCAAAGCCAATGTGACAGCGAGTCGGAGGGGCCGAGTCTCAGGGCAGGAGCCAAGTTACAGCTCGGTCAGTATGTCGGCAGCGGTCAGTGCGGAGGGAAAAAGGGGCAACAATGAGAAAACGGGTCAAGGTTTGGGGAACAAACACTAAATGGCAAATTGGCGACACTGGAGGAGACAGAGTCTAAATATAAAAGGGGCAGCAATAAAATTACAGAGAAGAGCAATTAAGCTAATTAAGGGTGTGAATGGTGTTAATTATGAATAAAGGTTGGCCAAGTTGGGCAAAGGGAAATATATATATAAATAGTATAATAAACGCTCTCATGCTTTCCTTACCAGTATTTGTTCCAGAGGACACAGGAGTGTGGGAGGTTCCATCTTCAGGCGGGGAGGGGGGGGGTGGTTACGGTGATTTCTGTTAATTCTCTACCAGGAAAAAATAACTTGGAAATATATTGAAACAACCAACAGTTGGATGTCTTTTAGCAAATGAGTCGCAACATGTGGCCCTTCCCTGCCATATCGATACCCCCAATTAAGTTCCCACCCCTATTTTCTCTTACTATTCTCGCTACCCCATCTAACCTATCTACCCCACAGAATTACTTACTGCTCCCTCCCCCCATGCCTAATTAAAAATCTCCCCCAACCCTCTAGTCATTCTCTCCCCAAAGCAGCTGCACCATCATCATTGAGGTGCCCCCCATTCCTGGCAAAGCCAATTAAAACATCAGTCCAGTTCTGTAGAAACCCAAATCCATCTTCCCTCCCCTCTCTCAGCCGGGCAATTATCTCCTTGAGCTCCCACTGCCTTCCTGACGTTGCTCATAGCGGGTGAGTGGGGGGGGGGGTATCTCTGAGACAATTACCTTGGAAGTTCTCAACCTAGTTTTTAAAAATTGTTCGTGAGTATCTCCCACCTCCTCTAACCTTGTCATTGCTCCATACATACCAGTTCAGAGCTGCCACCCCCCAGTATCTTCACCCAAAATGGCAAATCTGTTGCTTTGGACAAGCTGTGGAGCAACCCCCAACCCTTCCCTTACTTCCCCTCTTTACTGTCTCTCCCATTAGACTCCACATTTCTCCACCCCCACTTTACTAGCCCATCCCCGTGGTTGCTCTGTGAGCTTCCTGTGGGTATAATGAAAAACAAAAATGTTGGGGTAACTTTCTCAACCTGATCTTTTCTGACTGTCACTGGAAAATGCTAAAATTCAAAAATATAAATCCTGCTGATTAACTTTAACATTATTTTTATTTTTACCCCAGACAATGAATGAGAAGAACCAGACGTGGGTCACTGAGATTGTCCTCTTGGGGTTTCAGAATCTCCACAACTTCAAGGTTCCCCTGTTCTCTCTGTTCCTTCTGATTTACATTCTGACAGTTTGGGAGAACGTCCTCATCATAGTGTTGGTGGCCTTCAGCCGGAACCTCCACTCCCCCATGTACTTCTTTCTCCAGCAGCTGTCCCTCACTGATCTGTTGGAGTCCTCAAATATTGTACCCATCTTGCTCCAAACCATAATTGATGATGGGACCACATTGTCCTTTGTTGGCTGTATAACACAAATGTATTTTTTGGGGAGTTTTGAGGTTTTTGAGTGTCTGCTCCTAGCAGTAATGGCCTATGACAGATATGTGGCCATCTGCATCCCCCTGAGATACACTTCTATCATGTCCCACAGGGTTTGTGCACAGGTTATTTCCATTTCATGGCTCGTCACACTTACTTCTGAAGCGATTTTTGCAAATATGATCGGTTCCCTCCAGTTATGTAACCGAAATACAGTTGACCATTTCTTCTGTGATTTATTTCCTTTTCTAGAACTTTCCTGCTCAGATACCTTCTCAGTGCAAATGGATACAGTTCTACTCTGTGTATTTGTGGTTTTGTCACCCTTTATACTCATCAGTGTATCATATATGTGTATTGCCCATGCAATCCTAAAGATAGTGTCCCATACCGGGAGGCAAAAAGCCTTCTCCACCTGCAGCTCCCACTTGGCCGTGGTCTCCATGTTTTATGGGACTCTCATTAGTGTTTATGTTGTTCCCCCAAGAAAACAATCACATACAATAAGTAAAGTTCTCTCTTTGCTGTACACTGTAGGGACCCCATTGATTAACCCCTTGATTTATTGTTGGAGAAGTACAGATTTAAAAGAAATGCTTAAAAAAATAAAAACAAATAAACTTTGTAACATAGATTGAAAAAATACACTTGTCCATCAAGATCAACCTGTTATGTCTAAGTGGAACCCGCCTATCTGCACTTTGATCCAGAGGAAGTCAAAAACCCAATTTAAAGCCTTAGAGGGGGAAATAATTCTTTCCTGACTCAAATATGGCAAATGGACCAGTCCCTCATCCGCCCCTTATCCACCCAAAGTTTTCCCAGATCCCACTGCAAGGTGCCCCATCCTGGATGAAATGAATTGGGCTACATAGTTTTGTATCATATGCAAACATTGATCACTTCCACTGGGTCATTAATGAACAAGTTGGATCCAATACAAAGCCCAGTGGGACCTCACAAAGAACCCTACTTCTAGACTGTACCATAAAGACTGTACCAGTGACACCCCCCTCTGTACCCAATCCCGTGCCAGTTTCCTACCCACATACAAACAACTTCACTTACAGCCCTTAGTTTAGAAAGCAGCTGATTGTGGGGAACGGTATCAAATGCTTTGGAAAAATCCAAATAGATCCCATCTACTGCCCCCCCCCCCACTGTCCGACTACTCCAGCCCCCACTGTTCAGCTTCTTACTCAACTCACCTCATCATAAAAAGCAATCAAATTGGTCTGACATGACCTGTCCTTCATAAAGCCATGCTGATTCCTACCCATAATGCCATTCTTCAGAACATAATTTTGAATGTGATTCCTTAACAAACTTTCAAATAACCATAGATGTCAGACTTACTGGCCAATAATTGCCAGACTGATCCCAATCCATAGGTTCTATACCAAATGAGAGTGAGCCTGATTAAATCAGAAATAGAGGCCTGGTTAGACTGAACTAATCTCTCTCAGTACTCGGGGGTGTATCCCATCTGGGCCCGGGGCCTTGTTCCCATTAATTCTGAGTAACCCTTTATGTACCATATCCTGTGCCAGCCACTGACTAGATTGGGCTGAGCCATCAGTGCCCCTATCAGGTGGGTCTGGGAACTCTGACCCCTCTATTGTATTCACTGAAGAGAAGAACTGATTTAACACATTTGTCTTTTCTTTATCAGTTATACCCTCATTACTCCCATTATTTCATGGAGCCACATTTTAAGCCTACATCTTTATACTACTGATATACTTTAAAATGATTTGATGTTGGGGGATGTTGGGTAGGGGGTTCCTCACGGTGAGGGCAGTGAGGGGGTTGGGGAATGCCCTGCCGGCGGATGTTGGGTAGGGGGTTCCTCACGGTGAGGGCAGTGAGGGGGTTGGGGAATGCCCTGCCGGGGGATGTTGGGTAGGGGGTTCCTCACGGTGAGGGCAGTGAGGGGGTTGGGGAATGCCCTGCCGGGGGATGTTGGGTAGGGGGTTCCTCACGGTGAGGGCAGTGAGGGGGTTGGGGAATGCCCTGCCGGGGGATGTTGGGTAGGGGGTTCCTCACGGTGAGGGCAGTGAGGGGGTTGGGGAATGCCCTGCCGGGGGATGTTGGGTAGGGGGTTCCTCACAGTGAGGGCAGTGAGGGGGTTGGGGAATGCCCTGCCGGGGGATGTTGGGTAGGGGGTTCCTCACGGTGAGGGCAGTGAGGAGGTTGGGGAATGCCCTGCCGGGGGATGTTGGGTAGGGGGTTCCTCACGGTGAGGGCAGTGAGGGGGTTGGGGAATGCCCTGCCGGGGGGATGTTGGGTGGGGGTTCCTCACAGTGAGGACAGTGAGGACAGTGAGGGGGTTGGGGAATGCCCTGCCGGGGGATGTTGGGTAGGGGGTTCCTCACGGTGAGGGCAGTGAGGGGGTTGGGGAATGCCCTGCCGGGGGATGTTGGGTAGGGGGTTCCTCACGGTGAGGGCAGTGAGGGGGTTGGGGAATGCCTTGCCGGGGGATGTTGGGTAGGGGGTTCCTCACGGTGAGGGCAGTGAGGGGGTTGGGGAATGCCCTGCCGGGGAATGTTGGGTAGGGGGTTCCTCACGGTGAGGGCAGTGAGGGGGTTGGGGAATGCCCTGCCGGGGGATGTTGGGTAGGGGGTTCCTCACGGTGAGGGCAGTGAGGGGGTTGGGGAATGCCCTGCCGGGGGATGTTGGGTAGGGGGTTCCTCATGGTGAGGGCAGTGAGGGGGTTGGGGAATGCCCTGCCGGGGGATGTTGGGTAGGGGGTTCCTCACGGTGAGGGCAGTGAGGAGGTTGGGGAATGCCCTGCCGGGGGATGTTGGGTAGGGGGTTCCTCATGGTGAGGGCAGTGAGGGGGTTGGGGAATGCCCTGCCGGGGAATGTTGGGTAGGGGGTTCCTCACGGTGAGGGCAGTGAGGGGGTTGGGGAATGCCCTGCCGGGGAATGTTGGGTAGGGGGTTCCTCACGGTGAGGGCAGTGAGGGGGTTGGGGAATGCCCTGCCGGGGGATGTTGGGTAGGGGGTTCCTCACGGTGAGGGCAGTGAGGGGGTTGGGGAATGCCCTGCCGGGGGATGTTGGGTAGGGGGTTCCTCACGGTGAGGGCAGTGAGGAGGTTGGGGAATGCCCTGCCGGGGGATGTTGGGTAGGGGGTTCCTCATGGTGAGGGCAGTGAGGGGGTTGGGGAATGCCCTGCCGGGGGATGTTGGGTAGGGGGTTCCTCACGGTGAGGGCAGTGAGGGGGTTGGGGAATGCCCTGCCGGGGGATGTTGGGTAGGGGGTTCCTCACGGTGAGGGCAGTGAGGTTTGGGAATGCCCTGCCGGGGGATGTTGGGTAGGGGGTTCCTCACGGTGAGGGCAGTGAGGTTTGGGAATGCCCTGTCGGGGGATGTTGGGTAGGGGGTTCCTCACGGTGAGGGCAGTGAGGTTGGAGAATGCCCTGCCTGGGGATGTTGGGTAGGGGGTTCCTCACAGTGAGGGCAGTGAGGTTTGGGAATGCCCTGTCGGGGGATGTTGGGTAGGGGGTTCCTCACGGTGAGGGCAGTGAGGTTGGAGAATGCCCTGCCTGGGGATGTTGGGTAGGGGGTTCCTCACAGTGAGGGCAGTGAGGTTTGGGAATGCCCTGTCGGGGGATGTTGGGTAGGGGGTTCCTCACGGTGAGGGCAGTGAGGGGGTTGGGGAATACCCTGCCGGGGGATGTTGGGTAGGGGGTTCCTCACAGTGAGGGCAGTGAGGTTGGAGAATGCCCTGCCGGGGGATGTTGGGTAGGGGGTTCCTCACGGTGAGGGCAGTGAGGGGGTTGGGGAATACCCTGCCGGGGGATGTTGGGTAGGGGGTTCCTCACGGTGAGGGCAGTGAGGTTGGAGAATGCCCTGCCTGGGGATGTTGGGTAGGGGGTTCCTCACAGTGAGGGCAGTGAGGTTGGAGAATGCCCTGCCAGGGGATGAGGCAAACCAACATGGTTTGGTAAGAAGGCTCACTTACCAGACAAATATATTTCTTCTGCAAAAAGATTCAATCCCCAGCAAGCTACATGGACATTATTCATGGGCATACTTTTAATTTCAATCTCCTATAGACCCCGATATAAAACTATTAAAGCAGAGGCTTTATCCAGATTCTTGGCTGCAGAAGAGACTTCCATGGTCCCACCCTGCCCTATTATTCCCCCGCACAACTGGTGGCTCCAGCGTCCCTAGTCCAGCCTGATTCTGAAGCTCCACTGGAATGTCCCTCTGGTAAGACATTTGTACCACACTGATTGTGTGCCTCAAGTTCTTTCATGGGGTCATTCCTCTAAGGGGTTAAGAATCTCTTGAGCTACTATCTAGATATATTTGCTGGTCTTCTTGTGCCCAGTACGTTACCCAGTTTGTCGCTGCATGTTCTGTCTGTGTCTAACAGAAAGTTCTACGTTCTCTTTCCTGTTTTCTTCTCCACCCTCCGTGTGTTCTCAATCAATCGTGGTCTGCCATTTTTGACACCTGGAGTGATCTATTACATAATGTATCCTATCACTGGCTCACCTGATTCTCTATCATGTCCCACCTCTCTGTCCAGATTTCATAAAGGGAAGGGCCCTGAGCACCAAGGTGCTTTAGCTTATATAGAACCAATTAGTGACATTTCCTGGACCTTAATTGAACTGCCAGGTGAGTCTCTAACCCAGAACAAGAAAACTACCTCCTCTAAACCAAGGAACCAATTATAAGTTTTAGGAGATGGCTTGAACTAAAGGGCAAACTATATTATCCGTCCCCTACACATCCATATCACTGCGTTGCCTTGGAGGGTGGTAGTTAAACAATGAAGTTCATGGCTAAGTTCATTCATGGTTGACAGAGGACAACCCTGGATGAACTTGAAGCCCACATGGCAGGGAGTGATGGGTTTTAGAGGAGACACCTGTTCTATTGCAAGCATTCATTTTTATTTGCCCTTTCCGTAAATCCAGTGCCCTACTCGAAAAATGTAAAAAATATACAGACCATGCTGGCACCAACTCATTGGGGCAGATTTATTTGGACTAGAGCCTGAGTTTTTGAATAAATTAAATCTCACTAGGTTTTAGGGGGGTTCTTTTTTTTCTTTTCTTTTAAAAGCTACTCGGCCGCGAGCAGAAGCAATAGATCACTGAAACCTGGAGTAAGGTCAGGGGGTTCGGGGCCCGGGGGCTCTTATCATCAGCCAAGCCAGTAGAGTTGTTCATTGGAATGGTAGAACCCTGGGTTTAGAAACTCAGGGAGCCCTTGCACAATGTTTTGCTGTGTTGCTTTCTCTGCAGAGACTGAGAGGGACTTGGGTGATGGGCCTTAAGCCTATTGACATGGAGGGCCCGTTGCTTGCTATCCGGCTTGTCTGTGCTAATGATATCATTGGCCTTATTCAGGCAGCAAATGTCTCTGTAAGGATAAAGGAGAGCTGTGGGCGTAAGGCTGGAACTAACTGACCTACAGTGGATTCTCCGTGCTGGACCTTGCGGTCATTCCAAGCTTTCTCTTTGTTTTGGGCTTCCACAAGATTCTTCTCAGATAATCCCATAAGTACCTGTGTATCTTAACTCTGGAACATAATCTACTATAGCAGCGGTTCTCAACCTTTGGGGGTCGAACGACCCTTTCACACGGGTCGTATAAGACCATCGGAAAACACATATTTCTAATGGTCTTAGGAACAATTTTAAGGTTGGGGGTCACCACAACATGAGGAACTGTATTAAAGAGTTGTGGCATTAGGGACGTTGGGGACAGCTGGTCTATAGGATCATCCGAGCCTGAAAATCTGCCCTTCCCAGTTCTCTTAGACTAAGTAATTGGGCTGCTTTACCCAACACAAGAGGCCAGAGGGCGAGAAACCAGTCAACTCTTATGGCACCTCCCAAACAGAAGATGCAGCAGGTAGAACTCCCAGTTTCGGTTCCGTGCATAGCATAGACTGTAAGTAATTAAACAACTAACATGGTCCATAAGGATTTTGCTGGGAAACCCAACTCTGGAAAAATTTTTAGGAAGGACATCTGCTGCCTACTCTACCCCCCCCCAACTAAAATATCCATCTCACTGGCGATCTGTTTCACTGGGGGGGCAGTTGTCGTTCCCTTGATCTGATACTCCTTTGGGTGAAGCGCGGCATCTGAGTGTGAGGGTGAAAGCAGTGGGGTTGTTTCTCCGTGTCCCCGGCTTTTTAGGCAAAGGCCTATGGAAAAGCCATGGACAGCCACCACTCTCATCAACACCTGGTCACAGAAACAACCAGGGATGGGGATCAAGAGGACTTCATTTTTAGTCTCACTCCTAATCATATCGGAATCAGAGATGTCTCTTCTGCAGAAATAACTGGGGTTCATTCCTATGGGGAGTCCTTTGCCATTCAGTCATGTGTTGGATAACTTTACCCCAGACTAATAACCCTGAGAGGGCACTATGGGCAGAAATCAGATTCAGCCAACCCAGCGGGGGGGGGGGGGGGAAAGCTGTAGAGTTGTCGAGCACAAACATGGAGGATGGACTCATTGAGGTTTAAAGTTAAATACCGCCCCCACCACGTAAAGACATTTAATCGTAGGCTGAATAACGATATGGTATTCTGGTCACATGTTCAACATAAGTGCCGGGAAAACTCATCAGCGCCAGATAGGGAATCACTGTGGTCATTTAGTGCTTGCAAAGGCATTATAAATAAGAGTGATAATGGGGGGGGGTGCAGATTGATTATAGTTATTATAAAAATGAGCTTCTCCCCCACCAAAGCTTCTGCATTATATGAAATGAATGTGGAACCCCACACATAAATACAAAGAGAACTGGAAATCCTTTTGGAGATGGCCAATCAATGGGATCCCCAGTTATATATACCCTGCCTAAATTCTACCAAAATCAGCAGATGCCCAGGTAGGCCTGTCTTTTATATCCAGCGGGTCTGGGGAACTGCAGAATACGCGGATTATTTAATACAACCTAGTGTCATGGAACGTAATAGGGAGTAGTGATTTGCCCTCAAAGGAAATGCATTTGGTCACAATGGTTGTACAAAGCCTCTCTATCTGCAGGAAAACTTGTTGTGGACAATGTAAGCCATACCGGGCCACCTATTGGGTTCTAGAGGATGTCCAACGTAATGGGGCTCCTACGGGTTGACAAGTTGCTCCAGCTTCTGCCAATGCCTATATGTACTAGTATAGAGCCTTCTGCAGATGTTACTGGGGCAATTAGTAAGCGACCTCAATGGACCAGATAGTCCAATAACATTTTCTATCAAATAGAAATTGATTTTTTGGATGTCCAAGTCTATAAGAAACAGGGGAAATGACATACATGTATATATGTGAAACCAACTCATAGAAATACTAGGGTTCTACTCCACAACAACCACCCTGGGCATCTACTAAATTCTTTGCCACAATCCCACATATAAACAGTAAGTACAGTAAGTAGAAGACCTCAAACATATGAGTAGAACATTCTTAGAAAGGGGATATCTGAGACAGTTGGTAGATGTCCCTCTGACCCACTAGAGAAATATAATAGAACATAGGAATGTTCTAAGGTTGCTTCGCTCAGGAAGAAACCAGAAGCCTTAGATGCCGTTTCCCATTGACTTCCTGAGCAGTAAAGTTCAACAAAACCAAACAAGAGATTACACGATCCCACCTTCAACTCCATACGGAAAGTTTATATTTATGTGAACTGTCCCCTCTACAAGGAAATGCATATACTCATATTAATCTTTAATTTTAATTTTAGGAGAAGCAAAATTATACTGGAGAAAATGACTTCATACAAACACTAATTGCCAGGTTCCCCCAAGGGCTGGTAATTACCCCAAACCCCCGAGTCTCCTGGAGATTTCTCAGTAGGTTTCCCAGCTGTGATAAAAGGAGATCTGTTCCGCTCTTCCCTGCCCAGTCAGTACCTGGTGCCGCTCAGGTCAGTGTAATGTTAGAAGAACAGTTTATTCATTATGTGCCTGTTGGTTATATCACAATTACCCCTCCTGTAATATAGACATTTCATTTGGTAACAGAGTGTTTATTACTTATATTTATCCTTCAGGAAACATTTCTTCTATCTTGGGCTGAAGGGACAAGAGAACATCTGCTGGGCCTTCCCAAGGATCTCTTCAAACTGTCTCCAGATCCGGTGAGTAGGATATTCCCCCAAGAACATCTTTTCCTGATTTGATTGGAAAGAAATGGTTGGGCATCTTCCTATGGTTCCACAGTATCTGGGGCGGTTCTGGTAGGGGCAAATCAGTAGAATATTCCCCCAAGAACATCTTTCCTGTAAAGGGATTTGATTGGAAAGAAATGGTTGGGATTGTGTTAGCAAAATGGCAGGAGAAATGCAGAGCAGGTTACACATTGGGAGAAGCTCATGGGGGCATCTTCCTATGGTTCCACAGTATCTGGGGCGGTTCTGGTAGGGGCAAATCAGTAGAATATTCCCCCAAGAACATCTTTCCTGTAAAGTGATTTGATTGGAAAGAAATGGTTGGGATTGTGTTAGCAAAATGGCAGGAGAAATGCAGAGCAGGTTACACATTGGGAGAAGCTCATGGGGGCATCTTCCTATGGTTCCACAGTATCTGGGGCGGTTCTGGTAGGGGCAAATCAGTAGAATATTCCCCCAAGAACATCTTTCCTGTAAAGTGATTTGATTGGAAAGAAATGGTTGGGATTGTGTTAGCAAAATGGCAGGAGAAATACAGAGCAGGTTACACATTGGGAGAAGCTCACAAGCGTTATTTATTGTTCCAGAAGTTTACGGTTTTACTCTAGGACTTTATCTCTTCCCTTCTCTCTTTATTGTGTGACTTTTATTTCATGGAAATGTTCCCTAGTGTGGCTGTAGAATATTAGAATTGCACAAATATTATGGGCCAGATTCAAGTCTGTGAAGTTTTATTGTGTGAAAACTTATGGATGAGATTCAGAAAAACTTATCCCTCGGTTTATCGAGTAAAAAGTCCTATTAAGTCTATGGAGAAAAAACTGCAACTGAATTAGGAGAAATGTTTTTTTTTTTTCTTCTAGAATTGAATCTCATCCATAATGTTTCTTGTGCTAATCCATAATATCACATTTTCTGAATTTAATCTGGATCTATGTTTGAGATCAGTGCAGCTATTTTGTGGGAGAAGATGGTTAGAAGGTTATGAAAGATTCCAGTTGGTGGATAGAAATCAAAGCCAAATATTGGGAAAGCTAGGCTTAATAAGGACTTCAGCCAAGTAGGGACAGATAAAGGTAAAATGGACTCTATTATTAGCTGATCAAAAGGAAAATAGACAAAGACTACGGAATTGGTAAATTATATACAGACTGGTGAAAGAACTAATGTTCTCTGGTGCGGGAGGCTTGACTGGCAAAATGGGAAGCCTTAATGGCATTGGGAGGCTCATTTATCAACATTTTCATTTTGTTGGTTTTAGTGGTTTTTGAAACCATGACTAAACTTGTTTCCTAGAATCTTGTTCATTCATCATAATATCCAAATAAAAAAAATTGTATTATCACACAAATGACAATGTTAAAAAGACAGGAGCAAATCTAAAACCATTAAGCAAAGAATGACCTTCCAGTTGGAATCGGGACATCTGCAATTGACTTACATGACATTGACAGGTTTTTTTAGGTTGGGATGATGGAGCTCTCTCAGGCCGCTTGCCCAGGCACTTCAAGATGCATAAGGAGATTCTTGGAGACTCTCCATAAACATCTGGATCTTCAAAAGCCACAACAACTGAATCTTTTACAGGCATTGTAGCATTTCTTATCCCGTCTGGTTGCCCTCCGAGGGGATTCCTCCTCAACTGCCTTTGCCTTCCCAACCTCTTTCACCCTCTGCTGGGGCAGATCAAGCTTCTGAACCAGTGCAAGATTCAGTTTGAGCTTACTCTGCGGGGTCCCTTACATCTTAAGTTGATGTTATTACTCTACTCTTTGGGAAGGCGTCCCCTCTATGGGAGTATGATGGTCCATTTGTCTCTAATGCTACCATTTTCTGCTTCTGTCTGCCTTGTGAAGATCACCCTGGGGTCACTCTCTCTCAAAGCGTTTGTACTTTGGCTGCTGAAGTTTCCTGGAAAAATGATGCGTCTGGCGACGGCTTTAAATCAGTTTCAAGAATTAGTTGGAAGCCAGTGTTTTGCCTTTTTATTTGAGGAGTTGGTGGGATATTAATGATCTGAGGAGGAAGGACCAGTGCACCAGAGGCCCCCCTTTAGAGGAAAATAACTCTCATCTGAAGCAGCGTAGGCGGTTTTTCATGGTGAGGGCAGTGAGGTTGGGGAATGCCCTGCTGGGGGTATTGGGTAGGGAGTTCCACAAGGTTAGGGCAGTGAGGAGGTAGGAGAATGCCCTGCCGGGGGATGTTGAGAGGGCAGATTCTATTAATGGCTATAAGAGGGGTTGGATGAATACCTAAGGCCACCTAAGGCCACTGCAGCAGTAAAAGCTGCAGTTAGTATTGATGTCAGTATATCTAGTTTATGTATGTGAGTGTATAGATAGGTCGGGATAGGTTTATGTGTTCGCTGGGTTCACCTAGACACCAGAATGAGAGAAAGACAATAACAAAAGTGTCTGAATTTTCTTTTGTGCCCTTTTGTCATGTTGAGGAGCCTCTGCAGCTCAGTGTCACTCGCTTGACTCCTCAGTAAGAACCTGCAGAAGAACGGCTGGTTTATGCTGGTATTGTGGCCATCTCCTTAAGATTTGCTCTTTAAGCCTAAGCAACAGGGAAACCCTGCCTACATCTGAGTGGTGAGTCTCCCTTAGGCAACCATTTTCACTCCCAGATACGTTACCTTCTAGAATCTTAATACCTGCTTCACTGTCCTTTGATTTTCAAGTCTCATTAATGCCAGGCTCTCCTGGATTCCAGTGTAGCTAGTAATTTCATTGACCTCTCCTCTGCAGAATCCTGGGGTTTTCCCTTTACAGCCTTTCAGGTTCCACTGTCTGCTCAAGCAGTGGATTGCAGACTTGTTAGTCCAGTACTCTTGACTAGAGGCCACTATCACTCTTCAGTTGCCAGAAGGTTGGCTTCATTCTGAAAAAAATTACCTTCTTGATCATAAGATGTCCCACTACTTCTGCCATCCTTTGTCTTCCTTGGTTAAGGCAGCATAACCTTATTATTGACTGGGCTTCAGGGCAACTCACCACTTGGGTTTCTTTCTGTTACACCAATTACCTGCCAGCTCCTCTCCATTGTATTCCAGTCTCCTCTGTTACTCATAATTAAACTTTTTTGCATGAATGTTACAAGGACTTTCTGGGTATTTAGAGATGAAAAAATGCCCCATGACTGTCCCATCACCTTGTTCCTGGAATGGTGCCTCCTAGAACTAGAACTTTTCCTTTTTCAGTTCCCAGAACTTAGGTCACAAAAGGGTACATTCAAAAAAATCTTTTCAAAAGTTTTATTAGAAAGTCCAGAAAAAGGGTGGTAGCCTTAGACCTGCATAAGAACATTGCTGCATTGATTACAGAGCCTTAAACAAGATCACTTCTTCCACTAATCCTTGACATTTTTGACAGACTGAAGAGCTAGATCTATGAGGAGCATCTATGAGGAGCATACAACCTAATTCCTATCCACCAGCAAGATAAGTGGAAGAAAGTTTCCAAGGAAACCTTGGGAGCCTCTGGTATCTGACACTGTCCTATAACTGGCCATACTCACATTTTATCTGCAAAGGACTTCCTTCAAAGATTCAGAACAAAGGATTAAAAAGTGAATAAATACCCCTATCATTTTTTTAATTAAATATCTGAATTTGAAAGTGGGTGTGAAATTGCTGGTTGGCAATTGGCTTCACATGAATTTCACATTTATCAACCGTGAAGTTTTTGATTTTTTCTTGATTTAAGTTTTTTGTGCTTAAAAAGCTCGAATTATGAGTTACAAGTTGTGGTTTGTAAACTCGAATGTCTTAAGTGCAAAAAAAACAAAAATTTGAATGTAAGAATTCGCCATGTAGAAGCTCAAGTCAAAGTCAAGTTATATTTGCAAACTCCTACATTTTGAGTTTTCGGACATAAGGGAAGGCAAGTATTAATGAAGCATATTGGCCCCATAAACTCAAAACTAAACTATTTGCCGCAGTCCCTGCAGACATTACAGTATTAACGCTCCAGGGCAGTGATATTTCCCCAAAAATCCCTAAAACCCTGATCAATGAGAATAATGGAAAACAAAAAGTGTTGCGACATATTTTCAACCAAAGAGGCAAATCTGTTGCTTTGGACAAGCTCCACAGCTTCCCCTACTTCCCCTCTTGACTGTCTCTCTCATTAGGCTCCACATTTCTCCACCCCCACTTTACTAGCCCATGCCAGTGGTTGCTGTTACTGGAAAATGCTAACATTCTAAAATATAAATTCTGCTGATTAACTTGCATTATTTTTATTTTTTCTCCAGAAAATGAATGAGAAGAACCAGACGTGGGTCAGTGAGATTGTTCTCTTGGGGTTTCAGAATCTCCACAACTTCAAGGTTCCCCTGTTCTCTCTGTTCCTTCTGATTTACATTCTGACAGTTTGGGAGAACGTCCTCATCATAGTGTTGGTGGCCTTCAGCCGGAACCTCCACTCCCCCATGTACTTCTTTCTCCAGCAGTTGGCCCTGACTGACCTTCTGGAGGCCTCAAATATTGTTCCCACCCTGCTCCAAACTGTAATACATGATGGGGCCACAGTGTCTCTTGTTGGGTGTTTAACACAAATGTATTTTTTGGGAGTTTTAGAAGTTTTTGAATGCATATTTCTAGCAGTAATGGCCTATGACAGATACGTGGCCATCTGCATCCCCCTGAGATACACTTCTATAATGTCCCACAGGGTTTGTGTTTACCTTACTGTTCTTTCATGGCTGCTTTCATTAAGTTCTGAAATCATTTTTATACATATGATTGGTTCCCTCCAATTATGTCACCAAAATACCATTAACCATTTCTTCTGTGATTTCTTTCCATTTCTAGAACTTTCCTGCTCAGATACTTTTTTCATAAAAATGAATGCAGTTTTGCTCTGTGTGTTCGTTATTTTACTTCCCCTGATACTCATCAGTGTATCATATATGTGTATTGCCCATGCAATCCTAAAGATAGTGTCCCATACCGGGAGGCAAAAAGCCTTCTCCACCTGCAGCTCCCACTTGGCCGTGGTCTCCATGTTTTATGGGACTCTGTGCAGCGTTTATGTGGTTCCCCCTGGAAACCAATCCCAGACCATAAGCAAAGTTCTTTCTCTCTTGTACACTGTAGTGACCCCATTGATTAACCCATTGATTTATTGTTGGAGAAGTACCGATATGACAGAATCCCTCAAAAAGCACAAAGATAGAATAACTGACTATAAAAATATGGGGATGAAACCCTTTTTGATTTACCTTCTACACATCAGATCTTAGTATAAAATGTACAATAGGTTTATACTCTAATAAAGTTCTCATTCTGTCTGATGTTTTGTTCTTTTTATATTATATATTAGCAGGATATATCTCGCAACGTTTACTATAAGTTCTGGTTTCAATCCCCTACATAGTCTTGTACGACGGTGACATTGAGAATATCATTTACCTTCAAATGACAAATTCCATTTTTCTAATCCCAACATGTCAATCAGATAGGTATTGCCCCGCCCAGACAAGGAGGTTGGAGCTATAACCCAGCCAATCAAAATGAATCATGACCTACAAGACCACTTGACTTCCTCCTCAGTTATACATTTGATATATGATACAAGGGTAAGTGAAAGTTTTTTCCGTATCCCTTCCACGTCAGTACAGATGGGATCTACCAAAGCCATAGCCCAAAACAATAAGGGGTGGGAATAAAATAACATAGAATAAAACCAACAGATGCTAAAGGCCAATGTCACAGCCATGAAACAGGGAAGCTGATATGAGTATGGGCCCTGGAAAGGAGAGACAAATACATGCAACATAGGAATGACTTGCCCCAGGACATGGTCAACCATGGATTCCCTTAAAGACTACATGGACTTCTACAATATGGCTGCCAACACATAAAACTCCACCTGAGAAGAATCTCCTGCTTGAAACAAGACACAGATGCCCAGTAAGAAGCAACCACCAGATTATCCAGAACATAAACTGGCAACAACTTGGATCTACCACTAGTGCCGGAGCTTTGCACGCCACCCTCATGATAGGATCCCAGAGAACCATTGTGTTTATGTGACAAAAAGTAATGTGATTCTAAGGATTTCAATTCAGTTCCGCCAGGCACATGGATTGGGCCGAATCGGAATCCTGGATTTGGTGAATCCCTTGGCTTGGCACTCAGCAGCATCCAGCCCCAAATACTCAAAAAGCTCATGTGTTTCTATAGGGACCAATCTCCTGACATAGTCCTGTCTCTTCTGCCTCTCTAGTAGAACATTCCCTGCCTTCCCGGACTGGTACCAGTAGAACTTGGGTTACACTGGGCTCTCCCACCCAAAATGGGCCTTCGCTAAGTAGAAGAGGAAGGGGAGGGAGTTGTGCAACTGTGCCTCTCTTGCTGCTATGCAGAAAAAGGAAAACAGAGGGCGCCAGGGGTTCTTGCAAATAACAAAATAACAAGTGTTTATTGAACCCCCACAGGGTCACTCACAATACAGCTTCTCAGGGGCCAGTGGTACAGGCAACACCTCATACTGAGTGTAATACAGACTGACACTCCCCTGAGTACAGACTTGGCAGGAATCTCACTTCCCCTCTGCCCCACCCCGTAGTGGATCCCCTCAGGGAATTATCTATCCTGATTCCCTATTCACTTGGATCCCTACAGGCAATGTGGCCTGGGAGAGATACATCCAAAACTGCCAGTCCTATGTAGGAGCTCAGAACTGCTCTTTCTAGCTCAACCCTAACTGCCTTACACCCCTAGAGTGGTACTGGTACGGGGGCCGAACCCTAACTGCCTTACACCCCTAGAGTGGTACTGGTACGGGGGCCGAACGCTAACTGCCTTACACCCCTAGAGTGGTACTGGTACGGGGGCCCAACCCTAACTGCCTTACACCCCTAGAGTGGTACTGGT
Organism: Xenopus tropicalis; assembly: GCF_000004195.4. Lineage (NCBI taxonomy): Eukaryota > Metazoa > Chordata > Amphibia > Anura > Pipidae > Xenopus > Xenopus tropicalis. The sequence continues at coordinate 153,102,319 of NC_030679.2, read as the reverse complement.
ACGGGGGCCCAACCCTAACTGCCTTACACCCCTAGAGTGGTACTGGTACGGGGGCCCAACCCTAACTGCCTTACATCCCTAGAGTGGTACTGGTACAGGGGCCCAACCCTAACTGCCTTACACCCCTAGAGTGGTACTGGTACAGGGGCCCAACCCTAACTGCCTTACACCCCTAGAGTGGTACTGGTACAGGGGCCCAACCCTAACTGCCTTACACCCCTAGAGTGGTACTGGTACGGGGGCCCAACCCTAACTGCCTTACACCCCTAGAGTGGTACTGGTACAGGGGCCCAACCCTAACTGCCTTACACCCCTAGAGTGGTACTGGTACGGGGGCCCAACCCTAACTGCCTTACACCCCTAGAGTGGTACTGGTACGGGGCCCAACCCTAACTGCCTTACATCCCTAGAGTGGTACTGGTATGGGGGCCCAACCCTAACTGCCTTACACCCCTAGAGTGGTACTGGTACGGGGGCCCAACCCTAACTGCCTTACACCCCTAGATCGGTACTGGTACGGGGGCCCAACCCTAACTGCCTTACACCCCTAGAGCGGTACTGGTACGGGGGCCCAACCCTAACTGCCTTACACCCCTAGAGTGGTACTGGTACGGGGGCCCAACCCTAACTGCCTTACACCCCTAGAGTGGTACTGGTACAGGGGCCCAACCCTAACTGCCTTACACCCCTAGAGTGGTACTGGTACGGGGGCCCAACCCTAACTGCCTTACACCCCTAGAGTGGTACTGGTACAGGGGCCCAACCCTAACTGCCTTACACCCCTAGAGTGGTACTGGTACAGGGGCCCAACCCTAACTGCCTTACACCCCTAGAGTTGTACTGGTACAGGGGCCCAACCCTAACTGCCTTACACCCCTAGAGTGGTACTGGTATGGGGGCCCAACCCTAACTGCCTTACACCCCTAGAGTGGTACTGGTACGGGGGCCCAACCCTAACTGCCTTACACCCCTAGAGTGGTACTGGTACAGGGGCCCAACCCTAACTGCCTTACACCCCTAGAGTGGTACTGGTACGGGGGCCCAACCCTAACTGCCTTACACCCCTAGAGTGGTACTGGTACGGGGGCCCAACCCTAACTGCCTTACACCCCTAGAGTGGTACTGGTACGGGGCCCAACCCTAACTGCCTTACACCCCTAGAGTGGTACTGGTACGGGGGCCCAACCCTAACTGCCTTACACCCCTAGAGTGGTACTGGTACGGGGGCCCAACCCTAACTGCCTTACACCCCTAGAGTGGTACTGGTACGGGGGCCCAACCCTAACTGCCTTACATCCCTAGAGTGGTACTGGTACGGGGGCCCAACCCTAACTGCCTTACACCCCTAGAGTGGTACTGGTACGGGGGCCCAACCCTAACTGCCTTACACCCCTAGAGTGGTACTGGTACAGGGGCCCAACCCTAACTGCCTTACACCCCTAGAGTGGTACTGGTACAGGGGCCCAACCCTAACTGCCTTACACCCCTAGAGTGGTACTGGTACGGGGGCCCAACCCTAACTGCCTTGAACTGTGTTTGAAATACTTTGGCAAAGTGTAAGAATGAAAGTTGAGGCTCAAGCTAAAGCCAAAGGGCCAGACAGTGCCCATACAATATAACTGGTTATCCTGTATTTCTGATCGGGCAGATGAGGCTGCTAATGATAATAATACTGACCCCTCAGATACACAACAAGCACATCATTATAGTGCGGTCAGGGCAACAACTGCACAAAAAGAAAGAATTGTTGTGTGGATTTGCTGAGGGGCAGATTTATTAGTGTTTAATTAGAGTTCATCAATGTAAATTTCCAGCAATATCTTGGGGTTTTTATCAATGGCTGAATGTAGAGATGCTCATTGGATAAACACACGTCAGGAATTGGGATCGGTTCTGTAATTTCACAATTTGATCAGTGTTACACAAACATTAAAAAAAACAGTTATTTTTAAAAAATGTTTTCAAATTTTATTTTTATATATTTAATATATAACTTCTACGGTGCCGAGGGCCGGAATTTCTCTAGCATACATGGTGGAGGGCCGCTAATGGAAGCCAGGTTTGACCACTCCCCTTTTTTAAGCTGCACCCACTTCAAACCACACTCATTTTATCACAAGAACTTTTAAGACCATGCCCACATTAATGGTGGTAGAGCACCAAAAACCCAAATGTTTGGTGCTCACTGCAGGGATATCAACCATCATTCATATGTGAAAGAATTATATTAAGACACACCCTTAAATCCATATGGCTCCTCCCCTGTGGATAGCACAGCAACCCCCAGCACTTAATTACACACCTTAGGGACCATTCAATGGCTATTTCCAACTGCTAACAAACTGCCAGAACAAACCCCTACCAGGTTCACCTCCCACAGGCAGCATAGGGCAGGCAGAGTATGGCACACACAGGCAGCATAGGGAAGGCAGAGTATGGCACACACAGGCAGCATAGGGCAGGTAGAGTATGGCACACACAGCCAGCATAGGGCAGGTAGAGTATGGTACACACAGGCAGCATAGGGCAGGTAGAGTATGGCACACACAGGCAGCATAGGGCAGGCAGAGTATGGCACACACAGGCAGCATAGGGCAGGCAGAGTATGGCACACACAGGCAGCATAGGAAAGGCAGAGTATGGCACACACAGGCAGCATAGGGCAGGCAGAGTATGGCACACACAGGCAGCATAGGGCAGGCAGAGTATGGCACACACAGGCAGCATAGGGCAGGCAGAGTATGGCACACACAGGCAGCATAGGGCAGGCAGAGTATGGCACACACAGGCAGGGTAGGGCAGGCAGAGTATGGCACACACAGGCAGCATAGGGCAGGCAGAGTATGGCACACACAGGCAGGGTAGGGCAGGCAGAGTATGGCACACACAGGCAGGGTAGGGCAGGCAGAGTATGGCACACACAGGCAGGGTAGGGAAGGCAGAGTATGGCACACACAGGCAGGGTAGGGCAAGCAGAGTATGGCACACACAGGCAGGGTAGGGAAGGCAGAGTATGGCACACACAGGCAGCATAGGGCAGGCAGAGTATGGCACACACAGGCAGGGTAGGGCAGGCAGAGTATGGCACACACAGGCAGCATAGGGCAGGCAGAGTATGGCACACACAGGCAGCATAGGGCAGGCAGAGTATGGCACACACAGGCAGGGTAGGGAAGGCAGAGTATGGCACACACAGGCAGGGTAGGGCAGGCAGAGTATGGCACACACAGGCAGCATAGGGCAGGCAGAGTATGGCACACACAGGCAGCATAGGGCAGGCAGAGTATGGCACACACAGGCAGGGTAGGGAAGGCAGAGTATGGCACACACAGGCAGCATAGGGCAGGCAGAGTATGGCACACACAGGTAACAAACAGGAAGGATATTGCAACCAAGCATATTAACCAAACTCTTTCCCAGGTCTTGCTTAAAAGAATAGAAATGGTATGGTTTTCAGAATGGAAAGGGTTTAGTATGGAAAGGGTTAAGCAGAAGGATGAAGCAGAATCCATAGTAACTAGTTGGTATCAGGAACCAGGAATATTGACGTTCTACTCCCTCATTTTGCTCAGGAATCATGTGGATATAAAAGTGGCCCTAACAACCCTTCCCCATCACATGATTGGCCGGCAGGATGGACTCCATTAACTGTTTTTCTGCCCAAACAGATTAAAAGTGAAAATAACTAAAAAAAAATAACTAAAGAAAGAAACAAAAACAGAGAAAAGATAAGAGCATTACCCTCCCACTGTCAGCTTCATAATGACAGTTTGTGTTTATGTGACCGGTCCTTTCCGACTGTCCTAAGGGCAAATGTGTCTCCTCATTCATTCAGTGTTATAAGGAACTCAATAACAAGTTTATTTGGATTTAAAAAGAAATTACAAAGTACAAATTAGCCGATTCCCCAATGATTGGAATTTAGGAAAAATGGAAATATTATTTTTGTAAAAGTATTCAGCTCTCACATTTTAACATTGTGTAGTTGTGCCTTTGGCAACAATAACTGTTTTTGTGCTTTTGGGGTAAGTAGGTACCAGTTTTGCACACTGTTTGAAAGGATTTTTCCCCACATTGGCCAAGTTGGTTGGACCCTTGGAGTACTCGGAGCTCAAATAGGGACACAGATCCTCAGTTGGATTGAGATCAGGGCAGAGATATTCTCCTTCATGTTCTTGAGCCTCTCATGTTACTTTATTGTACCTTGTGTTTAGGATCATTGTCCTGTAGGATCATTGCCCCATCCATTCTTCCTCCTATTGTGGTTAGATGCCCATTCCCTGCTGGTGAAAAGCAGCCCCACAATATGATTTTACCACCTCCATACTTTGATATAAGTCAGCTTGGTCCTGTAAAACACTGGTCTGTAAACTATTTATTACTCCATAGAGGCATAAGTGTGCCAGGATATTGGCCTAGAGGTATGGAAATAATGTTTTGTGATCAAATGACACACAGATAGTACTTTGTGGCCAAAGTAGTGTGGGGCTAATCCAACAGTGGTGCACACCTCACATCTACAGTGGCTTAGGGTGGCGTGATGTTCTTGGGCTGCTCTTCATCAGGGGTTGGGCATCTTCTTATTATAAAAGCAGTAATAGAAAAGTCCAGGGAGACCCCACAAGGGAACTTGGGTCAGACTGCCAAAAAGTGCATCTTGGGAGAAACTGATCTTTCATTAGGAGAAAGATCCCAATCACAAGGCAATGGAACAATGGAGTCTGGAGTGGTACCATGAAACAATATCATCAGGGGTGTCAATCAGCCGAATGTCTAGTTATTAAACTGGAGCACAATGCTGCCCCCCTCAACCAGAGCATGGGGGTGGCACTGGGAAGGCTACCTCACATCTACAGTGGCATATGGTGGCGTGATGTTCTTGGGCTGCTCTTCATCAGGGGTTGGGCATATTCTTACTATAAAAGCAGTAATAGAAAAGTACAGGGAGACCCTGCAAGGGAACTTGGGTCAGACTGCTAAAAAGTGCATCTTGGGAGAAACTGATCTCTCATTAGGAGAAAGATCCCAATCACAAGGCAATGGAACAATGGAGTCTGGAGTGGTACCATGAAACAATATCATCAGGGGCATCAATCAGCCGAATGTCTGGTTATTAAAGGACCAGTAACACCATTTAGACCTCCCAGTCCAAATCAATCAACTTACAGTTTTTACTTCAAATGCTCTGCTGCATGCTGCTTTGCTATAATACATCAGTAAAAAATCCAAACCGACGCTTTCCTGTGGAGTAAATAGGGTGTTCGCCATCTTGCAGGGCCTGAAAGCTTCTTCTCCCCTATGTGCGCGCTGCCGACAGCTTCTTCCTGCTTTTCGTTTCAAAAATCCCGCCTCCGTGACGTCACGTCGCTTAGCAACCAGGGAAGCTACTCTGCAGCGTTTCCCTTCAGCAGCCGTTCCATGAATGTGCCTCTCCTCCCACCAGCTCTCCTTTCAGTGTCGCTCTCCCCTACAAGCTGTGCTGTTCCATGAATGTGCCTCTCCTCCCACCAGCTCTCCTTTCAGCGTCTAAGCCGTGCCGTTCTATCAGGTGTGCCTCTCCTCCCACCAGCGTGTCTTCAGCACAGCGATCCCTGCACTTCCTGGTTACAGCCGGATGTCTTGTGAAGAGGAGATATGTCGGGGACGCGCACACACTATGGGGTAGTCGCCATATCGCCTTTTTTCAAATACTATGGAGAGGAGTTTTACTAGGGATTGTTTTGCTAAATACAAGGTAAATAACTACAATTCAGCTGGACATGGGTGTTAGTTAGAGGGTGTAGTTTTTATTTTTTTAATAATATTTTTTACTGTTACTGTTCCTTTAAACTGGAGCACAATGCTGCCCCCCTCAACCAGAGCATGGGGGTGGCACTGGGAAGGCAACCTCAGGGCGGCCTGGGCCCCAACAAACCTCTGTTCATATGAGCAATGTATTGCATGGTCATTTTTAAAGTGAGTTAAGTTTAATACTGAATAATAGTAATAATAATAATTGTTATGATTAAACAATATTTTAGCCAATTGTATGAACTGAGACAAACTATAATAATAATAATCATTGGTTCATTTTGATTTTATTTTATTAACTAAAACAAAATATTACAATTAGTAGCAGCAGTAGTAGTAATAATAATGATAATAACTATAATTGGTTTATGGAAAAAAAGATTTTATTTTATTAACTAAAGAAAAATATATTTTTTAAATGAAGAAAAAAGTAATGGAGAAGCCTCCTATGAAATAAATTCCCACCAGAACAGGAAACAGAAGACTCCATGTTAAGGGCAACTGATTAGTGATGAGTGAATCTTTCCCATTTTGCCTCGCCGAAAAAATTCACGACACAGTGAAAATGTTTTCGACTTTTTTGATGCAGCCACAATTTGCAACTTTTTCCTCACTACAACTGACTATATATTCATGAAAATTCCAACTTTACAACTATTTCCATTAATGCAAGTCTCAGTGTTATTATGAATAAATGCAGCTGATACCAACGTCACTATTCAGCCAGTAGCACTTTGGGTAAGGGGGTCTATTTAGCTTCCAAGTGCAAAAGTGTGAGAATGAGATCTATGCCTCTCACCCCAGTCGTGCCCTTATCTACCCCCATTCCATATCATTCTGCACAAGGGCTGTTTTTGAACGTATCCAGGGAAGGTTGGTTGGTTCAATTTCTAATAATGCAATAGTGATAGATCTATGGGATGTTTCTCCGTTCACATTCTGTTCTACAGTATTTCAGTTTCAGATTATTTCTCAGACAGATATTGTCCCAATTGAAGTCAAGACACCATCCCTGAATGTCCTGCAAGTCCCTCAAAGGGTTATGGCACTTCAGTAAGGAGATGGTGAAGGATTTTGGATCACAGCAGTCCATCTAATTAAGGAGTTGCCTCATGGGACCAATGGTGCTCTCGGAAAGGTTTAATTGCATTAAATGAGTTAATAATGATGAGTAAATTTCACAAATTTTTCCGCAAAGCTAAACAGGACAGATTCGCTAATCACTAGAGTTTTTACATAAGATAACAGTTTCTGTCATGACTAGTAATGAGTAACATTTTTCACCAGGCAGGGATTTGTTACAAAATTTCGCATTTCGACATTTTTTTGGACACAAAAATTGTAGTAAAAAAAGTAGCCACATTACACAGATTTTTGCAAATTTTTCCACAAAGCTAAACGGGACAGATTCGCTCATCACTAGTCATGACGCATTTAACACACAATGACAAGTGGATCCATCTGTATGATTTCCTGGGTATAAAGTTGACCAGGTCTTGGTCAGTTATGTTGGTTTAAAAGAAAACCCAGAAAAGTCTGCCAGAGGGGAGTAATTATACACAATACAAAGGGATTGCTGATCCCCATCTTTAATATATATTTATACCATTTCAGTTGCAAATTACCATTTTGGACAACTCATTGGATACATGTTAACGTCAATATACAGATGTAGGTATGTGACTAGGCCTAATGGTCAATATAACGTGTGTGAAGATCTGGACACCAAACTTCTTTATAAGTGTAAGGCGATAGTTAAATGGAGGTATTTACTTCTCCGGGGACTTCACCAGAAATGTATTCACGTGACTCATCAGAAGGGGGCCCTTGCATATGTTGGAGAGGGTGTTGCTAAATGACTGTTTTCAATAATTGGCCTCTCAAGTGCAAGCTAGGTAAGCTGCAGCAGTCCCTGGGTCTCTACACTTCATCCCTACTCTTTGGCCCAGGACTCTAGTCCTCAGTAATCTCCTTGGTGGAACTCAGGTTGCTCACTTACTACCCTACTGGCTTTCCTATCAGGCCTAGTCTTCTACCTGGTTCCCCCTGTCTTTCCAGATGGAATTCACAAATGAAAAAGCCCAGGATGCTTTAGAAGAGTTCCTGAACTTTGAAGAGATTATTTTACCACAGGAAAGGGAGACTATGGCCCTTCTACATGAAGGATCCATTTAGCTGTCTGAATAAAAGGGTAGCTACTTTATCAGTCACCTACATAAGAGGGCACAATAAAGCTTTTACTACCATTGAACCAGTTAGATTTGGCATGGGTAATAGCTATCAATATAATGCAAAAAGTCAAAAAGAAAAATGTTCACTATGTACATTTAGCAAAGAGAGAGCTATAAAGATTCCTTGCATGATTCACTTGCTAAGTGAGTTTAGTTAAAATGCTGTTTGACGTCTGAGTATTTCTTCACAGTGTGTTTCTTCTCCAGAAAATGTCCATGAAGAACCAGACGTGGGTCAGTGAGATTGTTCTCTTGGGATTTCAGAATCTCCACAACTTCAAGGTTCCCCTGTTCTCTCTGTTCCTTCTGATTTACATTCTGACAGTTTGGGAGAACGTCCTTATCATAGTGTTGGTGGCCTTCAGCCGGAACCTCCACTCCCCCATGTACTTCTTTCTCCAGCAACTGGCCCTCTCTGATCTACTGGAGTCCTCAAATATTGCCCCCACTCTGCTCCTAACTGTGATGCAAGATGGAATCACATTGCCCTTCGCTGGCTGTATGACGCAATTTTATTTTTTTTCTGCTACAGAAGGCTTTGAGTGTTTGCTCCTAGCAGTAATGGCCTATGACAGATATGTGGCCATCTGCATCCCCCTGAGATACACTTCTATAATGTCCCACAGGGTTTGTGTTACATTCATTGTTCTATCTTGGGTGCTTGGCCTCATGTCTGCCCTGCCCCTTGCCAATATCATGGCTACCCTGCAATTCTGTGACCAAATTACTATTGACCATTTCTTCTGTGATTTTTTCCCTCTTCTACAGTTTTCCTGCTCAGATACTTTCTTAGTACATATAATTATGATCTTAGAGTCTATCCCTGTGGTTTCCCTTCCCTTTATCCTCATCAGTGTATCATATATGTGTATTGCCCATGCAATCCTAAAGATAGTGTCCCATACCGGGAGGCAAAAAGCCTTCTCCACCTGCAGCTCCCACTTGGCCGTGGTCTCCATGTTTTATGGGACTATAATTAGTATCTATATGGTTTCCCCCAGTAAAGAATCACAGACCACAAACAAATGTTTGTCTATTCTGTACACTATAGCGACTCCATTGATGAACCCACTTATTTACAGCCTAAGAAGTAGCGATATCAGACAAGGCCTTGGCCTCCTGACAGCTAAGAGCTGAGCACTAGTACAGGTAGAAACTATTAAGTGCACAGAAATCTTACAGGAATCTCCTTACGACCAGTGATGGGCAAAATGTTTTGCCAGGCATGGATTCGAAGCAAATTTCTGCGTTTCGCCATTGGCAGATTGTTTCACAAAACGAATGAAAAAATTTGCGGGCTACAAAAGAATAGCCACGTAACAAAAGAATAGCCGTGGGCGACAAAAGAATAGACGCGGGTGACAAAAGAATAGCCGTGCGACAAAAGAATAGCCGCAGGTGACAAAAGAATAGCCGCGCGTGACAAAAGAATAGCCGCGGGTGACAAAAGAATAGCCATGCGACAAAAGAATAGCCGCAGGTGACAAAAGATAGCGCGTGACAAAAGAATAGCTGCGCGTGACTAAAGAATAGCCGCAGGTGACAAAAGAATAGCTGCGCGATAAAAGAATAGCAGCATGACAAAAGAATAGCCTCGGACAACAAAAGGATAGCCGCGGGCAACAAAAGAATATCCGCGCGACAAAAGAATAGCCGGGGACCACAAAAGAATAGCCACGCGACAAAAGAATAGTTGCGCGACAAAAGAATAGCAGCGCGTCAAAAGAATGGCCTCGGGCAACAAAAGAATAGTCGCGCGACAAAAGAATAGTTGCGCAACAAAAGAATAGCCACGCGACAATTTTTTTTGACGCACAACATTTTCGCCATTTCGCAAATTTTTCGCTCATCACTACTTACGACTGCGCATATAACAATGTGCTACTATGGTCGCCACCATGTTTTCCCAATAAAGCTAAAGTCACTTTTAATATTATTAATATTATTATTACAAATACTTCTCAGTAAATCAATAATCAAATCACTGTGGCCCAACACAGGGTCAGACTGGGGGGTGCAGGGCCCACCAGGGCTCCCACCCCACTCTTCCCCCCCAAGCACATGTGCAATATTCCTACCTTAGGCGTGGCAGGGGAGGGGAGGGATGTCTTCTCCCAGTAGAAGTGCCAACGGGGATCAGATCTGGCCCAGTGGGGCCCACCAGGGCTGCGGGCCCACTGGGTTTTTTCCCCGGTGCCTCTAGGCCCAGTCCGACCCCACCCTGGCCCAACATACATTGTACATTGTATAGCAGTGGCCATAGTCACATTTTCCTCAATAAATGGCCACATTTAGCCATAATTACATGAGGTTGATGGTGCTACAGAGTTAACTTAAATTAAACCCAACCAAAAAAAAAAGATAGACCCAGTGCCCAAACCCAACACTCAGACCATCCTTGGATAGAAAAAAACATCCACGGTCATTATTAGCAGTGAATTGTCTAAACCAAAGTAAAAGAGACATGTGCTTGGCTCGATGTTGACCCAAAAGCTCAGAAGTCCTTATATAAAATCCCAACGTTTGCCCACCGCCATTGTTCCCACCGCCATAACATTGTTCATAACATGCACTTAGGGCTCACGTTCCTTGGTGCAAACTCTTTCTGGGGTCCCAGCTCCCCAGATACAACCACCCTGCTCGACTAACAAAGGAAGAAGCATGTGTTTTCCAGTTGCTAAATTACAGCCAATAGGAAGCAGTGACACATATCCCTGTGACAATGGTTTACATTAGTAGTTTGGGATTTCCAAGTCACAGGTGATATTTACACAATGGGTCCCTACAATAATAAATATATAATAAAAAACAACAAATCAATAACCAAAATAATATTAAAATGGAAAAAAATATGAGATGTATCCAACGGGCTGGTAATTACCCCAAACCCCACAGTCTCCTGAAGGTTTCTCAGTAGGTTGTACAGCCGTGGGGGTAACTGCCATTGGTTACTAGAAGTAGATCTGTTCTTCCCTGTCCATCAAATGATAAAATTTAATTCCAGTGGAGAAAAGTGAATCACTAAAGAAAAGCACCAAAAAATGACACAAAAGATAAACTGACAGTTTATGATAATGTCACCGGTCCTAAACGTATATGTGTGTGCGTTCATTTACTGTTTATTTAATGTCAGAATTAGCAGAGTAACAAGTTTGAGTTAAAAAAAATTACAAAGTACAAATTAGCAGATTCCCCAATGATTGGTAATTAATCCAAACCCCCGAGTCTCTGGGAGATTCCCCAGTAGGTTTCCCAGCTGTGGGGGTTACTGGTTGATAAAAGGAGATCTGTTCCGCTGTTCCCTGCCCAGTCAGTACCTGGTGCCGCTCAGGTCAGTGTAATGTTAGAAGAACAGTTTATTCATTATGTGCCTGTTGGTTATATCACAATTACCCCTCCTGTAATATAGACATTTCATTTGGTAACAGGGGGTTTATTACTTATATTTATCTTTCAGGAAACATTTCTTCTATCTTGGGTTGAAGGAACAAGAGAACATCTGCTGGGCCTTCCCAAGGATCTCTTCCAACTGTCTCCAGATCCGGTGAGTAGGATATTCCCCCAAGAACATCTTTCCTGTAAAGTGATTTGATTGGAAAGAAATGGTTGGGATTGTGTTAGCAAAATGGCAGGAGAAGTTCTGGCCTGAGAGCCAATGAGGGCTGAGAATTTGTATAACATATTTGGATTGGGTTAGAGATCTGTTTATTACAAACAGAGTGTATAGTGATTACCTGAGAGAAATGGTGGTTAGAAAATGAATTGATCATACAAAGATGTGCCCTTAGAGCTCATTGGTGAGTCAGTGGGTGAGACCATTCCGGTGGGGGCCAATCCTGTTACTTCAAGCACTGAGAATGCTGGGAAGGCAATTAAGTCATTGTATGTTGACATTTTCCTAGATAAATCTTTATTAATTGGATCTATACATTTAATATTAATTCAAAGTTTTGTCTATGATGGTGTGTAACAAGCTCCCTTATTCCCTCCTGAGGAAGGGTCTGTTCAATCCTCCCTTGGCCATTTATTATGTGAGGCCATTCCGGTAGGTTCCCTTCAGGGGCAGAGTAACAGGAGCAGATTACAGATTAGAGAAATACAGTAATTACAGTCGCCTTATTGATGTTCTACATTACAGGGCCAAACTGTTCTGCTGAAGTTGCAGGATATTGGGGGGAATATCCATGGGTTGCACCATCTGTAACATTCTGGGGGGGACACTAAGAACCAATGGAGACAATAGACACAACACCCAGTATTTTGGTTCTGATCTCGCTATTTAGGGAGATTGGGTTAGAGACAATCTATTTGTAGAGGTGGGAAAGGCTCATTTATACAAGGGGCAGATTTGCCTGATATTGGATCTTTAGGGAGATTAAAGCCCCTGCAGTTATCAGTATAGAAAAGCCTCTTTGTATTGGTACCAATTGGTGGGAAGGATTTAGGCATCAAATAAACCCGAGGAATGATTACAGATGATTTTTTATATTTCCAATATAAAGTCACCTTCATGTTGGAAAGTTTTCCATTCCCAGACCTGCTGCATCTGAAGCTTCTGTCTCTTTAATTCTAATGCTACCCGGAGATCTAGATGTCGATGATGTGCAATTAAAAACATTTTACCCTTCATATAACTACATGCAAAAAATATATTTCCAAAATGTATATACCCTCTTCATATCTATGTAATTACTGTAAATTCATTTGTTTTGCACAAACTGTCAGGAGAAATGTCTGGCAGATAGCCTCCAGCTATTGTTTGGGAATCCCATGTGATGGGGACCCCATTGGTGCCTTTATGCAGTCCAACATCTCTCCATAGGCCCCAAAGCCACAGTTCTGATCAGACCAATTCGGCCCAACATCTGATTGGCCAGGGCACACCTGTTTGGTGACCGGGCAGGATCTCAACAATTTCATCAGTATCAGGTAGATCATCTCCACCAATATTTTCTTTACCCGGGTTTTACTCCCTTGCAGTTCTGAAGGCCTTTCATAGCTTGCATTCTCCTGCCCTGGGTCCATTGCAACTCTTGCTCTCCAAATCCCCCTCCCACCCCTCTATCAAAAGCAAACAACAGACAGTTTAGGGCAGCTTCCAAAGGAATACTTTCCTGTTCAGCCCCTTCTCCCTCTCTCCTCCTCCCTTGCCATTTTTTGAAGTTCATTACTGATCAGATTTATTTGATAGGTCAGTCTGCACTGATGGGTCTTTGCTTTGGTGTTTAGTGATGAACGAATCTGTTTCATTTTGAATTTCCGAAAAATTTACAAAACAGCAGAAAAATTTGCGGCTTGACGTATGCAACTTTTTTTGACACAACTTATCACCACAACTTATTTGACGTGACCACGAGGAGAAGCATCTGTAGCACTTTTTGTGGCCAGGTTTAGCCCTGTGGGGGCACTATTTTGATGAAAGGAAGGATGGAAAGTTCTCCTGTTAGAATACGAAAGTCACTTCCTCCCTATAAGGCAGGTCGCCCTTCTTTCCCTTCCATTCCGCCATAGCAAATTCCTACTGGGCAAATATAAAATTGTGAGCATTTATAAGGGTAACAATGGTCTTTTTCTGGTGCAGCTTCCATGGCTGAAGAGGAGGCTGATGGCACTGGTTCTTTCAGGGTTTTTTGTAGATGTTTCAAAGCCCCTCCTGGTGATGTGCACCTCTGTCTGTGGTAACATTTGGCCCCTTACGCTGCTCAGTGAGTACATTTCAGCATTCAGATCATTCACTTTGGATAAATAGAATTGCTGATCCTCCATCTTTGTGAGAGAGTAGAGGCTGAAGGCCGGCTTTAGCTCAACATTCAGTGGTTTCCTTTTTGTCTCTAGTCCCTCCATCAGTTTGATTAACTGAATCAGTCAGTCACTGTTAGTCTAAGACAGCCCGTCCCACTAATGCATTGTCATGGGTTCTGTGCACTCTACCATTCAAGCTGGGAACTCCAACATGTCCACCTCCTACCCCTAAGATAGCCACCACCCAAATCAGGAGTAGCAAGATGGCCACCACCCAATCCAAAAGCTCCTTGCAGTTCTGAAGGCCTTTCATACCTTGCATTCTCCTGCTCTGGGTTCCATTTCATCTCTTGCTCTCAGAATCCCCCTCCCACCCCTCTATCAAAAGGAAAAGTTTGAACAACAGACTGTTTAGGGCAGCTTCCAAAGGAACATTATCCTGTTCAGCCCCTTCCCCCTCTCGCCTCCTCCCTTGCCATTTTTGAAGTTCATTGTGTTCCTCAATAACTTTTTCCAAGATTTTTGCCTACTGATCAGATTTATTTGAGAGGTCAGTCTGCACTGATGGGTCATTGCGTAGGAGTTTAGTGATGAACGAATCTGTTCCATTTTGCAAAACTACAGAAAAATTTGCGGCTACCACATGACATGTCTGCCATGAAGCTATCGCTACTCTTTGCCACCTCCAATATGGCGGCCAATAACATTCTCTTCCTTTTTAGCAGCCATGTTCTTCAGAGATCCAAGATGGCCACTGGGATATTACTGCTTTGCATTCATTGCTTTCTTATTGTAAGGAGTTCCCTTCCCCAGAGCAGTGGAAACCTGGTATTGAGCAAGGAAAGTGTTTTTGGGAGTTTGTACAGCACTTACAGATGTGCCATCCTGGGTATTTGTACCAACATTGTGCAACTTGTATTAGCAGTGTGTGTGATACATTACCCAGCAATGTATTGTCACTGGGCAGCAGAACTTGCTCCCCCACAGAGGAACTAGGAGACCCTTGATGGTTTGGGGCAGTCGCTGCCTGGGGAACCACATGTTTTGTGATACATACAGTGTTGATATCAGCCCAGTATTTGATTGTTCTTTGTTAACCTGTTACGTGATTAACTCTTGTGGCAGTTTTTTCTAGATAATGAATGAGAAGAACCAGACGTGGGTCAGTGAGATTGTTCTCTTGGGGTTTCAGAATCTCCTCAACTTCAAGGTTCCCCTGTTCTCTCTGTTCCTTCTGATTTACATTCTGACAGTTTGGGAGAACATCCTCATCATAGTGTTGGTGGCCTTCAGCCGGAACCTCCACTCCCCCATGTACTTCTTTCTCCAGCAGTTGGCCCTCTCTGACCTACAGGGCTCCACAATTATTGTCCCCACCCTGCTCCAAACTGTAATGAAGGGAGGCACCAGAGTCTCCCTTGTTGGCTGCATCTCTCAATGGTATTTTTTTTCCAGCTCTGATGCGTTTCAGTGTTTGCTCCTAGCAGTAATGGCCTATGACAGATACGTGGCCATCTGCATCCCCCTGAGATACACTTCTATAATGTCCCACAGGGTTTGTGTTACATTCATTCTCATGTCATGGGCTGTTGGCTTTGGCCTTGCAGTGATTACAGTGAATCTAATAGGGATCCTAGAGTTCTGTGACCAAAATATCATTGACCATTTCTTCTGTGACTTCTTTCCTCTTATAGAACTTTCCTGCTCAGATACGTTCTTACTGCAATTAGAAGCATTTATTGTCTCAGTCCCTGTAATCTTTATACCTTTTTTAGTTATCAGTGTATCATATATGTGTATTGCCCATGCAATCCTAAAGATAGTGTCCCATACCGGGAGGCAAAAAGCCTTCTCCACCTGCAGCTCCCACTTGGCCGTTGTCTCCATGTTTTATGGGACTATAATTTCTATTTATGTGGTTCCCCCCAGAAAAGAATCCCAGACAATAAGCAAAGTTCTCTCTCTGTTATACACCATAGTGATCCCTTTGAGTAACCCACTAATTTACAGCCTGAGAAATAAAGACATACATGCTGCCCTTATATTGATTAAACCCATTAATGTAAATAAGTGAATATCGCCATGTATCTTCTCTACTGTATCCCCAGTCCCTGCAGTTTCCCTATACTGTGTGGCCTCTGTGTTTTCTGGAGACAATATTTCAGTATCTGATATTGAACATCTCGTATAACCAACGGGTGGGGTGAACGCTCTTTCTGTTCTACCCAGTGAAAAAAATTTTCAACTTCCAAGTTTATGTATTGGGCGGCCCAATCAGCCTTAGAGCAAGTGAGGTGTAAAACCTGCCCCCACATTTACCCCACAGGCCGGGCACCTATAGCACATTGCTGTCAGGAACATTTAATAAGGGGATCATTCTCCTGCATATGGTCTCCCTTATCCTCTATGTGTGTCAAACCCCCAACTACAGGGTTATATGTGGGGGAAACTGGGCAAAAACCTACAATGGTGAATGGTCCTCCAACACAATCTCAATGGATCTCCCAGTAGCAAGGCACGTTTGTAGCAGTGAGACCAGTATCAATGAGCTGAGAGTCACTGTACTAATGGGCAACTGTAAAGCACAACGGGAACAAAAGGAGTGAGAAATGAAGTTCATGCAAAAATTCCCTTTAACAAGGACTCAACAGGGACAGAAGCTTAATGGCAAGACTTCCATCACCTCACAACTAGGTGTTAATTATAAAAACCTATACAGAGGATCCTGACTGAGGGAGGTTGATCCTTATCTGTATGAGAGGCTGATCAATATCTGTACGGGAGGCTGATCAATATCCGTATGGGAGGCTGATCAAAATCAGTATGGGAGGCTGATCAATATCCGTATGGGAGGCTGATCATTATCCGTATGGGAGGCTGATCAATATCCGTATGGGAGGCTGATCAATATCTGTATGGGAGGCTGATCAATATCTGTATGGGAGGCTGATCAATATCCGTATAGGAGGCTGATCAATATCCGTATGGGAGGCTGATCAATATCCATATGGGAGGCTGATCAATATCCGTATGGTTGGCTGATCAATATCCGTATGGGAGGCTGATCAATATCTGTATGGGAGGCTGATCAATATCCGTATGGGAGGCTGATCAATATCCGTATGGGAGGCTGATCAATATCCGTATGGGAGGCTGATCAATATCTGTATGGGTGGCTGATCAATATCCGTATGGGAGGCTGATCAATATCTGTATGGGAGGCTGATCAATATCCATGTGGAACCTCTGGCCCAATTGACTACGATTTGCCTGACTTTTTTGTGCCTCCCTTGGAAGTATTTGCTGTTCCAGTATTTCTGCCTCCATAAGGCCGCTCCTGCCTCACTCTTGGGTGCCCTTCCCACTGGGGGGGGGGGCAGGAGAGGCAAATCCTCATTGTGGTTCCAATGAACTGTGAGTACCTGACACTCTGCTAATAGGGGGAGCACAGTGCGGAACGGACCTCCACTATTACAGTTTGCTGCTCCGGCACCTGATTGACTGGACTAGTGGAGCCACCCCCATTTAAGAAAAATCATGTGACTACCAGACCAGCAAGTGCCAATATACAGTTAGTGTTCCTCACAACAGGCCAATGGATTCTTTGTAGCACTAATCATGGGGATTCATTATGGTTCTGAATCTCCTGGTCAGTATGGAACTGGTCTTCTTATGATGGAACCTACAGATCTGTTAGAGGGTGAAAAAGAAAAAAATAAATAAATAAAACAAATGTAAAATATAATGAATTATTATAAATATAAATTATCAGATTCCCCCAATGATTGGTAATTATTCCAACCCCCCGAGTCTCCCGGAGATTCCCCAGTAGGTTTCCCAGCTGTGGGTGTTACTGGCACCGGGTAATAAAAGGAGATCTGTTCTTCCCTGCCCAGTCAGTATCTGGGGTGGTTCTGGTAGGTGCAAATCAGTAGAATATTCCCCCAAGAACATCTTTCCTGTAAAGTGATTTGATTGGAAAGAAATGGTTGGGATTGTGTTAGCAAAATGGCAGGAGAAATGCAGAGCAGGTTACACATTGGGAGAAGCTCATGGTGGCATCTTCCTATGGTTCCACAGTATCTGGGGCGGTTCTGGTAGGGGCAAATCAGTAGAATATTCCCCCAAGAACATCTTTCCTGTAAAGTGATTTGATTGGAAAGAAATGGTTGGGATTGTGTTAGCAAAATGGCAGGAGAAATGCAGAGCAGGTTACACATTGGGAGAAGCTCATGGGGGCATCTTCCTATGGTTCCACAGTATCTGGGGCGGTTCTGGTAGGGGCAAATCAGTAGAATATTCCCCCAAGAACATCTTTCCTGTAAAGTGATTTGATTGGAAAGAAATGGTTGGGATTGTGTTAGCAAAATGGCAGGAGAAATGCAGAGCAGGTTACACATTGGGAGAAGCTCATGGGGGCATCTTCCTAGGGTTCCACAGTATCTGGGGCCGTTCCGGTAGGTGCAAATCAGGTGAGTAGTGGGATTTTGTGTGTAAGATAATGACACACAGTACGGTCTGGCAAGGAGATCAATAAAACAAATTGTAGTAAAATTTAATTTATATTCTGACTGAAAAATATTTCCACAAATTAGGAAAGAAATAAAGTGAAATGTAGATGTAGAAAACATACAAACTGAGATTTTTATTTATTTGAAAAATTCATTTGGAGAAAGAAAAACCCAGATCAGCAGGAATCCGAGGATTTTGATAATAAGAAACCAGGTGAGAGTTTAGGAACTCACAAGCAGTTTAGAAGCTGAAGGCTTGAGCTTTCTTAATTCGGCCCCATAGACTTTAGAGGATCTAACGGCCTGTGTGTTCTTCTGCCATAGGTTCTGGTCTCAGTTAAGGTTCTATTCCTGTGTCAGGCTTCCTTCTCTCCTGGCAACTTGTTATTCAGTCTTCTTCTGTAGGCAATGTCCTCTTTTCTCTCCTGCTTGGTGGGTCTGAATAATTCTAACAGATGTCAGTACCTGCCAAGAAACTCTCCTGTCCCATTATGGATGAGATGAGGATGAGGAGATGTGGATGAGATGAGGATGAGGGGATGTGGATGAGATGAGGAGATGTGGATGAGATCAGGATGAGGAGATGTGGATGAGATGAGGATGAGGAGATGTGGATGAGGAGATGTAGATGAGATGAGGATGAGGAGATGTGGATGAGATGAGGATGAGGAGATGTGGATGAGATGAGGATGAGGAGATGTGGATGAGATGAGGATGAGGAGATGTGGATGAGATGTGGATGAGATGAGGATGAGGAGATGCGGATGAGGAGATGAAGATGAGATGAGGATGAGGAGATGTGGATAAGATGAGGATGAGGAGATGCGGATGAGATGAGGATGAGGAGATGTGGATAAGATGAGGATGAGGAGATGTGGATGAGGAGATGAAGATGAGATGAGGATGAGGAGATGTGGATAAGATGAGGATGAGGAGATGCGGATGAGATGAGGATGAGGAGATGTGGATAAGATGAGGATGAGGACATGAAGATGAGATGAGGAGATGTGGACAAAATGAGGATGAGGAGATGCAGATGACATACATTCGGAAATACCGGATTAAACATAGAAGATACTAAATTTCAAATGTATTTTCGTTAATCATTAATATTAACCATATTTGCTTGTGATATATACCCTTCAGTCCCCTTGTTCTGTTCCTTTGTGGTTCCTCCATATTCAACAAGTATTTGGGGTTCACCCAGAGGAAGGGCCGTGCCGCAACGTATACTGAATACACATTCATTATTAGCAAGTTTTAATAAAGACGACCTCCCATGGGCTGATGGTATGTAAAGGTTTATTTTAAATGACATGTCATTTAATGAAAATACATTTGTAGTTTAGTATCTTCTATGTTTAATCCAGTATCTCCAAATGTATGTCTTCCACATCTCCTCATCCTCATCTCATCTTCATCTCCTCATCCACATCTCCTCATCCTCATCTCATCCACATCTCCTCATCCTCATCTCATCCACATCTCCTCATCCTCATCTCATCCACATCTCCTCATCCTCATCTCATCCACATCTCCTTATCCTCATCTCTTCCACATCTCATCCACATCTCCTTATCCTCATCTCTTCCACATCTCATCCACATCTCCTTATCCTCATCTCTTCCACATCTCATCCACATCTCCTCATCCTCATCTTATCCACATATCCTCATCCTCATCTCATCCACATCTCCTCATCCTCATCTCATCCACATCTCCTCATCCTCATCTCATCCACATCTCCTCATCCTCATCTCATCCACATCTCCTTATCCTCATCTCTTCCACATCTCATCCACATCTCCTCATCCTCATCTCATCCACATCTCCTCATCTCATCCACATCTTCTCATCCACATCTCCTCATCTCATCCACATCTCCTCATCCTCATCTCATCCACATCCCCACATCCACATCTCCTCATCCTCATCTCATCCACATCTCCTCATTTCTTCCACATCTCATCCACATCTCCTCATCCTCATCTCCTCATCCTCATCTTCTCACCCACATCTCATCATGAGTAAAGATTTGTCCAGCACTTTTCTTTCATACAAAAGCAGTTTATAAACAGACCAATCACAGCAGGAATCACAGCAAACACAATGGCACAAGTGCTGCTACTGTTATTATTATATTGTGCCGTGCGTTTATTTCTCGTCCCCAGACAATGAATGAGAAGAACCAGACGTGGGTCAGTGAGATTGTTCTCTTGGGGTTTCAGAATCTCCACAACTTCAAGCTTCCTTTGTTCTCTCTGTTTCTTCTGATTTACATTCTGACAGTTTGGGAGAATGTCCTCATCATAGTGTTGGTGTCCTTCAGCCGGAACCTCCACTCCCCCATGTACTTCTTTCTCCAGCAGTTGGCTCTATCTGACCTACTGGGATCCACAAATATTGTCCCCACCCTGCTCCAAACTGTAATGAATGAAGGAAAGACAATTCCTCTTGTTAACTGTATAACACAATTGTATTTTTTTGGTGTTTCAGAAGCCTTTGAGTGTTTGCTCCTAGCAGTAATGGCCTATGACAGATACGTGGCCATCTGCATCCCCCTGAGATACACTTGTATAATGTCCCACAGGGTTTGTGAGATATTAATTCTAATATCATGGCTCCTTTGCTTTGGCATTACAGTGATTACAGCGTATCTAGTAGGGACCCTACAGTTTTGTGACCAAACTATCATTAATCATTTCTTCTGTGATTTATCTCCTCTGCTAGAACTTTCCTGCTCGGACACTTTCTTACTGCAAATTGATATTTATTTTCTATCAGTCCCTTTGGTTTTTCTACCCTTTATACTCATCTCTGTATCATATATGTGTATTGCCCATGCAATCCTAAAGATAGTGTCCCATACCGGGAGGCAAAAAGCCTTCTCCACCTGCAGCTCTCACTTGGCCGTTGTCTCCATGCTTTATGGGACAATAATTGCTATTTACTTGTTTCCCTCGATACAACATTCTCCGGCCAGTAGCAAAGTTCTGTCTCTGCTGTACACAACAGTGATTCCCGTGGGTAACCCCCTCATTTACAGCTTGAGAAATAAAGATATCAAAGAAGCCCTTAACATTAAATTAAAAAAACTATGCAAATATACTAATATATAAAAATGGACATTAATAAAGTAATGATTCAGCTTTGGATTAAGGAATATTATTTTATAAAGACAGAAGGATTATTTTAACAAAAACCAACTTCATATGAGTGGGGAGCATTGGGTTATCTCAGCTTTTACATTATACATGTGTGTCGAGGGGGCGAGGCCAAGACGTTGATGAGTCTGGACATGTAGGAGAAAGCTCTGCTTTCTAATACAAAAACCTTACCAGCCACACCCAATACCCCAAAAAGTCCTCTAAATCACCACCCAGAGATGCCATCCAAGGGAACAAGAAGTCACCACAGTCCGACTTGACCTTTATTAGATAAGTCCCAGCATCCGCCAGCTAAAAATCAAGATGGAGCTGGTCACAGTTGTTATCACGCACTCGCCTCTGGGTAGCAGTTCCAAAATGGAGGAACCCCTACGAGCAGAAACACCAATAACAGTGTGACCTTTGCCTAAATTAAAGACTCTCTGCATCCAGATATCAATGAGGCTATACAATTAGTGCGTATGGATGTACAAAATGTAGGACTCAGGGTGGTCTCTTTGGAACAATGTGTAGATGAGTTGCGTAACTCACATAACCAGTACACAGATTGTCTTCTTTGCTTCCTTAAACACTGCTGATTTGGTAGTTAACCAGATGCATAAAATGCCTAAAAAACCTTCCACCAGAAGTACCACGTAACACTATTGGTAGGGTTCATCTTTATACAACCAAACAACTCCAAATATTGTTCCAAATACCCAGGATCAACAAACAGTTACTGACCCTTAATATATTCATGTACATTTATTGATAGCAATACCAAAAAAGCAACCACTTGATTGGTCTACGGCAGGGGTGGCCAAAACATCGATCCCCCGTGGATTTCTGGTGGACCGTGTCGAAGCCGAGAAATGCGGAAGTGCAGCACATTTATTGGGTATGCGTACGTACGTCGAAAGTAGATCGCCGGGGAAAAAAGTCTGGCCACCCCTGGTCTATGGTTTCTCCAAGGAGGGGCAAACAAAAACAATGGCCTCTTGTTACCAGAAAATGTTTTTTATTCTTTTTATATCTACAACAGCTCTCATTTACACTTCATATTGTTTCCCCAATGGTTTAGGAGCGATTTCTGCCTCCCAATTGCTCCTTTTTATTTTGATATAAACTGCCCATTTGTACCCACAGCTTTATATATATAAAAGAGCAGGAAGTGGGCAGTTAGGTATTTACATTTAGTTTGAGTTATTGGTTAGTACTTTCCTATTGGCTGTTCTGCTTTTGTATCTCTTCCTTCCTCTCAGGTCGGTACCAGGGTTTATATATGACTTTATGCATTGTGACTAACACTTTACATTTAGGGGCCCATTTACTAAACAATTTGGAGATAATTTCATATTTTTTCCAACTTTTTTTTAACTTATAGAACATTTGGGAATGTATAGGAAAAGTTTGTTAAAATTCCATGAGTTTTTCGTGGTTTTCGTTAAATTTCAATGAAAAAAAAAACGTATTTTGCAAACATTTTGGAATTTTTTAAAGCTTTGGTTAAACTTTCCGCGGGCCGATCTTTTCCCCAGGTTTGATCTGAGTCCCATTGAGTCCTACGGAAGGCATAAAAGCCAGACACGGAAGGCATCAAAGCCAGAAAGGTTTTGTGGCTAAATGAACTTTTCGGCATGAAAATATTGGGACTTTCGGAACGCAATTCGCACCATAAAAGCATTTTTGTGACATTTTAGAACTTCAGAAATTATTGTGGTTACTCTGAATTTTTACCGTATCGTTGTTTTAAGCCCAGAGAAAAATCGTCTCTTAGTAAATGTGCCCGTTAATGTATGTTTTGATACACGTATCATGCAATTACATATTGTATCTGTGAATGAAAAGGGACTTTTCTCAGAAGAGAAAAAAAAGTGTTGCCTTGGGCAAAAGAAGCCAAAACCCATATATTATGTGGCCAAGAGACACATGTTAGAGCCCAGTCCTCCATTACCCTGAAATCTCATTATAATAAGGATGGAGATTTTACTAACACCCTGTAAGAAATGGCATTGCCGTCCTATATAGAAATAGGGTTATGTCTTCCCATTGTGATTAATGGCTCTTTTCCTAAATGTTGCATATTACTCATTACTCAATCTTTATGCTCCAAATAAACATTTCCTATTGCTATAGGCCCTTCTTTACGTACATCCCAACGTTTTGCTCAAGGTTTGTCTCATGTTCCTAAACCCTATGGTTGCTATGATGCTTGGAGAACATGGCACCCTAGCAACGGGGATTTTTCCTTTTTCTCACATGACCATCTCTCCCATTTTAGACAAAATGCCCAATCTCTTCTCAGTTCCTTCCCCAAGCACCATTTGGTTCCTAAACATTTATCCAATCTCAACAATTTTACTACAGATTTTCTTTCAAATAAACCAGACTATGATCCTAAATTTGTTAAATTCTATTCAGGATTATAGAACCTTAAACCGATTCAGCTGCTCCACCACCAACTCAGAAAAACATTGATCTCTTCTTACTCCTTCCAACAATAACCCAGCAACAAAACAACTTATTAACCAATTAATATCTAAATGTGGTATTACAGGTATGGGACCTATTACCAAGAATGCTAGGGACCTGGGGTTTTCTGGATAAGGGATCTTTCTGTAATTTGGATTTCAATACTATAATTCTACTAAAAAGGATTTAAACATTGAATAAACTCAATAAGATTGATGTGCACTTAATAAGAGGTAATTATATCTTAGTTGGGATCAAGTACAGGTACTGTTTTATTATTACAGAGAAAAGGGAATCATTTAACCATTAAATAAACCCAATAGGGCTGTTCTGCCCCAATAAGGGGTAATTATATCTTAGTTGGGATCAAGTACAGGTACTGTTTTATTATTACAGAGAAAAGGGAATCATTTAACCATTAAATAAACCCAATAGGGCTGTTCTGCCCCCAATAAGGGGTAATTATATCTTAGTTGGGATCAAGTACAGGTACTGTTTTATTATTACAGAGAAAAGGGAATCATTTAACCATGAAATAAACCCAATAGGGCTGTTCTGCCCCAATAAGGGGTAATTATATCTTAGTTGGGATCAAGTACAGGTACTGTTTTATTATTACAGAGAAAAGGGAATCATTTAACCATTAAATAAACCCAATAGGGCTGTTCTGCCCCAATAAGGGGTAATTATATCTTAGTTGGGATCAAGTACAGGTACTGTTTTATTATTACAGAGAAAAGGGAATCATTTAACCATGAAATAAACCCAATAGGGCTGTTCTGCCCCAATAAGGGGTAATTATATCTTAGTTGGGATCAAGTACAGGTACTGTTTTATTATTACAGAGAAAAGGGAATCATTTAACCATTAAATAAACCCAATAGGGCTGTTCTGCCCCAATAAGGGGTAATTATATCTTAGTTGGGATCAAGTACAGGTACTGTTTTATTATTACAGAGAAAAGGGAATCATTTAACCATTAAATAAACCCAATAGGGCTGTTCTGCCCCCAATAAGGGGTAATTATATCTTAGTTGGGATCAAGTACAGGTACTGTTTTATTATTACAGAGAAAAGGGAATCATTTAACCATGAAATAAACCCAATAGGGCTGTTCTGCCCCAATAAGGGGTAATTATATCTTAGTTGGGATCAAGTACAGGTACTGTTTTATTATTACAGAGAAAAGGGAATCATTTAACCATTAAATAAACCCAATAGGGCTGTTCTGCCCCAATAAGGGGTAATTATATCTTAGTTGGGATCAAGTACAGGTACTGTTTTATTATTACAGAGAAAAGGGAATCATTTAACCATTAAATAAACCCAATAGGGCTGTTCTGCCCCAATAAGGGGTAATTATATCTTAGTTGGGATCAAGTACAGGTACTGTTTTATTATTACAGAGAAAAGGGAATCATTTAACCATGAAATAAACCCAATAGGGCTGTTCTGCCCCAATAAGGGGTAATTATATACAGTATATATATATATATATAATTAGTTGGGATCAAGTACAGGTACTGTTTTATTATTATAGAGAAAAAGGAAAACATATTTAAAATTTTGAATTATTTGATTATAATAGAGTCATGGGAGATGGCCTTCCCATAATTTTGAGCTTTCTGGATAATGGGTTTTCGGATAATGGATCCTATACCTGTAGTGTTTCTAACTGATGGAATAAGACAGGGTTGCCCACTTTTCCCCCTTAATTTTTGCTCTACTTATGGAAGCTTTGGCTCAATCAGTCAGTCCAATTCCCTTAATACAAGGCTATTCTATAGGCTCCCATGTTTCCAAGACTTTATTATTGACAGATGACATCACACTCGCCGACCCTATCAAATCTCTACCGGCTTTATTGTAAACATAAATAATAAATATTAAACCTGTTCTCTTTGATCTCCTATTACAAAATAAACAATTCTTTGTTCATTTGTTGGTGGTTGAATAAGTTTTGGACATTGAAGATGAACAACCCCTTTCAGTGCCTCCGTTAAAGTCCTCTTTAAGGAAAATGTTGATCCTATTATTAATCATTTTTATTTATATAAAGATACTGTATCTCAGGCTAGCTACTATTGAGTGTAATCTGCTGCCTAAAAGCCTTTATTTATTTAGGACTATCCCAATTAAAATCCCTTACAAACCCCGAACTTCCTACAAGGTTATAGCTAAACTGAAAAGTAATGGAGGTTTGGGCCTAGCTAATTGGACTCTTCAAGAATTATCCTTTTCTAGACATTCCGTTACCCTTAATGATATGAATGCATCCCCAGCTAAGAAGATCCCAAAAGCTTTTTCCACCCACTACTATAGCAACTATAGAAACATGGGATTTTATATCAAAATTCAGACCATTTAATGTGCAGTTTACACCGGGACTTTCGAGTAGAGTAGAATCCCCTAAACCTGGTCCCATGGATAAGTGGTAACATGACATTCTCCTCAGATCTGTTTCAATGCTCAACATTTCAGCCTTTCTCTTACCCAGTGATCCCCAACCAGTACCTCGGGGGCAACAGGTTGCTCCCCAACCCCATGGATGTTGCTCCCAGTGGCCTCAAAGCAGGGGCTTATTTTTGAAGTTCTGGAGGCCAAATAGAGCCTCCTGTAGGATGTAAGTCCCTAGGGGCTATTAAATAAGCAATTACAGCTTTTATTGGCACCCCAGAAACATTGTTCATGCTTGTGTTGCTCCCCAACACTTTTTTCATTTGAATGTGGCTCTTGGGTTTAAAATGTTGGGGATCCCTGCTCTTACCTATTAAACAAATGTAAGGTCCCCAAAACATCCTTCTTGTCTAACCTGCAGTTCCCTCGTTACTGAAGATCTCGCCCTTTTCAAAAACGTAAGCCTCTATCATAAGAACAACAGCGACTTTGACATACCATGAAGAATCAGCCATTACTACACAACACTGCTGGAAAGTAACTCGTATAATAACGACCCACATACCACAAAATGGGAATCTGAAATAAACTCCTCAGTTGGTTTATATATCAGTTGTTAAATCTATGTGCCTCCCTAACAACTCCAGTGGCTGAAGGGTATATCCAGCTGCCCAGTATCAGCCCATTCATATATTTGGTACAGGTAACCCCTTATGTGCCCATCGGGTAGTTACTGTGTTTGACAGGTGATACCCGCTACCCTGATATACCAACTTACCTGCTTTCTAAGGGAAATACACAACTTACTATAACTTGACTTTTATCTTTTTGACATAAAATTCAATAAATGAGACAGGACATACAATATCTTTTGGCATTATATATGTTTCCCCCTGGTGGGGGTGGGGGATTTTGGCTGAACTATATATCACTATATTTCTTTATAACCATATAAATATATTTGATTAACGTATTTTTGGTTATTCATTGTCCTTATGAAAAATGACAAAAAGGAGGTATTGGCCACTCTGGAAACCCACAGACAGGTCAACAAAAAATATTTAAAAATTGAAAAAACCTTTATTAAATGTTAATCTCACAGATCCCTACGCATTTCGCATCTCTCTGACACCTACTCATAGGCTTCAATGAATTGGGACATATTGCCCCTATGAATTGCCCTTCACATCAGGTCTTTTAACTCAAGAGGTTCTCGGCTTTTTGACATATTTTAAAGAATATTGTAATAAGTAGCTGACTGGCCAGTAACTAATGAATGTATTATATAACTGATTTTATTTATTCAAAGGATTCAATGACACTTTAATTATTGTATTTATCATTCCTTAGTGGACATTCGGTGCTAGTGGAGCCTCTGTATGTTGGGTCTTTGTGTCTATCGAACATTAATAAATATGAAATATATTTCAAAAATCAGTTTTATTTCATTGTGTTAATAGATTCCATTTATTATTCTTTTGTTTTGCTAAGAATGTTTTTGATATCTGCACTTCTCAGGCTGTAAATAACCGGGTTAATCATAGGGATCACCAACGTGAATATGAGAGAGAGAACTTTGCTCAGGATTTGGGATTGTTCTGTGGAGGGAACCACATAAATAGCGATTATAGCTCCGTAATATAAGGAGACCACGGCCAAGTGGGAGCTGCAGGTGGAGAAGGCTTTTTGCCTCCCGGTATGGGACACTATCTTTAGGATTGCATGGGCAATACACATATATGATACACTGATGAGTATTAAGGGGGTAACAGCCAATATTAAAGACACTATCATTCCTTCTATTTGCACTAAGAAAGTATCTGAGCAGGAAAGCTCCAGAAGGGGAGATAAATCACAGAAGAAATGATTAATGGTATTTCGGTCACAGAACTTTAGTCTCCCCATGAGAACCAATGAAATCACTGTAATGCCAAAGCCAAGAGCCCAAGCCACAAGAATGAATTGAAAACAAACGTTAGTAGACATTATAGAAGTGTATCTCAGGGGGATGCAGATGGCCACATATCTGTCATAGGACATTACTGCTAGAAGGATGCACTCAAAAATTTCTGAAACACCCCAAAAATACAATTGTGTTATACAACCAACAAGGGATATTTTGTGTCCATTATTTATTACAGATAAGAGCAAGGTTGGTACAATATTTGAGGACTCCAGTAGATCAGTGAGGGACAGTTGTTGGAGAAAGAAGTACATGGGGGAGTGGAGGTTCCGGCTGAAGGCCACCAACACTATGATGAGGACGTTCTCCCAAACTGTCAGAATGTAAATCAGAAGGAACAGAGAGAACAGGGGAACCTTGAAGTTGTGGAGATTCTGAAATCCCAAGAGAGTCATCTCATTGACCCACGTCTGGTTCTTCTCATTCATTGTCTGAAGGAAACTAATGCTTTTAGTTTGTTCACGGATAAAACATTTGCTGAAACAATGGAAATTTCCTCTGAAGCCTGGAAACCTGTTTTTACAAACAAGTGAAATGATTAGGAGGGCAGGGAAGAACAGATCTCCTTTTATTACCCGGTGCCAGTAACACCCACAGCTGGGAAACCTACTGGGAAATCTCCAGGGGCTTTGGGGTAATTACCAGCCCTTGGGGGAATCTGATCATTTGTATCGTTGCAGATATTTAATTACATATGGAACAAAAACACATTATAATATTGTATTGGTAAATATACTTTGTTATCTTTGATCCTAAGGCAGATATTTCTCCAAATACCAATCAGGGGTTCATTAATTGATTCAATAAAGTAATTTGTGCTAAATAAATAAGAAAAGCCTTTTTGTAAAAAACTATTTAATTCGAAAAAGTGCAAGTGCTATAGTTTTATATTCTCCCAATTTCTCAGCGCACCCTCGAGTATCACTGTGGCTTGGCGCGCGTTTCGCTTAATTCGTTTCTCAAAAGGCAAAAGAGTCGCCAAATTTCGGAGTAACCACAATCATTTCTGATGTTCTAAAATGTCCCGAAAATGCTTTTATCGGTCGTATGAACATTTCGAGTTTACATCCCGAAAATCTTGAATTTTTCGAGTTGAAAGCATTTTTAAAATTTGAGTTTAAACGGACGTTCGTTTCCATGAATCCTTTTCGTTTTTCCCAAACAGGAAGTGCTCCAGCGGCCATTTTAGGAGCATTGGCGCCCATTCTTGGGAAACAATAATGTGTTTACGTTTCAGTTGAAACTGGGTGAAACAATGATGGGATTTACTTTCCATTTGAAGCTGAGTGAAGCTGTCACTGCTATTCTAAGCCTCCATAGGAAACAATGGTACTCTACAGATCAAACCTGTTGAATTTTTATTTTACAAAAAAAATTAACTAAACATTAATAAGTCACGAATTATGGGAGTTACTGCTGACCATCCTGGGGGAGATACTGGACTTCTGATGATCCTACCCACCTGCCCCAGCAGGACCAACACTTCAATGGAGCCACTACAAGGCAGCAATGACAAACAGAATGACAATAAAATCAACTAACAAGCTAATTAATGGGGTGAAGGAGAAGCTGAATACTTCAAGACAAATTGAATGTAGTTAAAGGGGGTTTTTATAGGAGGACAATGCTACGGGTAATAGAGCAGATTCGTTATTGGCCCAACAACTTATAGAATTAATGGCCAGAAGTCCCATAATGCAAATTGTTGGTCCAAAGGGTGAAGAGGTTCTAAAGCAAATAGTAGATGTTTTTGCTAGTTATGAGGGACTTTATCATTTAGATTCAAATAAGATGTTCCCTGTCATACGATTGGAGGATTCCTTGATCGCTTCTACCACACGTTTGTCCTGATGAGTATCCGGCTCTAGTGAAACCTATTGGGGAAGGAGAAGTTTCTATAGTTACAGAGTCTCTTTCTCTCCAGGAATTGATGGTTTAGGCGCAAAATATTATAAAAATTCTAATTCCCCAATTGGCAACTTTATTTAATGTTATGATAGAAGGAAATCAAACATTACAGGAGGTGTTAATGGTAATTATTTCTATTATTCCAAGAACATAGAGGGACCCTAATTATTGTACCTATATTGCATTGTACCTATAGACCAATATTCACTGAGCTCCTCCATTTTAGCGGAACCTCTTGCCAAACTATTAGGTCTTTGGCTTCTGAGTATGAGTTGGTTGGTCGCTTTGCACCCAATGCACCTACATTGTTATAATGTTTTATTATTTACTTACTGATCCAAATGAACTTCTAAAAAGTGTTAAAATTTTGTTTTGGGAAGAGGAGAAAGGGTAAATTAATAAAACAGTACCTGTACTTGATCCCAACTAAGATATAATTACCCCTTATTGGGGCAGAACAGCCCTATTGGGTTTATTTCATGGTTAAATGATTCCCTTTTCTCTGTAATAATAAAACAGTACCTGTACTTGATCCCAACTAAGATATAATTACCCCTTATTGGGGCAGAACAGCCCTATTGGGTTTATTTAATGGTTAAATGATTCCCTTTTCTCTGTAATAATAAAACAGTACCTGTACTTGATCCCAACTAAGATATAATTACCCCTTATTGGGGCAGAACAGCCCTATTGGGTTTATTTCATGGTTAAATGATTCCCTTTTCTCTGTAATAATAAAACAGTACCTGTACTTGATCCCAACTAAGATATAATTACCCCTTATTGGGGCAGAACAGCCCTATTGGGTTTATTTCATGGTTAAATGATTCCCTTTTCTCTGTAATAATAAAACAGTACCTGTACTTGATCCCAACTAAGATATAATTACCCCTTATTGGGGCAGAACAGCCCTATTGGGTTTATTTAATGGTTAAATGATTCCCTTTTCTCTGTAATAATAAAACAGTACCTGTACTTGATCCCAACTAAGATATAATTACCCCTTATTGGGGGCAGAACAGCCCTATTGGGTTTATTTAATGGTTAAATGATTCCCTTTTCTCTGTAATAATAAAACAGTACCTGTACTTGATCCCAACTAAGATATAATTACCCCTTATTGGGGGCAGAACAGCCCTATTGGGTTTATTTAATGGTTAAATGATTCCCTTTTCTCTGTAATAATAAAACAGTACCTGTACTTGATCCCAACTAAGATATAATTACCCCTTATTGGGGCAGAACAGCCCTATTGGGTTTATTTAATGGTTAAATGATTCCCTTTTCTCTGTAATAATAAAACAGTACCTGTATTTGATCCCAACTAAGATATAATTACCCCTTATTGGGGCAGAACAGCCCTATTGGGTTTATTTAATGGTTAAATGATTCCCTTTTCTCTGTAATAATAAAACAGTACCTGTATTTGATCCCAACTAAGATATAATTACCCCTTATTGGGGGCAGAACAGCCCTATTGGGTTTATTTAATGGTTAAATGATTCCCTTTTCTCTGTAATAATAAAACAGTACCTGTACTTGATCCCAACTAAGATATAATTACCCCTTATTTTTATAATTATTTGCCTCCCTCTCCTATTGCCCCAGCTGCCAAAAACTAATGTTCCTTGAGGCTACAATATTATTGTTGCTTTTTATTTCTTATCTGCCTATTCATATATCAGTCTCGTGTTCAAAGCACTCCCTGGTTGCTAAGGTAATTGAGACCCTAGCATCCATATAGCTGCTGGAGAGCTGCTGAACAAAAAGTGAAATAACTAAAAAACTACAGGTAATAAAAAATGAAGACCAATTGCAAGCTGACTCAGAATATCCCTCTGTACACGACACTAAAAGTTATCTCAAAGGGGAACAAACCCTTTCATTGCAGGGTAAGCAGTCGGCAGTTATTGTGGAGCCGGGGGTGAGACTGGATCAGAGTCAGGGCCTGGCCGGGTCAGAACCAGTGAAACAGACTGAACGCACGGTCAGGGAGAAGCCGAGTCCCACACAGGGGCAACAGGGGGAGATAGGGATCCCTAGGCACACCAACTCCCACTCACAATTCCCACAAGGAAACCAGTTTGCCCAGGTGACTGGGCTGGTGGGGGGCAATTAAAGGCTTTGGCTTCCTGTGATTGGCAGGTTGGATTACAAGGTTAACCTCTATCAGTGCTGGAAGAAACCCTACCGTCGGGCCATTCCCCAGTTCCCAACAGCTTTATGATCCCTACTTCTCGTTGAAAATATGTTTAAACTGAACGTTAATAAATCACGAATTATGGGAAAATTTCTGAAAACCTTTGAGAAACGATATCAGAAAAATAGAGTGCTGGCAAAAACCCATTTGTAAATCTTGAAGTAAAAAAAAAATTGACTTTTTATATATATGTAACCCTATTCTGGCTAGTTTTTGCCAGTACCGGCTAGTAGGTATGAGCACGGGCACATGTGACTCCAACACACAGGCTGGGCCTTCGCAAAACGGAAGAATTACACTTGAGAGGTGTTGCAGAACTACAACTCTCTACTGCCACAATGTGTATATAAGTAATTATGGACGCCAGAGGTTCTTTTGCATTGAACTAGAACTTGGTTTATTGATGGTACATACATATGCAGGGTTAATACTCACAGCATTGAGGTAGAATAGCACATAAATGTCAAATGCAGTTGCAAATAGCAAGAATAGTATGGCACCACTATGGAGATAGGTATGGGGATATAGCCAGGAGTCCCAAAGGTAATGTCTGCCTTATCTGGACCGGATCCCTACAGCGACGGTGGTTCAGGGGTTAATAACAGCCTAAATCCTATGTCTGACACTGCGGTCCCTACAGTAAGGCAGCAGAGCCTTGGGGGGTACTAAACCCTCTATAGTCTCCTATGTGGGAGCGTATAGCTGCTCATACTAAATAGCCCTGAACTAAGTCACACTCCTAAAGCTGCTATAACAGAGTCTAACCTGCAAATGACTACACCTCATTCACGGGGTCCCTGATCCCCGACTTAGAATCACTAGATGGATTGGCTTCCTCTAGGGCACAGACTTCTGGGTCCAGTTGAGAACCCAGGCTCAATGTGCAACCTGTTCTGAAGGATAGGAATGCCAAAGAGGAAGTGCCCGCCCCCTGCAAATCACTATATTACAGTGTGCAGGAAGTGGTCATCCTAACTAAGGGCCAATAAGTGCATAGTGACACATAACTAAAGTGACAACATTACAATCTGCTCAGTAACAGCAGATAGCACAGTGTAGGGCTAAAGCCATAGGGATCTTAGTTCCTATGGGTCCCTACATATATATTGATAATAGGGGAGTGCAGAGAACCTCTTGTTGTTAATAGTCCTAGAACCCATTTAGGTTCTGGTTTATTCTTACTTGAATGTCCCTATGTGATGCCCAGGCAACGGGATACACACGGGAGTTGGTGGGGGTAAGTCTCCTTCCCAATGGATGTGATGTTGAGGTTGTGGCGCGTCACCAAGGGAACCAATGATTTCACCCTATTGGTTATAACAACATATTTTAATGGCATTATGAAAAATAACTGACGCATAGACGTGCTTGAGAAGGGTGTGTTTGGCTCTTGAAACATCCCAAGAATATGTCTAAGTGACTCCTAAAGCTTTCTGATTGTTGGTCAGATGGTCCAGGGCTTGTCTGATATCTTTATTTCTGAGGCTGTAAATAAGGGGGTTAATTAGTGGGGTCACTGCTGTGTAGGACAGAGAGAGAACTTTACTTGTGGTCTGTGATTCTTTCCTGGGGGGAACCACATAAATAGCAATGAGAGTCCCATAAAACATGGAGACCACGGCCAAGTGGGAGCTGCAGGTGGAGAAGGCTTTTTGCCTCCCGGTATGGGACACTATCTTTAGGATTGCATGGGCAATACACATATATGATACACTGATGAGTATAAAGGGGAAGAAAAAAACAGGGAAAGACAGTAAGATATTAGTTAAACGCACTAAGGAAGTGTCTGAGCAGGAAAGTTCAAGAAGAGGGAAGAAATCACAGAAGAAATGGTTAATGGTATTTTGGTCACAGAACTGTAGGGTAACCATGATATTGCCAAGAAGTAACACAGATATGAGGCCAAGCAACCAAGACATGAGACTGAATGTAACACAAACCCTGTGGGACATTATAGAAGTGTATCTCAGGGGGATGCAGATGGCCACATATCTGTCATAGGCCATTACTGCTAGGAGCAAACACTCAAAGGCTTCTGTTGCAGTAAAAAAAGAAAACTGTATTATACACCCAACAAAGGGCAACATGACTTTATCATAAATTCCAGTCTGGAGCAGGGTGGGTACAATAATTGTGGATCCCAGTAGATCAGTGAGGGCCAACTGCTGGAGAAAGAAGTACATGGGGGAGTGGAGGTTCCGGCTGAAGGCCACCAACACTATGATGAGGACGTTCTCCCAAACTGTCAGAATGTAAATCAGAAGGAACAGAGAGAACAGGGGAACCTTGAAGTTGTGGAGATTCTGAAACCCCAAGAGAACAATCTCACTGACCCACGTCTGGTTCTTCATGGACATTTCCTAGAGGAAGAACACATTGTGAAGAAGGTCAAACAGCATTTTAATCTAAACTCATTTACCCACTTTTGTCTTCAAATTCTTTGCAATATGGAGAATGAATTATAGGGAGAACCCCCTAGTGTAGACAAATGTTTTTTATTAAACAGGGGGGTCATGGGGGCCATACACTCAGCCCATTCTACTGCACACTGCCCTCACTTGAATTCATAATCTCAGGGGCGTATCTGAAGCAAGGCCTAGAGTTACCCATCTAGAGACATCCTGGCCAGGCAGTTAGACCACTGAATGTGTTTTATATGCTGAATTTTGTGTCAGAATTTTACTAATTTGCTAATGAATAATTGGTTTGGAATCTTTTCAGTATTTGACCGAATTCTTAAATTGTAGATTCTTCACATTCCTACTAACGTTAGGAAAAGGAATAATGGAGGCAGCTTTCTGGATAGTTTCTATAGGTGATAATGATGAGCAAATCTGTTCCGTTTAGTCGAAAAATTTGCAAAACTGCCGAAAAATTGACAAAATGGTGAACAATTTTTCCTTATGTGCAACAATTTTCTCTTAGGCTCATTACTTTTTCTCTCACTCCAAATGCATTGAAGTCAATGGGTGTATTTTTTTTCACTGCAAATTTTAAAGCAGTTTCAAAAATTCACAGATGGCGAAATGCAGAATTTCACGGTGAATCCAGGCCTGGCGAAAAAATTTGCTCATCACTAATAGGTTGGAGGGTAATTGTTGGAGGGTAAAATGTATTCCAGTACTGGAATTCCTCCTGAATCCCTTAACGGTTTCATTTGAGAAATCATTAAAATGAGCATTCTACAAAAAGCGATGGAATTTTACAGAATCCTGAAATAAATCCAAAACGTTAACGTACAAGGAAAGCAGAATTCTTATACCGGTCCCTCTTCCCTCCCACCCGAATTTATTTCTCCTTGCTACAATCCCACTAGCTTGTAATTCCCTGCTAGAGTCAGAGTTCAATGATGTATTTATTAATAGTCACTATAATTTGTAAGTCGATTGTACAAAAATGTCCAATTTTGTGGGGGTTTTTAGGCGAAATGTTCGACTTTTTTTCTTGAAAAGTTCAGGAAATTTTGTGAAAGTTTTACGAAATGTTTGAGAATATATTGCCATAAAAGTAAATGGATGTTCATTTCCATTAATCCTCTTTATTTTTCCCAAACAGGAAGTGCTCCAGCGGCCATTTTAGAAACATTGGTGCTCATTCTTGGAAAACAATAATGTGCTTAAGTTTCCCTTGAAAGTGTGTGAAATGGAAAACAATGATGTGATTAACTTCCCCTTGAAAGTGTGTGAAATACAGTTTTATAAATCTCGAACATTTGTGGTTTTTAAAAAATTTTTACTCAGAACTATCCGAATTTTTCGAGAAAATAAACCAAAACCATCAAATCATGTACTGCCAAAAAAACCAATACGTAAATTAAAAATTAAACCCCTTAGTTTTTGTGATTTGACAGAAAAGGGTAATTTTAGGGTAAAGTTTTTACTTGGGTAAAATGAGGGAACTTGGCAAGGGGGTAAATACTTTTATAATACCCACAAATAATTTTCAGAAAAACACAAATGTCCTTCCCAGAAAGTAACCAATACCCGCCCCACCCCCCACGTATCAGTAAATACTGAAGGTTTAATCAGAATTTAGTCTTTATTTCTAGCAAAGCACAAACCCCTTGTAGAACCTCCCCCATAGGCACCTGCCCCATAGGCGCCTCCCCCATAGAATGTGACTGACCTGATAGTAACAAATCTCTCTTTATGCTGATTTACTAATTAAACCTCCAGTCTCAGGAATCCCCCTGCTCGGTACCACCCTATGGAAGAGAAGCTCATTAGGAACTGAGTGTCTTTGCTGAAGGAACTTCCAGATCCTGAAATATCCTGGTTTCTATCTTCTCTCTCAGATCCTTCAGTGTCTCTTACAATGGGGAATCACCTTCTCCCCTGCCTCTCTCTGTCGGGGTTCCTCAAGGCTCTGTCCTGGGCCCCTTACTATTCTCTCGCATCTCTTCCTGCCTCGCCACTATCTCCACTTGGTTGTCCCAACGTTACCTTAAACTAAACCTCTCTAAGCCTGAACTGGTTCTCTTTCCCCCATCCAACGCCCACATTGTTCCTGAGGTATCTATCACTGTTACTATCACCCCATCTTCCCAGGCCCAGGGGTTACTCTCAATTCTGCCCTGTCCTTCACTCCTCATATGCAGTCACTTATCAAATCCTGTCAAGGCTGCACTCCTTCTCCAACACAATCCCAACCATTTCTTTCCAATCAAATCACTTTACAGGAAAGATGTTCTTGGGGGAATATTCTACTGATTTGCCCCTACCAGAACCGCCCCAGATACTGTGGAACCATAGGAAGATGCCCCCATGAGCTTCTCCCAATGTGTAACCTGCTCTGCATTTCTCCTGCCATTTTGCTAACACAATCCCAACCATTTCTTTCCAATCAAATCACTTTACAGGAAAGAAGTTCTTGGGGGAATATTCTACTGATTTGCCCCTACCAGAACCGCCCCAGATACTGTGATACTGTGATATTAAATGTATAGATCCAATTAATAAAGGTTGATCTAGGAAAATGTCAACATACAATGACTTAATTGCCTTCCCAGCATTCTCAGTGCTTGAAGTAACAGGATTGGCACCTCCCGCAATGGTCTCACCCACTGACTCACCAATGAGCTCTAAGGGCACATCTTTGTATGATCAATTCATTTTTTATAACCACCATTTCTCTCAGGTAATCACTATACACTCTGTTTGTAATAAACAGATCTCTAACCCAATCCAAATATGTTATACAAATGCTCAGCTCTGACTGGCTCTCAGGCCAGAACTTCCTGAACTTCTCCCCAGATACTGTGGAACCATAGGAAGATGCCCCCATGAGCTTCTCCCAATGTGTAACCTGCTCTGCATTTCTCCTGCCATTTTGCTAACACAATCCCAACCATTTCTTTCCAATCAAATCACTTTACAGGAAAGATGTTCTTGGGGGAATATTCTACTGATTTGCCCCTACCAGAACCGCCCCAGATACTGTGGAACCATAGGAAGATGCCCCCATGAGCTTCTCCCAATGTGTAACCTGCTCTGCATTTCTCCTGCCATTTTGCTAACACAATCCCAACCATTTCTTTCCAATCAAATCACTTTACAGGAAAGATGTTCTTGGGGGAATATTCTACTGATTTGCCCCTACCAGAACCGCCCCAGATACTGTGGAACCATAGGAAGATGCCCCCATGAGCTTCTCCCAATGTGTAACCTGCTCTGCATTTCTCCTGCCATTTTGCTAACACAATCCCAACCATTTCTTTCCAATCAAATCACTTTACAGGAAAGATGTTCTTGGGGGAATATTCTACTGATTTGCCCCTACCAGAACCGCCCCAGATACTGTGGAACCATAGGAAGATGCCCCCATGAGCTTCTCCCAATGTGTAACCTGCTCTGCATTTCTCCTGCCATTTTGCTAACACAATCCCAACCATTTCTTTCCAATCAAATCACTTTACAGGAAAGATGTTCTTGGGGGAATATTCTACTGATTTGCCCCTACCAGAACCGCCCCAGATACTGACTGGGCAGGGAAGAACAGATCTCCTTTTATTACCCGGTGCCAGTAACACCCACAGCTGGGAAACCTACTGGGGAATCTCCAGGGGCTTTGGGGTAATTACCAGCCCTTGGGGGAATCTGATCATTTTCTAATAATGTTGTAAACAAGTAATTAATTGGATTCAGTTAATTGGGAAACTCATTAGATGTTTTATCAATAAAATTAATGACCCAGATCCCATTGTGACTATTTATCTCCATTGTTGTATAGAAACTGATATTTAATATGAAATAAAAATATGTAATTATTTTATACTCTGATCAACAAATATAAAATCTTCGATATAGTCTAAGAATAAGAAACAATATTGAAATGTCTGATACTGAGCTGGGAAACTCCCGCAGCTGCTTCATGAAACTGATACCCAGTAAGTACAATGGTTTAATCCATGAATCCCCAGTACGATAATAACGATTTAAAAACAGAAAGAAATGAAAATGTGATATGTTCTATTAAAGGGGGAAAAGCTTTTAGCTGAAAAGGGCAAATGACAAAGAGCAAAACGGAATATCCCATTAATGGGCGATTAGTGAATCTAAAACGGAATAAACCTCCCACCCGTCTGTCCCGTTCCTTCCCCCAAATCACTGAACAAAGAACAGAAAACGATTCAGTTGGGCAGAAATAATATCTGAAATGTCCCATTCGCTTTATCCATAACGGCTGGAACCCCCCCCCCCTCCCTCCTCCTCCTCCTGCTGTCTGTAAAACTCATTGGCCAACGGAGGAACCCAATTAGGAGACCCATTAGGAGACATTAGTTCACAATATATATATACACTATAACTGGAACAGAGCCATTTTAATTATTTTCCAGATCACAAAACCACAAATATTGTTTGTACAGAAATACAATGTACAATGCAGTCCCCTAGCTATTTGGGCAGCTATA
Organism: Xenopus tropicalis; assembly: GCF_000004195.4. Taxonomy (NCBI): domain Eukaryota; kingdom Metazoa; phylum Chordata; class Amphibia; order Anura; family Pipidae; genus Xenopus; species Xenopus tropicalis. The sequence goes on along the minus strand of NC_030679.2, from coordinate 153,063,049 downwards.
GGGGTGTTCTGTGTAATGAGAAGTAAGTCCCTTTTTCTGGGTAGTGGCATGACCTTTAGCAGTTCCACAGTTTGGCCATACAAGGTGTAGTATAGTATAAAAGTAAAGAGTATACAGGTCCAACTTCGGACTCCTCCAGTTACATGGGAGTAGGAGAAACAATAGGTTAGCTGAAAGCAGTTCTAATGTGTAGCACTGGCTTAAAGCTCAGACTAAGGCACACTTTACTGCTGCGCTGCAAGTTGGAGTGATATCCCCCCCCTCCCCCCCAGCAGCCGATCAGCAGAACAATGGCAAGGGAGCAAGATAGCAGCTCCCAGTAGGTATCAGAATAGCACTCAATAGTAAGAAATCCAAGTCTGGCTTGGGACTCCTCCAGTTACATGGGAGTAGGAGAAACAATAGGTTAGCTGAAAGCAGTTCTAATGTGTAGCGCTGGCTCCTACTGAAAGCTCACACTTAGCTCCAATATTGGGTATCTAAGGGGTTAGGGCCCAGTGATCCCCAACCCGTAACTCTGGGCAACATGTTGCTCCCCAACCCATTGGATGTTGTTCCTAGTGGCCCCAAAGCAGGAGCTTATTTTTGAATTCCTGGCTTGAAATCAAGTTTTGGTTGGGTACAAACCAGATGAACTGTCAAACAAAGCCTCCTGTGGGCTGCCAATCCACGTAGGGGTACCAAATAGCCAATGAAAGCCCTTATATGGCCCCTATGAGGACTTTTTTCTTGCTTGTGTTGCTCCACCAATTCTTTTTACATTTGATAGTGGCTCGTGGCCATTAGGCAAATCTCTTGGTCCAATACAGGCAAAGGATTGGGGTGGTTGGCAACCAGTATATTCAGGAATGGAGCAGAAAGTCAGAAACTGGTAGATAAGGACAAGATAACAATTTAGGCTCAACTATGGACTTTACGAGAAAAGACCTGTATTTGGGCATTGAACCCGGGTCTTTGGTGTCCTTTTTATTTTTTTGTTCCAATCGCAACAACACCCTATTGTTGCGGCCTTGGGCACCTTTGATTTTTCCCAATCTTTGCCGTAGTGTTCCTGACATACAATAACCCCAATACCATTTAGTTGTTACACCCATTATTCTATCCCGACACCCCAATCAGTAGCCTTTGAATGAAGGAATAAAATACGGGGGAGTTTTCTTCCCAAATGATCCCATACGCAGACCAATCACATGAAGTCATCTTGTTTCTCACTGCAATAGGTAACTGGGAGTTGCAATAGGTAACTGGGAGTTGCAATAGGTAACTGGGAGTTGCAATAGGTAACTGGGAGTTGCAATAGGTAACTGGGAGTTGCAGCGCTTCACCCCAAAATGTACATTGTTTGATCTCTGACCTGCAGTAGGATCCCCAATATGGGGCAGTTTCTGCCAAGATGGACCCTTATGTCCCCACCCTAAAGAGTTTGCTTCTCTGCCACGGCTCAGTGTCAGACTGGGGTGCCAGGGGCCTACCCCAGGGCCTCCCCCCACCCCAGTCATGAACCTTGCCCCAAAGGGGGGCCCTGCAGTCCTGCACTTACTTGAATAGCCGGGCCCTCACTGCAGCCTTCAAAAATGAGGGAGGGACCTTCTGTGCCCCTTATTTCTTACTAGAGGAAAAATTATGTCCCGTTAAAGCTGCATGGGGATTGGTTGGGCTGGGTGGGAAGTTCAAACTCCACCCATCCAATCTCCATACAGCTTTACCGGAGGTCCCTCCCTCATTTCTGAAGGCTGCAGCTCAATGACTGGGCCGGCGGGCCCACAACATTTTTTTTCCCAGTGCCCCTCTGGCCTAGTCCAACACTGACTGGGCTTCTTATGGTAGTACTATCTGGGATCTTACAGCAACACCTCTCTCTCTCCAGCACTTCCTCTCAGGACTTCCTGTCTGCTCATAGGGCTCAGAGGCTCCTCCCCTCTGCACAAAAACAGGCAGATCAGCCAAAATGACAGAGGATGGGATATGTTCCCCCCGCCTCCCTACATCTGGACCCTTTGTGTTTCATATTATACAATAATTGGCAGGACTGAAACCATTACAAAGAGATATTGGCGGTGGGAGCAAATGGGGTTTATTGTTTTCTCAAAAAAAAAAAAAGGAATAAAACACATTAACCCTTTCACTGTCAGGAGAATGTGCAGTTCAGCTACTGCAAGAGACTTAATTAACATTTGATGCTCTTTAGCTGAAAGGCTTTTCCTGGGGGGAACATCTTGTTTATCTGGGAGACAATACCTACATGTACTGAATATGTGAATAGAGTTTCTGTGTAATTCACTTCTGTAGCAAAACACAGGCGTCTAAATACCCAAAAAATGACAAAAAAAATCCTATTTCCCTGACGATGAACAGATTTGGGACAAAGCGCCAAGAGTAGATGCGGCAGTTTCGCGCCTCTCCAGGAGAACGTTGTTACCAGTAGAGGATGTGGTGGCCTTTATAAACCCCATGGATAGAAAGATGGAGGCATCTCTAAAAAATCTTTTTTAGCATTGGGAGTGACTTGCAGGTCGGCGTTAGCACTTTCATCAGTATCTAGCGCAATGCAGACATGGCTGCAGAAGATTGAATCTGCTTGAAAGGAAGGTGTGGAGAGGAGAGATGGAATTGATGTCTTGGCAAAAGTGAAGTTGGTGACAGATTTTCTTACAGAATCTTCAGTTGATTTAGTCAGGTTCTCATCAAGAGCAATGGCACTGTCAGTAGCAGCGAGAAGGGCATTGTGGTTAAGAGCTTGGAATGCAGATAAAGTGACCAAGATGAAGGTCAAATGCTGTTTGGTCCCAAATTGGACACAATTATTAAGAAGGTGACGGGGGTAAGAGCGCTTTCTTACCCTGGGGAGAAAAACAGGACAATATTCAGATACAGTAGGGGAGCGGCAGCCCTTTCGAGGCAAGACTTCTTTCAGGATGGATCAGAAGCCCAGCCCATCAGGGCAGGGTAAGCGACCACAATGGAGAGGAGGACAAGCAGAATTACTTAAGTTGCAGAAACCAAAAACAGAGAATCCAAGATTCGCAAAGAAGACAGACTGAGGAATTGACAGCTCAAACTTCAGGGATACCCAGAAGACCTCAAAAGTTTGTAGAAGTTTGGGCAAAGTCCATTTCGGATCACTGGGTTCTTCAGACAATATCAGAAGGCTATTATTCAGAGTTCAAGAAGACTCCAGAGGAGAATCTGTTCATTGTGTCACAAATTCCTCATCAAGCAGAGAGGAGGAAGGTAATGATTACGTATGTGAAGCAACGTCTAATAGATGGAGCAATAACTCCAGTGCCCCAGAAGTTTTGGGGAAGAGGTTTATACTCAGTATTGTTTATGCTAAAAAAGAAAACAGGAGATTTTCGACCAGTATGGGATTTGAGGCCAATAAATTCATCTTTGCAAAAAAGGACTTTAAGAATGGAGTCCATTTTTTCCATAGTAAAGGAGATATGACCAGACGATTGGCTTTTATCTATAGATCTAAAAGATGCTTATCTTCACGTGACCATTGCAACCACACATCAAAGGTTTCTGAGGTTTGCCATGGCTCAAGATCTTCACTACCAGTTTACATGCCTCCCCTTTGGGTTGGCAACCTCCCCGAAAGTGTTCTATTATACCACAAGGACTTGGTAATAAAGTCACAAGACCACGGTTGGGTTCTAAACTTACAAAAGGGCCAGTTAGAACCAACACAAGATCTAGTATACTTAGGAGCAAGGTTTCAAACTAAACAAGCGGTGGTCACATTGCCAGAGGAGAAGAAGGAAAAGATAAAGCTGGTAATATCCAGGTTGTTAAGAAGAGACTCAATGTCGGCAAGAGAGATAACCAGTATCATGGGGTTACTGAATTCAACAACTCCAGTGGTGATGTGGGCAAGGTGGCACACCAGGTCACTGCAGTTGGCCTTCTTGACACAATGGAAGAGAGGGAGGCACAATTGGAACCAGAACATTTTTGTACACCGAGAGGTGAAGGTGCAAATAAAGTGGTGGTTGGAGGAATCCAATCTGACCAGAGGTCAAACATTGAGGGATGTTCCTTGGAAAACATTGACAACCGACTCCAGCCCCAAAGGATGGGGGGCTCATGTGGAGGGGAAAGGTATACAAGGAACATGGTCAAGAGAGGAAGAGTCCCTTCCAGCAAATGTGTTGGAGTTGAGAGCGGTATGGAAAGCAATTCAATTATTGAGCAAACATCTAAGAGGAACATCATTGATGATAAGATTAGACAATATGGCAGCAGTAGCCTACATAAAGAAACAGGGTGGCACGCACAGTTGGAGTCTAATGTAACATAGTAACATAGTAAGTTGGGTTGAAAAAAGACATACGTCCATCAAGTTCAACCATAATGCCTATATATAACCTGCCTAACTACTAGTTGATCCAGAGGAAGGCAAAAAACCCCATCTGAAGCCTCTCTAATTTGCCGCAGAGGGGAAAAAATTCCTTCCTGACTCCAAGATGGCAATCGGACCAGTCCCTGGGGCAACTAGTACTGAGAGCTATCTCCCATACCCCTGTATTCCCTCACTTGTACTGAGAGCTATCCCCCCTACCCCTGTATTCCCTAACTTGTACTGAGAGCTATCTCCCCTACCCCTGTATTCCCTCACTTGTACTGAGAGCTATCCCCCCTACCCCTGTATTCCCTCACTTGTACTGAGAGCTATCCCCCCTACCCCTGTATTCCCTCACTTGTACTGAGAGCTATCTCCCCTACCCCTGTATTCCCTCACTTGTACTGAGAGCTATCTCCCCTACCCCTGTATTCCCTCACTTGTACTGAGAGCTATCTCCCATACCCCTGTATTCCCTCACTTGTACTGAGAGCTATCCCCCCTACCCCTGTATTCCCTCACTTGTACTGAGAGCTATCTCCCATACCCCTGTATTCCCTCACTTGTACTGAGAGCTATCCCCCCTACCCCTGTATTCCCTCACTTGTACTGAGAGCTATCTCCCATACCCCTGTATTCCCTCACTTGTACTGAGAGCTATCTCCCCTACCCCTGTATTCCCTCACTTGTACTGAGAGCTATCTCCCATACCCCTGTATTCCCTCACTTGTACTGAGAGCTATCTCCCATACCCCTGTATTCCCTCACTTGTACTGAGAGCTATCTCCCCTACCCCTGTATTCCCTCACTTGTACTGAGAGCTATCTCCCCTACCCCTGTATTCCCTCACTTGTACTGAGAGCTATCCCCCATACCCCTGTATTCCCTCACTTGTACTGAGAGCTATCCCCCATACCCCTGTATTCCCTCACTTGTACTGAGAGCTATCTCCCCTACCCCTGTATTCCCTCACTTGTACTGAGAGCTATCTCCCCTACCCCTGTATTCCCTCACTTGTACTGAGAGCTATCCCCCCTACCCCTGTATTCCCTCACTTGTACTGAGAGCTATCCCCCCTACCCCTGTATTCCCTCACTTGTACTGAGAGCTATCTCCCCTACCCCTGTATTCCCTCACTTGTACTGAGAGCTGTCCCCCCTACCCCTGTATTCCCTCACTTGTACTGAGAGCTATCCCCCTACCCCTGTATTCCCTCACTTGTACTGAGAGCTATCTCCCCTACCCCTGTATTCCCTCACTTGTACTGAGAGCTATCCCCCCTACCCCTGTATTCCCTCACTTGTACTGAGAGCTATCCCCCCTACCCCTGTATTCCCTCACTTGTACTGAGAGCTATCCCCCCTACCCCTGTATTCCCTCACTTGTACTGAGAGCTATCCCCCTACCCCTGTATTCCCTCACTTGTACTGAGAGCTATCCCCCCTACCCCTGTATTCCCTCACTTGTACTGAGAGCTATCCCCCTGTCCCTGTATTCCCTCACTTATACTGAGAGCTATCTCCCCTACCCCTGTATTCCCTCACTTGTACTGAGAGCTATCCCCCCTACCCCTGTATTCCCTCACTTGTACTGAGAGCTATCTCCCCTACCCCTGTATTCCCTCACTTGTACTGAGAGCTATCTCCCTACCCCTGTATTCCCTCACTTGTACTGAGAGCTATCCCCCCTACCCCTGTATTCCCTCACTTGTACTGAGAGCTATCTCCCCTACCCCTGTATTCCCTCACTTGTACTGAGAGCTATCCCCCCTACCCCTGTATTCCCTCACTTGTACTGAGAGCTATCCCCCCTACCCCTGTATTCCCTCACTTGTACTGAGAGCTATCCCCCCTGTCCCTGTATTCCCTCACTTATACTGAGAGCTATCTCCCCTACCCCTGTATTCCCTCACTTGTACTGAGAGCTATCCCCCCTACCCCTGTATTCCCTCACTTGTACTGAGAGCTATCCCCCCTACCCCTGTATTCCCTCCCTTGTACTGAGAGCTATCCCCCTACCCCTGTATTCCCTCACTTGTACTGAGAGCTATCCCCCATACCCCTGTATTCACTCACTTGTACTGAGAGCTATCTCCCATACCCCTGTATTCCCTCACTTGTACTGAGAGCTATCTCCCCTACCCCTGTATTCCCTCACTTGTACTGAGAGCTATCTCCCCTACCCCTGTATTCCCTCACTTGTACTGAGAGCTATCTCCCCTACCCCTGTATTCCCTCACTTGTACTGAGAGCTATCCCCCCTACCCCTGTATTCCCTCACTTGTACTGAGAGCTATCCCCCCTACCCCTGTATTCCCTCACTTGTACTGAGAGCTATCTCCCCTACCCCTGTATTCCCTCACTTGTACTGAGAGCTATCTCCCCTACCCCTGTATTCCCTCACTTGTACTGAGAGCTATCTCCCCTACCCCTGTATTCCCTCACTTGTACTGAGAGCTATCCCCCCTACCCCTGTATTCCCTCACTTGTACTGAGAGCTATCCCCCCTACCCCTGTATTCCCTCACTTGTACTGAGAGCTATCTCCCCTACCCCTGTATTCCCTCACTTGTACTGAGAGCTATCCCCCTACCCCTGTATTCCCTCACTTGTACTGAGAGCTATCTCCCATACCCCTGTATTCCCTCACTTGTACTGAGAGCTATCCCCCCTACCCCTGTATTCCCTCACTTGTACTGAGAGCTATCTCCCCTACCCCTGTATTCCCTCACTTGTACTGAGAGCTATCTCCCCTACCCCTGTATTCCCTCACTTGTACTGAGAGCTATCTCCCCTACCCCTGTATTCCCTCACTTGTACTGAGAGCTATCCCCCCTACCCCTGTATTCCCTCACTTGTACTGAGAGCTATCTCCCCTACCCCTGTATTCCCTCACTTGTACTGAGAGCTATCTCCCCTACCCCTGTATTCCCTCACTTGTACTGAGAGCTATCCCCCCTACCCCTGTATTCCCTCACTTGTACTGAGAGCTATCTCCCCTACCCCTGTATTCCCTCACTTGTACTGAGAGCTATCCCCCCTACCCCTGTATTCCCTCACTTGTACTGAGAGCTATCCCCCCTACCCCTGTATTCCCTCACTTGTACTGAGAGCTATCTCCCCTACCCCTGTATTCCCTCACTTGTACTGAGAGCTATCCCCCCTACCCCTGTATTCCCTCACTTGTACTGAGAGCTATCTCCCCTACCCCTGTATTCCCTCACTTGTACTGAGAGCTATCTCCCCTACCCCTGTATTCCCTCACTTGTACTGAGAGCTATCTCCCATACCCCTGTATTCCCTCACTTGTACTGAGAGCTATCTCCCCTACCCCTGTATTCCCTCACTTGTACTGAGAGCTATCCCCCCTACCCCTGTATTCCCTCACTTGTACTGAGAGCTATCCCCCCTACCCCTGTATTCCCTCACTTGTACTGAGAGCTATCCCCCCTACCCCTGTATTCCCTCACTTGTACTGAGAGCTATCCCCCCTACCCCTGTATTCCCTCACTTGTACTGAGAGCTATCCCCCCTACCCCTGTATTCCCTCACTTGTACTGAGAGCTATCCCCCCTACCCCTGTATTCCCTCACTTGTACTGAGAGCTATCTCCCCTACCCCTGTATTCCCTCACTTGTACTGAGAGCTATCCCCCCTACCCCTGTATTCCCTCACTTGTACTGAGAGCTATCCCCCCTACCCCTGTATTCCCTCACTTGTACTGAGAGCTATCTCCCCTACCCCTGTATTCCCTCACTTGTACTGAGAGCTACCCCCCTACCCCTGTATTCCCTCACTTGTACTGAGAGCTATCTCCCCTACCCCTGTATTCCCTCACTTGTACTGAGAGCTATCTCCCATACCCCTGTATTCCCTCACTTGTACTGAGAGCTATCTCCCCTACCCCTGTATTCCCTCACTTGTACTGAGAGCTATCCCCCCTACCCCTGTATTCCCTCACTTGTACTGAGAGCTATCTCCCCTACCCCTGTATTCCCTCACTTGTACTGAGAGCTATCTCCCATAACCCTGTATTCCCTCACTTGTACTGAGAGCTATCCCCCCTACCCCTGTATTCCCTCACTTGTACTGAGAGCTATCTCCCATACCCCTGTATTCCCTCACTTGTACTGAGAGCTATCCCCCCTACCCCTGTATTCCCTCACTTGTACTGAGAGCTATCTCCCCTACCCCTGTATTCCCTCACTTGTACTGAGAGCTATCCCCCCTACCCCTGTATTCCCTCACTTGTACTGAGAGCTATCCCCCCTACCCCTGTATTCCCTCACTTGTACTGAGAGCTATCTCCCCTACCCCTGTATTCCCTCACTTGTACTGAGAGCTATCCCCCCTACCCCTGTATTCCCTCACTTGTACTGAGAGCTATCTCCCATACCCCTGTATTCCCTCACTTGTACTGAGAGCTATCTCCCCTACCCCTGTATTCCCTCACTTGTACTGAGAGCTATCCCCCATACCCCTGTATTCCCTCACTTGTACTGAGAGCTATCTCCCCTACCCCTGTATTCCCTCACTTGTACTGAGAGCTATCTCCCATACCCCTGTATTCCCTCACTTGCTAAGAATCCATCCAGCCCCTATATAAAGCTATATAATGTATCAGCCAGCACGACTGATTCGGGGAGGGGGGACCCCAGAACTTCACAGCTCTCACTGTAAAAAATCCTTTCCGAATATTTAGACGGAACCTCCCTTCTTCTAAACGGAGTGGGTGCCCTCGTGTCCGTTGGAAGGACCTACTGGTAAATAAAACATTAGAAAGGTTATTATATGATCCCTTTATATATTTATACATAGTTATCATGTCCCCCCTTAAGTGCCTCTTCCCCAGTGTAAACAGACCCAACTGGGCCAGCCTTTCCCCATAACTGAGACTTTCCATACCCTTTACCAGCTTAGTTGCCCTTCTCTGGACCCTCTCTAACTCAATAATGTCCCGTTTGAGCACTGGAGACCAAAACTGAACAGCATATTCTAGATGGGGCCTTACCAGCGCTCTGTAAAGGGGAAGAATAACCCCCTCCTCCCGTGAATCTATACCCCTTTTAATACAGCTCAATACCCTGTTTGCCCTTGCAGCTGCTGCCTGGCATTGCTTGCTACAGCCAAGTTTATTATCTACAAGGACTCCAAGCTCCTTCTCCATTAGGGATTTGCCTAGTGCAGTCCCATTAAGGTTATATGGGGCTTGCATATTTTTACACCCCAGGTGCATGACCTTACATTTATCCACATTAAATCCCATCTGCCACTTAGCTGCCCAGATTGCCAGTTGGCCAAGATCCTGCTGCAGGGATGTCACATCCTGGATAGAACTGACTGGGCTGCAGAGTTCTGTCCCATCTGCAAACACTGATACATTACCCATAATACCCTCCCCTAAGTCATTTATGAACAAATTAAACAAAAGTGGACCCAGTACAGAACCCTGAGGGACCCCACTGAGAACCTTACTCCAAGTAGAGAATGTGCCATTAACAACCACCCTCTGTACCCGATCCTGTAGCCAGTTTTCTATCCATGTGCAAACGACTTCACTAAGCCCAATAGACCTTAGCTTAGAAAGCAGTCGTTTGTGGGGAACGGTATCAAATGCTTTGGCAAAATCCAAAAAGATGATATCTACTGCCCCCCCACTGTCCCACTACTGCCCCCCCCCACTGTCCCACTACTGCCCCCCCACTGTCCCACTACTGCCCCCCACTGTCCCACTACTGCCCCCCCACTGTCCCACTACTGCCCCCCCCCCACTGTCCCACTACTGCCCCCCCACTGTCCCACTACTGCCCCCCCACTGTCCCACTACTGCATCCCCACTGTCCCACTACTGCCCCCCCACTGTCCCACTACTGCATCCCCACTGTCCCACTACTGCCCCCCCCCACTGTCCCACTACTGCCCCCCCACTGTCCCACTACTGCCCCCCCACTGTCCCACTACTGCCCCCCCACTGTCCCACTACTGCCCCCCCACTGTCCCACTACTGCCCCCCCCACTGTCCCACTACTGCCCCCACTGTCCACTACTGCCCCCCCCACTGTCCCACTACTGCCCCCCACTGTCCAGCTTCTTACTTACCTCATCATAAAAAGCAATTAAATTGGTCTGACATGACCTGTCCTTCATAAAGCCATGCTGATTACTGCTCATAATGCCATTCTCCACTACATAATTTTGAATGTGATCCCTTAACAAGCCTTCAAATAACTTGCCCACCACGGATGTCAGACTTACAGGCCTATAATTGCCAGGCTGAGATCTTACTCCCTGTATAAATATGGGAATGACATTGGCCTTCCCCCAATCCCTAGGTACCATACCTGATGAAAGAGAGTCTGAGAATATCAGAAACAAGGGCCACTGCAATTCTGCCCCTAGCTCTCTCAGTACCCGAGGGTGTATTCCATCTGGCCCAGGTGCCTTGTTTACATTTATCGTGTGTAACCCTTTAAGCACCATATCCTGTGCCAGCCACTGTGTAGTTGGAGCTGAGGCAACAGTGAAGCTATTGGGTGGGACTTGGCCCACTGGCTCCCCCTACTGTATACACAGAAGAAAAGAACTGGTTAAACACATCTGCCTTTTCTGTATCCGCTGTAACCATATTGTTATTATAACTCAATGGGGCCACACCCCCAACCTGCATCTTTTTACTGGCCTCGGCCGCGATGCGCTCCTCATTTTCTATCTTTGCCTTCCGGATTGCTGTTTTACACACTTGTTATAGTGAAGAAGCTTTAACTGATCATGCAGTGGGCAGGAACATATCTGCAGAACATGTCAGCAATTCATGTGCCGGGGGTACAGAATACAGTGGCAGATATTCTAAGCCAGGGATCCCCAACCTTTTATACCCGTGAGCCACATTCAAATGGAAAAAGTTTTGGAGAGCAACACAAGCATGAAAAAAGTTTCTGGGTGTACCAATAAGAATTATAATTGGCTATTTGGTAGCCTCTATGTTGACTGGAAGCCTACAGAAGAATCTGTTTGGCAATTACACTGGGTTTTTATGCAATCAAAGCTTGCCTCCTCTCCAGAAATTCAAAAATAAGCACCTACTTTGGGGACATTGGGAGCAACATCCAAAGGGTTGGGGACAGTGACAGTGAATAAGCACGAATGGGAGTTAAATCCGGACGTATTCCTGCAGATAGTGGAGAGATGGGGTTGAGGTTCTTTTCGAGGGCAACAGATGCATTAGCGCAGAGTTGGAGCACAGGGCTCTTATACATACCCCAGTAATTGCAATAATCTTGAGGAGGATAAGAGCAGATCATGCAGATGACATTGCAATCCTTCTGGATTGGCCAAGAAGGCAGTGGTATCCACTTCTCAGGTCCATGTTAGTAGACAGACCTCTGGATCTACCTTGCAGGAAAGACTTGTTGAGGCAGGGACCGATTTTACACCCAGCCCCGCAGACACTGGCTCTGAAGGCCTGGAGATGGAAAGGCAAACACTAATGGCAGAAAGGACTCTCTACTGCAGTAATAGATACAATTCCAGCAGCGAGAAAGACTTCTACAAACAAGACATATGATAGAGTGTGGAAAGTGTGGAAAATAATAGAGTATGGTGATCAGTGATACAGGTGTTCTTCAAGCGGGATTAGAAAAAGGGTCTGAGAACACTAAAATTACAAATTTCGGCTATATCAGCCTTAACGGAAGTACAATGGGCAAAGGATGCGAAAACAATTGAATTTGTAACTGGAGTCATGTACCTGAGGCCACCGGGCAGAATGTTATCGGCGCCATGGGACTTACAGTTAGTCCTGGATGTTCTAACAGCAGAACCATTCCACCTTCTTGAAGAGGTATCAGACATGCTACTCACATTAAAGATTGTCTTCTTAGTAGCCGTGGTGTCTGCCAGAAGGGTGGGTGATTTGCAAGCAATCTCGGCCAAACCACCATTCACAATTGTCCAAGAGGATAAAGTGATCATGAGAGCAGTACCTGAGTACTTACCAAAGGTGGTTAAGATATTCCATCTCAATCAAGAGACAGTCTTGCCAACCTTCTTCCCAGAATAGACTTCAGAGCAGGAAAAGAAGTGGCATATGCTGGACATGGTGAGATGTATAACAATTTATTTGGAGAGAACAAAGACTTGGAGGACGTCAGATAAACTCTTGGTTATACCTAATGGCAATAGAAAGGGGCAAGCGGCCTCAGTTCCCACCATCAGTAGGTGAATAGTCAACTGCAGTGATTCCAAACCAGTGGCTCATGAGCAACATGTTGCTCTCCATCCCCTTGGATGTTGCTCTTAGTGGCCTTAAAGTTGGTGCCCATTTTTGAATTTCTGGCTTGAAGGCAAGTTTTGAAGACATAAAGACCATGTGTACTTCTAAACAGAGCATCTTGTAGTCTGCCAGTCCACATTGGGCTACTAATTAACCAATATGAGTCCTTACTGGTCACCTTCTAGGAAAGTTTTTGTGCTTGTGTGGCTCCCCAGGTTTTTTTTCCACTGAAATGTTGTTCACAGGTATAAAAAGGTTGGGGATCCCTGGTCAACTGTATAAGGTTGCTTTACCAGAAAAAAGGAAAACAGTTTCCCAAGGGGGTGAGGGTCATCCTACGAGGGCTCCAAGTGCTTCATGGGGGTTTTAGTAGAGGTGTCGGCTGACCTTATCTGTAAGATGGAGCCCAACCAAGACATTCTTGAAGCACTATCATGTGGATGTGCGAACCAAATCTCAAGAAGAGTTTGGAAGCAAGGTTCTGGAAGCAGTGGGCTTTGGCAAATGATGTTAATAAATATTATTTTCTTTTTGGCATGAAGGTGTTTGCTTAATTTTTTTCTATTTAACCCACCCGTTCTGATGGCTTGGGTATTGACCCCTAGGTGTGTAGGCTGCCACAGTGACCAGGGAAAATTGAAATCAATACTTACTGAAATGTTCCATTCCTGGTTGCTATGGGCAGCCTTCACACCGTCTCCCTCCCGCGGCTTTAGGCTTGAACACAAAGAGCGGCCGGGGGGGAGCAGGAGGGTTATATAGAACAGGTAATGGGTTAGGAAGAGTTCTGTCCTATCATTGGTTAGAGGGTGGGGAAAACCATAGGTGTGAAGGCTGCCCATAGCAACCAGGAAAGGAAAATTTCAGTAAGTACTGATTTCAATTTTCCCTTTTTTCCTTATACAGACACATGTATTGGAACCATGATTTACTTTACGAGTACAACTGTGTGTTGTTTAGGCCACAGCAGTCTCCCAGCATTCCCAGTCTCCCGGCATTCCCAGTCTCCCGGCATTCCCAGTCTCCCGGCATTCCCAGTATCCCTGCATTCCCAGTATCCTAGCATTCCCAGTCTCCCAGCATTCCCAGTATCCCTGCATTCCCAGTATCCCAGCATTCCCAGTATCCCGGCATTCCCAGTATCCCTGCATTCCCAGTATCCCAGCATTCCCAGTATCCCAGCATTCCCAGTCTTCCAGCATTTCCAGTATCCCTGCATTCCCAGTATCCCAGCATTCCCAGTATCCCGGCATTCCCAGTGTCCTGGCATTCCCAGTCTCCCGGCATTCCCAGCATCCCGGCATTCCCAGTCTCCCAGCATTCCCAGTCTCCCAGCATTCCCAGTATCCCAGCATTCCCAGTCTCCCAGCATTCCCAGTGTCCCGGCATTCCCAGTATCCCGGCATTCCCAGTATCCCGGCATTCCCAGTATCCCAGCATTCCCAGTCTCCCGGCATTCCCAGTATCCTGGCATTCCCCGTGTCCCGGCATTCCCAGTATCCCAGCATTCCCAGTATCCCATCATTCCCAGTATCCCAGCATTCCCAGTATCCCAGCATTCCCAGTCTCCTGGCATTCCCAGTCTCCCGGCATTCCCACTATCCTGGCATTCCCAGTATCCCAGCATTCCCAGTATCCCAGCATTCCCAGTCTCCCAGCATTCCCAGTATCCCAGCATTCCCAGTATCCCAGCATTCCCAGTGTCCCGGCATTCCCAGTATCCATGCATTCCCAGTCTCCCGGCATTCCCAGTCTCCCAGCATTCCCAGTATCCCAGCATTCCCAGTATCCCGGCATTCCCAGTATCCCGGCATTCCCAGTATCCCAGCATTCCCAGTATCCCAGCATTCCAGTCTTCCAGCATCCCCAGTATCCCAGCATTCCCAGTATCCCAGCATTCCCAGTATCCCAGCATTCCAAGGTTCCAAAGCTCTGCTCCCAAAATCAACATAATTTACATTTAAAGGGTCAAAAATTCCAGACGCTTTATGATGTTTTTCTGCTCCAACTGCCCGCGGCCACGGGTTTGTAGAGTTATTAGTATTTACTAAGAAGGCCTTTCCTTAGTCTTAGCCCAGATCCCTGATCTCACTCTTTAAAGGAGAAGGAAAGGTAGAAACTCAGTGGGTTTATCAGAAAGGTCTATGTAAATACAGCCATAAGCACTCACAGCTGCACTGAGTCCTCTATCAAAGGAAACACAGGATTTATTGTCTCTTTTGTTGTAAACATGATGTTCCAGTGTCTGACTTCCTGTCTCAGGAACATCCTTAATTCCCGGGGCCTGAGTCTGCTCAGCTCTCTCCTCTCTCCCCTCTGCTGCTCCCCCCTCCCCTGGGAAGGTGTGATCTGAGCTATAACGGCTAGAGCTGCAGCAGGAAGCTACTTAAAATGGCAGCTGCCGTCTTAAGCAAATGGGGAAAGCTTCTCAAGATGTTTACTCAGGTATAGTAATGGTTTCTGCAGAATAAATATAGGGTTCTAGGTGGCACTAATGTGGCAAATCTATTGGCAGTAAGATGCCAAAATGACTTTGCTTCTCCTTTAAGGTTCTCCAACCTACCATTCATTTCGTCATTAGTACCAATATGTACCAAGGCATCTGGGTCATACCCAGCCCCACCCAATAAACCCTGCCAAACCCTGGCACGGGAGATCAGCCTCATCTAGAACTGCCAGTCCAGAGTTCTACTCTCATCTTCTTCACACAGTCTGGGAGCAGCCTCCCTTTTGCTTTTCCCTACACTAGATTTTCTAACTGTCACCCAGCTAACTGCCTCATCATGCTGCCACTCTTCTCCTCCCCCTAAACTATCTGCCCCCGCTAGGTCAGCTCAGCTCCTCTCAAGATTGTCCATTGACCCCAGTGTCACAATTTGTTGCTCTAGGGCAGGGATCCCCAACTTTTACATGTGAGCCACACACCCTACCCTTGTTTGTTGTTGTTTAACCACTCACAGTTGGTTATAGAGGCTCCAACATACATTAAAGGAAAAAGAGAAAAAGGACATGAATAAACACTTTCCAGAGGAGCCGCTTCATGATATTCAAGTTCAGTTTTGTCATAGAAAGAGAGACAGAGAGAGAGGGATACACACACATAATTAGCTCAAACGTTACAGTTTTAATTAAACCAGTTATCTGTAAAGATCATTATGTGTTTTTCTAAAAATAATTCCATCTAAAAATGGTGTAAACAAAGATCCACTGATTTCCCCAAGGGCTGGTAATTACCCCAAACCCCGAGTCTCCCGGAGATTTCCCAGTAGGTTTCCCAGCTGTGGGTGTTACTGGCACCGGGTAATAAAAGGAGATCTGTTCTTCCCTGCCCAGTCAGTATCTGGGGCGGTTCTGGTAGGTGCAAATCAGTAGAATATTCCCCCAAGAACATCTTTCCTGTAAAGTGATTTGATTGGAAAGAAATGGTTGGGATTGTGTTAGCAAAATGGCAGGAGAAATGCAGAGCAGGTTACACATTGGGAGAAGCTCATGGGGGCATCTTCCTATGGTTCCACAGTATCTGGGGCGGTTCTGGTAGGGGCAAATCAGTAGAATATTCCCCCAAGAACATCTTTCCTGTAAAGTGATTTGATTGGAAAGAAATGGTTGGGATTGTGTTAGCAAAATGGCAGGAGAAATGCAGAGCAGGTTACACATTGGGAGAAGCTCATGGGGGCATCTTCCTATGGTTCCACAGTATCTGGGGCGGTTCTGGTAGGGGCAAATCAGTAGAATATTCCCCCAAGAACATCTTTCCTGTAAAGTGATTTGATTGGAAAGAAATGGTTGGGATTGTGTTAGCAAAATGGCAGGAGAAATGCAGAGCAGGTTACACATTGGGAGAAGCTCATGGGGGCATCTTCCTATGGTTCCACAGTATCTGGGGCGGTTCTGGTAGGGGCAAATCAGTAGAATATTCCCCCAAGAACATCTTTCCTGTAAAGTGATTTGATTGGAAAGAAATGGTTGGGATTGTGTTAGCAAAATGGCAGGAGAAATGCAGAGCAGGTTACACATTGGGAGAAGCTCATGGGGGCATCTTCCTATGGTTCCACAGTATCTGGGGCGGTTCTGGTAGGGGCAAATCAGTAGAATATTCCCCCAAGAACATCTTTCCTGTAAAGTGATTTGATTGGAAAGAAATGGTTGGGATTGTGTTAGCAAAATGGCAGGAGAAATGCAGAGCAGGTTACACATTGGGAGAAGCTCATGGGGGCATCTTCCTATGGTTCCACAGTATCTGGGGCGGTTCTGGTAGGGGCAAATCAGTAGAATATTCCCCCAAGAACATCTTTCCTGTAAAGTGATTTGATTGGAAAGAAATGGTTGGGATTGTGTTAGCAAAATGGCAGGAGAAATGCAGAGCAGGTTACACATTGGGAGAAGCTCATGGGGGCATCTTCCTATGGTTCCACAGTATCTGGGGCGGTTCTGGTAGGGGCAAATCAGTAGAATATTCCCCCAAGAACATCTTTCCTGTAAAGTGATTTGATTGGAAAGAAATGGTTGGGATTGTGTTAGCAAAATGGCAGGAGAAATGCAGAGCAGGTTACACATTGGGAGAAGCTCATGGGGGCATCTTCCTATGGTTCCACAGTATCTGGGGCGGTTCTGGTAGGGGCAAGTCAGGTGAGTAGAATATTCCCCCAAGAGAAATGGTTGGGATTGTGCACAGGACTGGGGGTTTTATTCAGGGACTTCTCACCCCCTTCTTAATTATGTGCCTGATTGTTACCCCCCCCCAAGTTCTTTCTATGGAAATGTCATTTGGGAACTTGCCTTCTATGTCTATATCTTTATCAAAATGATTATTATAATTGTGACATGGTATAATTTTATCTTTGATTTTTAGTTTTACAAATAAAATATAATTCTTGTATAAAAAATCTTATTGTTTATCTTCTCTTCGCCTGGAGAAGTTAGACCCCTTTTTAATCTACTGATTGTTGGTTTGGGATAAGTATAAACCCTCAGCTAAACTGCTCTCACCGCCCCGTCCGGCAGCCCCAATTCTGGGCAACCCCCTTTTTACTCCAGGTCTTTCTCACCAGACATTTCAATGGAGGACAAGTAAGTGCTACAGGTTTATTTATCACCTTTACTCCCGATCGGGCACTAAAACTTGGCCACAAATTCTAGAAATTAGTGACCCTCCTAGAGTTGAAGCTTTTCGCTATCAACATTCATGTTATTTTGTTTATAAGTTTAACAGAGGGACAAACCCAACTTATGTTGAACAGCCCTGTATACAATACCCACACTCCAACGGCCTCGTTTTTCTCACCTCCTTCTGGAAGTGTACCCATGCACTAAATAAACCTAAATATCACCATTATGAACGAAACAAGGTCTCAAATTTGGACTTCAACATCTTCATGTTCCCAAAATGTTTCTCTATTAGAATCGGTGGTACATGGTCCCATCTCACTTGCACCAAATAAATCCCCCATTCAGTAAGGATCACTTTAGGTAATGAGAACAGGAGGGCACCCCAAAATTCTATCCCTATTTCCCATTAGATTTAACAAATTCAATTGGATAATGGTAAATGAAAGACTAAGTAACTAAGAGAAGTTTATTAAAGTCTGGGAACCATGGATTACTTACTCCTTTCCGAACCTGTCTATATTAATATATTATTTGTTTTTAATTATTTCAAAATAACAGGCCCTGATATTCCACCATAGCAAAGAACATTATGAGGCCTTGTGTGATTGCCCCCCCGACTGTGGGACAACTAATTTCTGAGTAATTATAAACCTGAGACCTCAAAGGCATCTGATTGTAAGTGAATTTTATTTATTAATATTAACGTAACTTTATTACAGGTTTTAGTTGTTTGTTGCATTTGTCTCGTGGCTCCACAAACTTGATCCCGTGGAACCGTGGTTCTTCTGTTTCTCCTTTCCTTCCACTCTTGGGTAAATGCTAACTGAAACTGTCATATTCTGATATCCGCTGTATAAAAATCAAAACGAAAATAAAAATGATTGAAAAGACAAATCTTATTGTTTATTAATCATTGTGACCCCCCCCCTCCAGACAATGAATGAGAAGAACCAGACGTGGGTCAGTGAGATTGTTCTCTTGGGATTTCAGAATCTCCACAACTTCAAGGTTCCCCTGTTCTCTCTGTTCCTTCTGATTTATATTCTGACAGTTTGGGAGAACGTCCTCATCATTGTGTTGGTGGCCTTCAGCCGGAACCTCCACTCCCCCATGTACTTCTTTCTCCAGCAGTTGGCTTTGTGTGACCTTCTAAACTCCACAGTTATTGTTCCGACTCTGCTCCAAACTGTGATTAATGGAGGAACCACCGTATCATTTATTGGCTGTATCACTCAGTTTTCTTTTTTTTCTGTCCCAGAAGCCTTTGAGTGTTTGCTCCTGGCAGTAATGGCCTATGACAGATATGTGGCCATCTGCATCCCCCTGAGATACACGTCTATGATGGCCAAAAGAACATGTGTTGAATTCATTGTTATGGCATGGACCTCTGGCATCACTTGTGCGCTGCTTCTTTCATCTATCATTTCTACTCTACAGTTCTGTAACCGAAATACCATTAACCATTTCTTCTGTGATTTCTTCCCTGTTGTAGAACTTTCCTGCTCAAGTACATTTCTAGCACAAACAGGTGCAGCCCTACTGTCTGTCCCTATGATTATCTTCCCCTTTATACTGATCATTGTATCATATATGTGTATTGCCCATGCAATCCTAAAGATAGTGTCCCATACCGGGAGGCAAAAAGCCTTCTCCACCTGCAGCTCCCACTTGGCCGTGGTCTCCATATTTTATGGGACTATAATAGCTCTTTACATGGTTCCCCCCAGGAAAGAATCCCAGAACATTTGCAAAGCTCTCTCTCTTTTGTACACAGTAGTGATTCCCTCAGTTAACCCAGTTATTTACAGCCTGAGAAGTACAGATATAAAAGAAGCCCTCATTAGAAGGCCAACAATACGCCTCTTGGCATCTGCCAGACCCAGAATTATCCATAAAACTGTTTAATTGTAAATGTTGATGTGTGATATTGAGAATGGTGAGGTTGGGCTTGTGGGTGATATTGGGAATGATGAAGTTGGGTTTGTGGGTGATATTGGGAATGATGAAGTTGGGCTTGGGGGTGATATTGGAAATGGTGAGGTTGGGCTTGTGGGTGATATTGGGAATGGTGAGGTTGGGCTTGTGGGTGATATTGGGAATGGTGAGGTTGGGCTTGTGGGTTGTATTGGGAATGGTGAAGCTGGGCTTGTGGGTGATATTGGGAATGATGAAGTTGGGCTTGTGGGTGATATTGGGAATGATGAAGTTGGGCTTGTGGGTGATATTGGAAATGATGAAGTTGGGCTTGTGGGTGATATTGGGAATGGTGAGATTGGGCTTGTGGGTGATATTGGGAATGGTGAGGTTGTGCTTGTGGGTGATATTGGGAATGGTGAGGTTGGGCTTGTGGGTGATATTGGGAATGGTGAGATTGGGCTTGTGGATGATATTGGGAATGGTGAAGTTGTGCTTGTGGGTGATATTGGGAATGGTGAAGTTGGGCTTGTGGGTGATATTGGGAATGGTGAGGTTGGGCTTGTGGGTGATATTGGGAATGGTGAGATTGGGCTTGTGGGTGATATTGGGAATGGTGAGGTTGTGCTTGTGGGTGATATTGGGAATGGTGAGGTGTGGCTTGTGGGTGATATTGGGAATGGTGAAGTTGGGCTTGTGGGTGATATTGGGAATGGTGAGGTTGGGCTTGTGGGTGATATTGGGAATGGTGAGGTTGGGCTTGTGGGTGATATTGGGAATGGTGAGGTTGGGCTTGTGGGTGATATTAGGAATGGTGAGGTTGGGCTTGTGGGTGATATTGGGAATGGTGAGGTTGGGCTTGTGGGTGATATTAGGAATGGTGAGGTTGGGCTTGTGGGTGGCTACTTCTTACTCAAATTATCTGTTGCTGGTAAAACATGGTCCTCATACATTAATAGCTGAAAGGCACGGATGCAATTTAATTGGAGCTACCATGGGGTCATAATAATTCTGCTTGAACTCTGTTATGAACATTACTTTCTCTATAAAGCAATTATCTAACATTTTTAGCTTTTTCCTCAGAACCATGGAACAGAGGGACACAACTAGGCAAACAGGTCTATAAGGGCAGAGCCAGTAGAAGAGTCGGTAGATATAAGGGAAATAGATATATAGTCAGTAGATATAAGGGAAATAGATATATAGTCGGTAGATATAAGGGAAATAGATATATAGTCAGTAGATATAAGGGAAATAGATATATAGTCGGTAGATATAAGGGAAATAGATATATAGTCAGTAGATATAAGGGAAATAGATATATAGTCAGTAGATATAAGGGAAATAGATATATAGTCAGTAGATATAAGGGAAATAGATATATAGTCAGTAGATATAAGGGAAATAGATATATAGTCAGTAGATATAAGGGAAATAGATATATAGTCGGTAGATATAAGGGAAATAGATATATAGTCGGTAGATATAAGGGAAATAGATATATAGTCAGTAGATATAAGGGAAATAGATATATAGTCAGTAGATATAAGGGAAATAGATATATAGTCAGTAGATATAAGGGAAATAGATATATAGTCAGTAGATATAAGGGAAATAGATATATAGTCGGTAGATATAAGGGAAATAGATATATAGTCGGTAGATATAAGGGAAATAGATATATAGTCAGTAGATATAAGGGAAATAGATATATAGTCGGTAGATATAAGGGAAATAGATATATAGTCAGTAGATATAAGGGAAATAGATATATAGTCAGTAGATATAAGGGAAATAGATATATAGTCAGTAGATATAAGGGAAATAGATATATAGTCGGTAGATATAAGGGAAATAGATATATAGTCGGTAGATATAAGGGAAATAGATATATAGTCAGTAGATATAAGGGAAATAGATATATAGTCAGTAGATATAAGGGAAATAGATATATAGTCAGTAGATATAAGGGAAATAGATATATAGTCGGTAGATATAAGGGAAATAGATATATAGTCGGTAGATATAAGGGAAATAGATATATAGTCAGTAGATATAAGGGAAATAGATATATAGTCAGTAGATATAAGGGAAATTCTCTGTTAGCAAATTTGTCTCTGGTTCTAAGATCAGACTGGGCCGTGTTTCTGGACCCATAGATCATGTGAATCTTTGTCCCATTGAACCTTTCGAGTATTTCTCTTCTATTAGACCGACTTTCCCTTCTTCATTTACCAGGACACAATTTTTATTTCTCATTGCCCACAATGCACTGCTTCGGCCCCGTACACGATACCGATAAGTGGCCCAATCATCTTCAGTTTCAAAAAGTCCTGTATTTTAATGCTGAGCCTGTGCTGGATCTAATCATGCCCCAGTGGGGGCATTAAGGTTGCTTGGCAACGTCATGGGCAGATTTATGATGTATCAGAGGATTCTAAAGGATTCAAAGCAATTGGATAATTTCCTAATTTCTAAAACCTTTCTGACAGTCATTCACCAAACTCATTTTGTAACAAGAAAATTAAATGACCAAATTGTGAAAATCCATCTGGTGATAGAACCTTCCGTACATTAGTTGAAGCTGTTGGTGGGAAAGTTGAGGGGTCCTGTACCCCCGCCCGCCATTTTGAAAGGAACAGGGGAAAAGCCACTTCATATAGAAGAATCATCTGCTCATTTCAGCTTTATATTGTGAGCGTTGCTCTTTATCCCAGTGAGAATATACATATATTTCTTTATAGTGAGTAACTATATCATTAGTACTCAGTGAGTATAAAGTAGGAGGGCCGCCATCTTACCTCCATATACATTAGCACAGACTATTACTGACGGAAAGGCAAATACAACTGTGATCTCTCTAACTGAATTCTCAGTCAGCAAAGCAAAGATTTGATAAACACGAACTTCTACCTGAGACTTTCCTCGTATTTACAACTATTGGCTATTTGGTGGCCCCTATGGGGACTGGCAGCCTACTAGTGATGTGCCGGTTGGCCCACGGGTCAGGCAGGTTGAGCCGACCCTTCCCGCTCACCCTTCCCACCCACAACCTAACACTGCCAGCTTGCTCTTCCGTCAAACTAATTTTTAGGCGCGCGCCCAACACGCCCCGCCCCTTTTGTGATGTCATTGCAGGGCGGGTCTATAAATAGAGGGAAGAAGCTGGGTCAGATAG
Organism: Xenopus tropicalis; assembly: GCF_000004195.4. NCBI lineage: Eukaryota > Metazoa > Chordata > Amphibia > Anura > Pipidae > Xenopus > Xenopus tropicalis. Next base: position 153,040,236 of record NC_030679.2, on the reverse strand, counting down.
GGTTAGGGTTGAGCATTTCTAGACCCGCTCATCACTACAGCCTACAGAAGGCTCACGTTGGCAGTACATTGGGTTTTTATGCAACAAATACCAAACCAAAATTTCAAAAATAAGCCCCTGCTTTGTGGCCACTGGGAGCAACATCCAAGGGGTTGGGGAGCAACACGTTGCCCCTGAGTTACTGGTTGGGGACCAATGCCCTAAACTATACCAGTGGTTTTAAAAACCAACCCAACATGTGTTGAACTCAACAACAGTGTGGAACCGTGGAACATCAGATGATAGCTACTGAGATACCCCAACTTCTAATCCCTACACTTGAACTTCCAATTGATAAGGCTATAAATAAACTGACCGACTAAATAACATCACATGATAAGCAGGGTCGGACTGGGGGGTGCAGGGCCCACCGAAGCTGCTGCCCCAGGGGCCCTACAGGTGCCCCCACCGGCCGTGTCCTCCGCATCTCCTAGGGGCCCCCGCTGAGCCTCCCTAACCCCACCCAGGGGCCCCCACCCGATGTCCTCCCCTGAGCACACTTAATTTTAATGTATCAGGGGAGGAACACCATCGGCCAGGGGAGCACCGGCAAGGGTCGGGTCTGACCCTGATGCTAAGGACACGGATAAGGCTGAATCCGAACCCTGGTGAAAAAGGCCAAATCCTGGCCGAATACCGAACCGAATCCTGGATTTGGTGCATCCCTAATTGATATAAATATATTGAAAATATTGTAACTCCAATTGCTGTGCCCCCACCCCGGGGGGCAATCGGTGCCAGATAGCAGAACTCACCGGGCACTTGGAACCCACAAAGGTTCTTTATTTGGGATGGATGAACAAATGCAGGAGTGGATTTGGAACTGGTGGAGGTCAAAAGGAATATTTCCCCTTCCCATTAACCTCTGGAGCAGCTCCTCCCACATGGAAGGCAGGAAGAGGAAAAGGATGATGGGAGGAACTGATGCCACATATAAGGAAGAGGAAGGGGAGGGTTTACAGACAAGTAAATAAACATCTTGCAATATAACTTCGGTCACTAAGTGGCAAGGTACAATATATGTGCATAAAAACCATTAAACCTATACAATAACTAACGCTGGGGCAGCACATGGGTGTAGCATGAAATATTACAATACAAAATATACTATAAAATATATAGTGTTCAGTAATTAGTTTTGTGCAAAGACTAATTATGAGATTGATAATTACCCCAAACCCCCGAGTCTCCCGGAGATTCCCCAGTAGGTTTCCCAGCTGTGGGTGTTACTGGCACCGGGTAATAAAAGGAGATCTGTTCTTCCCTGCCCAGTCAGTATCTGGGGCGGTTCTGGTAGGGGCAAATCAGTAGAATATTCCCCCAAGAACATCTTTCCTGTAAAGTGATTTGATTGGAAAGAAATGGTTGGGATTGTGTTAGCAAAATGGCAGGAGAAATGCAGAGCAGGTTACACATTGGGAGAAGCTCATGGGGGCATCTTCCTATGGTTCCACAGTATCTGGGGCGGTTCTGGTAGGGGCAAATCAGTAGAATATTCCCCCAAGAACATCTTTCCTGTAAAGTGATTTGATTGGAAAGAAATGGTTGGGATTGTGTTAGCAAAATGGCAGGAGAAATGCAGAGCAGGTTACACATTGGGAGAAGCTCATGGGGGCATCTTCCTATGGTTCCACAGTATCTGGGGCGGTTCTGGTAGGGGCAAATCAGTAGAATATTCCCCCAAGAACATCTTTCCTGTAAAGTGATTTGATTGGAAAGAAATGGTTGGGATTGTGTTAGCAAAATGGCAGGAGAAATGCAGAGCAGGTTACACATTGGGAGAAGCTCATGGGGGCATCTTCCTATGGTTCCACAGTATCTGGGGCGGTTCTGGTAGGGGCAAATCAGTAGAATATTCCCCCAAGAACATCTTTCCTGTAAAGTGATTTGATTGGAAAGAAATGGTTGGGATTGTGTTAGCAAAATGGCAGGAGAAATGCAGAGCAGGTTACACATTGGGAGAAGCTCATGGGGGCATCTCCCTATGGTTCCACAGTAAGAGATGTAAGAGCTTAATATTTTTCCTGAGCAACTATGGAAGCCTGTAGTAGACACCAATCTGATAGGAACCCAAAGGAAGAGCTGATACTTCCTTACTGAAGCTCTTTGACATTTAATTTCTGTTTTTCATTGCCTTTATAGTGTTGCATAAAATATTTGCACTGTCTCTGTTTATTTGCATTATTTTGAGCAACAGTGGTCAGACTCCCATCATAGGAAATTTGTCACAGTGGGCTTCCATCTCAGCAAAATGTGACAATGCAATACAACTCCCAGATATGGCAAAAAACAGACTTCTGCATGTTGGCGAGTTCTAAGGAGAACTGAATATTCTCACTGCTTCTTTTTTATCTCCTCGGAAATGTCTATGAAGAACCAGACGTGGGTCAGTGAGATTGTCCTCTTGGGATTCGAGAATCTCCACAACTTCAAGGTTCCCCTGTTCTCTCTGTTCCTTCTGATTTATATTCTGACAGTTTGGGAGAACGTCCTCATCATAGTGTTGGTGGCCTTCAGCCGGAACCTCCACTCCCCCATGTACTTCTTTCTCCAGCAGCTGTCCATATGTGACTTTCTGGAATCCACAAATATTGTACCTACCCTGCTCCAAACTATAATTTATGATAAAATCATGTTGCCCTTTGTCGGCTGTATGATACAATTTGCTTTTTTTTCTGCAACTGAAGCCTTTGAGTGTTTACTCCTAGCAGTAATGGCCTATGACAGATACGTGGCCATCTGCATCCCCCTGAGATACACTTCTATAATGTCCCACAGGGTTTGTGTTACATTCATTCTTGCGTCCTGGATCCTTGGCCTCATTTGTCCATTACTTCTTGCCAACATCATGGGGACACTACAATTCTGTGACCAAAATACCATTAACCATTTCTTCTGTGATTTCTTTCCTCTACTAGAGCTTTCCTGCTCAGATACCTTTGTCATGCAGATAACAATTACCTTACAGTCTATTCCTGTGGTTTTTCTTCCCATTATACTCATTGCTGTATCATATATGTGTATTGCCCATGCAATCCTAAAGATAGTGTCCCATACCGGGAGGCAAAAAGCCTTCTCCACCTGCAGCTCCCACTTGGCTGTGGTCTCCATGTTCTATGGGACTCTCATTGCTTTTTATTTAGTTCCCCCCCAAAAAGAATCACAGACCACAAGTAAAGTTCTCTCTCTGTTATACACAGTAGTGACCCCATTTGTTAACCCACTTATCTACAGCCTGAGAAGTAAAGATATCAGAGAATCCCTATACCACTTGAGGGGCAGATTTACTAAAATTCTCTAAGTTCTCCTTTTTTTATATCTTCTAATTCGACTAAATTCGTTTTCCCAAATGTCTAATATTTTCTAAAAAAAAGTCACAAGGAAAAGTCGCATTGAGAAAAGTCTTGAAAAACTCAACTTTTTTGAATTTTTGACGTGAAAATCCTGAATTTATTGAGTTGTTGCCACGAGACAAAAGAAAGAACTTCAAGGAAAGGGAAGGAACCTTGTCATTGGCTTCTACATGAACTCGGCAAGTTTCAGCTGGCGAATTGTAGAATTTGGATTTTTAGCTGTAAATTGGAAAATTTGCAATTTTCTTTGTGACTTTTTGAAAAAATCCAAATTGAGTTTAAAATATAAAATGATGGTTAGTAATTGAGCCCCTAAATGTACTCCCCAGTAGCGATGAGCAATTTTTTTTGGCAGGCATGGATTCGCAGCGAATTTCCGCATTTCACCATTGGTGAAACTTCCGTGAAAATCCGCTGCGGGAAAATTCACCGTGCGTAAAAAATTTGTTGCTCGTCAAATTTGGCGCGGTTGCGTCAAAAAAAGGGTGCAGTCAGGTCAAGAAAAAGTGCGGGGGGACAAAAAGAAGATGCGGGTGACCAAAAAGACCCAGGCAACAAAAAAATCACGAGATAAATGTGTTTCGCAAATTTTCTTGTCGTTTCGTGAATTTTATGGCGAAGCAAAATGGGACAGATTCACTCATCACTACTCCCCAGTATATACAGTGGAGGAAATAATTATTTGACCCCTCACTGATTTTGTAAGTTTGTCCAATGACAAAGAAATGAAAAGTCTCAGAACAGTATCATTTCAATGGTAGGTGTAACAGTGGCAGATAGCACATCAAAAGGAAAATCGAAAAAATAACTTGAAATAAAAGATAGCAACTGATTTGCATTTCATTGAGTGAAATAAGTTTTTGAACCCTCTAACAAAAAAAGACTTAATACTTAGTGGAAAAGCCCTTGATTGCAAGCACAGAGGCCAAACGTTTCTTGTAATTGATGAGCAAGTTTGCGCCCATTTTAGGAGGAATGTTGGTCCCACTCCTCTTTGCAGATCATCTCTAAATCCCTAAGGTTTCGAGGCTGTCTCTGTGCAACTCTGAGCTTGAGCTCCCTCCATAGGTTTTCTATTGGATTAAGGTCCGGAGACTGACTAGGCCACTCCTTGACCTTAATGTGCTTCTTCTTGAGCCACTCCTTTGTTGCCTTTGCTGTATGTTTTGGGTCATTGTCGTGCTGGAACACCCATCCACCACCCATTTTCAGTTTCCTGGCAGAGGGAAGGAGGTTGTCGTTCAGGATTTCACAATACATGGCTCCGTCCATTTTCCCGTTAATGCGAATAAGTTGTCCTGTGCCCTTAGCAGAAAAACACCCCCAAAGCAAAATGTTTCCACCCCCATGCTTGACGGTGGGGACGGTGTTTTGGGGGTCATAGGCAGCATTTTTCTTCCTCCAAACACAGCGAGTTGAGTTAATGCCAAAGAGCTCTATTTTGGTCTCATCAGACCACAGCACCTTCTCCCAGTCACTCACAGAATCATTCAGGTGTTCATTGGCAAACTTCAGGCCTACACATGTGCCTTCTTGAGCAGGGGGACCTTGCGAGCCCTGCAGGATTTTAATCCATTGCGGTGTAATGTGTTTCCAATGGTTTTCTTGGTGACTGTGGTCCCTGCTAATTTGAGGTAACTAACTCCTCCCGTGTAGTTCTAGGATGCTTTTTCACCTTTCTCAGAATCATTGACACCCCACGAGGTGAGATCTTGCGTGGAGCCCCAGAGCGAGGTCGATTGATGGTCATTTTGTGCTCCTTCCATTTTCGAACAATCGCACCAACAGTTGTCACCTTCTCTCCCAGCTTCTTGCTAATGGTTTTGTAGCCCATTCCAGCCTTGTGCAGGTCTACAATTTTGTCTCTGACATCCTTGGGCAGCTCTTTGGTCTTTCCCATGTTGGAGAGTTTGGAGTCTGCTTGATTGATTGATTCTGTGGACAGGTGTCGTTTATACAGGTGACTAGTTAAGACAGGTGTCCTTAATGAGGTTGACTAATTGAGTAGAAGTGTCTAACCACTCTGTGGGAGCCAGAACTCTTAATGGTTGGTAGGGGTTCAAAAACTTATTTCACTCAATGAAATGCAAATCAGTTGCTATCTTTTATTTAAAGTTATTTTTTCGATTTTCCTTTTGATGTGCTATCTGCCACTGTTAAACCTACCATTGAAATGATACTGTTCTGAGACTTTTCATTTCTTTGTCATTGGACAAACTTACAAAATCAGTGAGGGGTCAAATAATTATTTCCTCCACTGTAGATGGTATATAGTATATGGTGCAGAAATGTTGAAGGTGCTTTGGCCATTCTAACTATGAGGTGTTGTACCCACAATGGTGCCAATTGGGTAAAAACTGAAATTTGGGCTGTTAGGCTTTTGAATACAAGCTCCTTGGTAGTAGGATCATAGTGTTATTGTTATTATAATAAATGGGTGTATAAATTAACCCTTTTACTGCCAGCTGTTTTGGTCAAAGCGGAACTTGTATTGCCAGACAGTTTTTGAACATTTTGCACTGTTTCACTTTAGGGGCCTTTCCTTGGGGGGACTTTTAGGAAAACAATATATCGTTTTTTTCATAACAACCTAAGCTTTCAAAATATGGTAGAATTTTTGTGTAATTCCAATTCTGTAACAAGATATAGGCTTCTAAATGTCTAAAAATGCAAAAAAAATCTAATTTTCCATAATATAAACACACATACTAGAAACAAAAATTATTTTATGCACAAATATACAACTGATTTGGAAAGTCCCATGTCTCCTGAACGTGCCAATACCAAATATATATAGTTTTATGGAGATTTGTCACTTGTATAGGTTAAAAACTCCCAGCAGTACACTACCAAATTCCCAAAGCCCTGCTCCAGAAAGCTGCAGACTTTAGATTTCAAGGCCAAAACTCCCACTAACAGAAAGTTTATCCCAGAAAATTGTACATTTTTGGAAAGAACAGATTCTGGGGAATACAGAATAGGCACAACTGTCTGTCTGCTCCAAACTATCAAGTCGCAATGCTTTCCTAAAGTTATTGGTTTTTATCAAAATGGGGTCCACTGAACAGTTTGATGCCCAATATGTATAGGTTTAGCTAAGTATGTGGCATGTAGGGGCCCCAATGTGAACATACCCCCATATATACTGTCATTTCTGTCATTTCAGCTTCTGCAAAATCAACACATTTACATCATTATATGTGGGATAAAGCTAGTAAAAAGTATGCTCACCCCAGAAAGTCATATATTTTTGGAAAGTACACATTCCCCCGAATCTAAAATGGGTACCCATGTCTTTCTACTCCAAAGTACCAAGCCGCACAGCTTTTCTAAAGTTAGCAATTTTGATGACATTTCCAAAAATCCCCTCAAAGCTTCCAGTTTGCAGCATCTTATCTCCCACATAGCATTAGGTACCAAGATAAAACACCCTGAATTTGAACGCCAGGGGTCCACTGAACAGTTTGATGCCCAATATGTATAGGTTTACCTAAGTATGTGGCATGTAGGGGCCCCAATGTGAACATACCCCCATATGATCAATCATTTCTGTTATTTCAGCTCCAGCAAAATCAACACATTTACATCATTTATGTGGGATAAAACTAGTAAAAAGTATGCTCACCCCAGAAAGTCATATATTTTTGGAAAGTACACATTCCCCCGAATCTAAAATGGGTACCCATGTCTTTCTACTCCAAAGTACCAAGCCACACAGCTTTTCTAAATTAGCAATTTTGATGACATTTCCAAAAATCCCCTTAAAGCTTCCACTTCGCAGCATCTTATCTCCCACATAGTGTTAGGTACCAAGATAAACCACCCTAAATATGAACACCAGGGGTCCACTGAACAGTTTGATGCCCAATATGTATAGGTTTACCTAAGTATGTGGCATGTAGGGGCCCCAATGGGAACATACCCCCATATGATGTATCATTTCAGCTCCTGCAAAATCAACACATTTACATCCTTTATGTGGGATAATGCTGCAAAAAAAGTACACTCACCCCAGAAAGCCATATATTTTTGGAAAGTACACATCCCCCCGAATCTATAATGGGTAAACATTTCTTTTTGCTCCAAAGTACCAAGCTGTAAAGCTTTCCTAAGTTTGCAGATTTATATGACATTTAGAAAATCACATAAAAATGTTGCAATTTGCCGCATTTATCTCTCACAATTTCTTGATAAAGATCAGATAAAGGCAAATCACCCCAAATAGGAACACCTAAGGTCTACTGAACAGTTTGATGCCCAATATGCATAGATATACCAAAGTCTGCAGTATGTACTGAACCCAAAATGAAAATAGCGCATAAGGATTTCTCACCTGCCAACTCAGCTTTTGCACACAGAGCCCCCTGTCAGTGTATTATGTGCCAAAACTTCCCCTAACTATACAGAAACCCCCACAAAACCATATATTTTTGGAAAGTACACATTCTGACAAATCCAACAAGGGTAAAGAGTCCTTTCTACACCAAAGTACCAAGCCGCAAAGCTTTCCTAAATTTATTGGTTTTTATGTCATTTCTGAAAATCGCCTAAAAATGTTGCAATTTGGCGCATTTATCTCACACAATTTCTTGGGTACAAAGGTAAATCACCCCAAATAGGAACACCTAAGGTCTACTGAACAGTTTGATGCCCAACATGCATAGATATACCAAAGTCTGCGGTATGTACTGAACCCTAAATGAAAATAGCGCATATGGATTTCTCGCCTGCCAGCTCAGCTTTTGCACACAGAGCCCCCTGTCAGTGTATTATGTGCCGTAACCCCCCCTAACTATACAGTGACCCCCACAAAACCATATATTTTTGGAAAGTACACATTCTGATGAATTCAAAATAGGCAAAGATATTTTTGTACACCAAAGTTACACCTGGCAAAGCTACGCTAAAAACAGATCAGGAACACTTATACAGGGATAAAATGCGATAAAACCACAAAAATTTTGCAAATCAGTGAAACAACAAAATAAGTCACATGACAGTGTAATTAGTGGTCAGAATATCTGATCCAATAGTCACGCTGTCAAAATAAACAGTTTTTAGGTAAAAGAAACTAAAAACAAAGTGGTAAAATGAAAAAAAAAAAAAAAAACAACAAAGTGTTTGTGTATATATGTGTGTACATGTGTAAAAGTTGTGTTATAGTGTGTAAGTGTGTATATGAGTGTAAATAAGTGTATAAAAGTGTGAAAACCCCCCCAAAAAAATGCTAAAATGTGTGCTGTAAGTGTGTGTAAATGTATGTAAGTGTGTGTATAAGTGTGTAAATGCAAAAATAAAAAAAAACTCTTACCTGTCCTGAAGACCCGATCGCCTCCTCCTCCTCAGTGGGCCGGCGCTGGGGGGGGAAGAAGGAAGCAGGAAGTAGCAGACGCGATGCAATCGCATCTGCTGCTTCCTGGAGGGTCCTGCGACCCGATGGATCGCAGGACCCTCATGACAGCCCCCCCTGGCACATTGCCCAGGGGGGCTGTCATTGTTAGAAGCTATGGGACACGTCGTTGGCAGTTAAGCCCTTTTACTGCCACGACGTGTGCCATACGTCATTGGCAGTAAAAGAGTTAAACATACAGATTTACAAAGAAAAACAACCAATAACTGAAAGAAGATGGCCTGTTTCATAGTCATTCCCAATTTCTGAATGGGAACAAAGAAGAGAAATAGATGGAAGAATAGATGCTAGTATTTTAATAGAAGAGACTGGGAGAATAAAGAGGTTGGGCAAGGAAAGGAGGAAAATAGTTGGGAGAGTGGGGCCCATGGGCTAAGGTTTCCTGGTGGGCCCTGGGGTCCCAGTCTAATGTAGAAGAGAATTCCAGAGAATGGGTGCAGCCCTTGTAAAGTTGTGACTGCGAGTAGACGAGTGTGAGTAGTTGGAGAAACGTACAGAGATGTAGGGTGGGGCAGATTAAAAGTTATGAATTCCAGAGTCCTTTGTTTGATTTGTGTGATGGAAGCGGAAGCCAGTGTAGGGATTGGCAGAGTAGTACGGCAGGGATGGGCAGTTACTGAGCTATAGGGGCAATATTCTTTATAGACTAGAGAGCTGGCAGCTTCTGGGGGGAAAAGTCAATTAATGGAAAATCCCAGAAGTCTACGCATTATATGATTGGATGGTAAATTAGAATTTGGGTGGCATGTTGTATCGTGTTTAGGGAATATTCCTTAGGTCAAAGTGGCTTCGTTTAGTAAGTGACTGAATTTGAGCAGTAACGGACAGGGAAGAATCAAGCATAACTCCAAGGAACTCACCCTTTAGCAATAGGGTGATAATGGAGTTGGATCTTCTCAGATTTTATGGGTGTTGGATGGGGGAAGGGACCAGTTTCTCTTTGTAGCATGAAGAAGCAAGACAAGTAAGGAGAGACACATGGTGGTGGTGTTGGAAACCATATGAAATGATTGGTTGGCCAAGGGATGAAGTATCCATGGAGAAGAGCTTTAACGAACCTCAAGAGAGAGAAGAATGGGAGAAGGTAATACTCCATTTTAAAAGACACTAAAAGAGCGATATGAATTAAGAGGAAACACAGGAAAGTACAGTGTCACAAAGGCCAAGGGAATGGTGGGGCTGGGGAAGGAGTAGGTGTGTCAGTTGTGTCAAAAGCCCCTGAGGGAACGTAGAGGATTAGTAGTGAGAAGTTGTTTTTGGCTTTAGCTGACAGGTTGTTAGACGGGTTAGAGCAGGTTGTACGTGTAGGTGTAGGTGGCCCCACAGGTTATGAGCAGGAATAACATTAGCCATTTGTATACTGAGCACTCAGTGAGACAGAGATAGAGTGAGGGGGTGAGGGACGTTACCAGGATCACCAATATATTTATATTATCGCTACTTCTGTATGAAGGTGCATTGTAGTCCATGTCCCTGCCCTCTCCAGAAACCAACTGTATATTCATATAATCCTAACGTTTGCTTCTCAGCTTTGAGCGATTATAAGAGATATTGTCCATGGGTCTCTCTCTATAGCACTCATCAATGTACGATTGAGGCCGAATACAAAAAAATCGTATTTTTTCTAAGATTTAGAACTGTGCAGATTTTCTGCAATTTTTTCATTAATTTGCGCAATGTTTTTGTACTTTGCGTCAATTTGCGCAACAAAATCGTATTTGTCACGAGTACAAAAGTTTCGGATTCGTTCAAGCTTCGATATCATGACTTTCCTTGGGCCGGGTTGGAGCTGCAGAGTGCCATTGAGCCCTATGGGAGACTTTCCTTGGGCCGGGTTGGAGCTGCAGAGTGCCATTGAGCCCTATGGGAGGCTTTCCTTGGGCCGGGTTGGAGCTGCAGAGTGCCATTGAGCCCTATGGGAGACTTTCCTTGGGCCAGGTTGGAGCTGCAGAGTGCCATTGAGCCCTATGGGAGACTTTCCTTGGGCCGGGTTGGAGCTGCAGAGTGCCATTGAGCCCTATGGGAGGCTTTCCTTGGGCCGGGTTGGAGCTGCAGAGTGCCATTGAGCCCTATGGGAGACTTTCCTTGGGCCGGGTTGGAGCTGCAGAGTGCCATTGAGCCCTATGGGAGGCTTTCCTTGGGCCGGGTTGGAGCTGCAGAGTGCCATTGAGCCCTATGGGAGACTTTCCTTGGGCCGGGTTGGAGCTGCAGAGTGCCATTGAGCCCTATGGGAGGCTTTCCTTGGGCCGGGTTGGAGCTGCAGAGTGCCATTGAGCCCTATGGGAGGCTTTCCTTGGGCTGGGTTGGAGCTGCAGAGTGCCATTGAGCCCTATGGGAGGCTTTCCTTGGGCCGGGTTGGAGCTGCAGAGTGCCATTGAGCCCTATGGGAGACTTTCCTTGGGCCAGGTTGGAGCTGCAGAGTGCCATTGAGCCCTATGGGAGACTTTCCTTGGGCCGGGTTGGAGCTGCAGAGTGCCATTGAGCCCTATGGGAGACTTTCCTTGGGCCGGGTTGGAGCTGCAGAGTGCCATTGAGCCCTATGGGAGACTTTCCTTGGGCCGGGTTGGAGCTGCAGAGTGCCATTGAGCCCTATGGGAGGCTTTCCTTGGGCCGGGTTGGAGCTGCAGAGTGCCATTGAGCCCTATGGGAGACTTTCCTTGGGCCGGGTTGGAGCTGCAGAGTGCCATTGAGCCCTATGGGAGACTTTCCTTGGGCCGGGTTGGAGCTGCAGAGTGCCATTGAGCCCTATGGGAGACTTTCCTTGGGTCGGGTTGGAGCTGCAGAGTGCCATTGAGCCCTATGGGAGGCTTTCCTTGGGCCGGGTTGGAGCTGCAGAGTGCCATTGAGCCCTATGGGAGACTTTCCTTGGGCCGGGTTGGAGCTGCAGAGTGCCATTGAGCCCTATGGGAGACTTTCCTTGGGCCGGGTTGGAGCTGCAGAGTGCCATTGAGCCCTATGGGAGGCTTTCCTTGGGCCGGGTTAGAGCTGCAGAGTGCCATTGAGCCCTATGGGAGACTTTCCTTGGGCTGGGTTGGAGCTGCAGAGTGCCATTGAGCCCTATGGGAGACTTTCCTTGGGCCGGAGCTGCAGAGTGCCATTGAGCCCTATGGGAGACTTTCCTTGGGCCGGGTTGGAGCTGCAGAGTGCCATTGAGCCCTATGGGAGGCTTCCAATCATGCACTGAAGGTTCAAAGCGTTTACGATTGGTCGGATACGAAAATGGATCGCCATTCGCAAATGATCATTTCAATACAAAATTTCTGAACTTTCAGATCGTAAGAACAAAATTTTTGTATTTAATCGAAAAGAATTTTCGGGACATTTGTGATCATCAGAAATGATTGGATTTCGTAATTCGGATTCATACATTAGTGAATTTGCCCCATAGGGGGCACATGTTGGGAAATCATTCATTTAAACTGGGGGCTTTACTGCAGCCAACAAGGGATTCCCTTTTCTCTGTAATAATAAAACAGTACCTGTACTTGATCCCAACTAAGATATAATTACCCCTTATTGGGGCAGAACAGCCCTATTGGGTTTATTTAATGGTTAAATGATTCCCTTTTCTCTGTAATAATAAAACAGTACCTGTACTTGATCCCAACTAAGATATAATTACCCCTTATTGGGGCAGAACAGCCCTATTGGGTTTATTTCATGGTTAAATGATTCCCTTTTCTCTGTAATAATAAAAAATACCTGTACTTGATCCCAACTAAGATATAATTACCCCTTATTGGGGCAGAACAGTCCTATTGGGTTTATTTAATGGTTAAATGATTCCCTTTTCTCTGTAATAATAAAACAGTACCTGTACTTGATCCCAACTAAGATATAATTACCCCTTATTGGGGCAGAACATCCCTATTGGGGCGAATCCATGCCTGGCAAAACATTTCGCCCATCACTAGTGGTAAAGGATATAAGACTGATGGAGCACAAGATTACACAGCAACACGTTACTAAGGTATTTATAGGGAATCTGCTTTGGTTGAGGGGATTGGGGGCTTGAAAAATGAATCATTGGAGATTGTAGGGCAGCGGTTCTCAACCTGTGGGTCAGGGCCCCTTTGGGGGTCGAACGACCCTTTCACAGGGGTCACCTAAGGCCATCAGAAAACACATATTTCCCACGGCCTTAGGCAGGGGATCCCAACCTTTCTTACTCGGGAGCCACAGTCAAATGTAAAAAGACTTGGGGAGCAACACAAGCACCATAAAAGTTCATGGAGGAGCCAAATAAGGGCTGTGATTGGCTATTAGGGGCCTCTATGCACCCTATCAGCTTACAGGGGGCTTTATTTGGTAGTAAATGTTGTTTTTATTCAACCAAAACTTGCCCCCAAGTCAGGAATTCAAAAATAACTCCCTGGTTTGGGGGCACTGAGAGCAACACCCAAGAGGTTGGGGAGCAACATGTTCCCCCCGAGTCACTGGTTGGGGATCACTGGTCTTAGGAATCATTTTATTGTTGGGGGTCACCACAACATGAGGAACTGTATTAAAGGGTCACGGCATTAGGGAGGGTGAGAACCACTGGTCTAGAGTCAAGTTCAGGGGGACAAATCTCAGCGCAAAGTGCGAAAACTTACAGATTGGGGAGTCTCTCTCTCTCTGCGTCAAGACACAAAGCTCCTCCTGACCTTCCATAATCCAGAAGATCCCTGGGTACCAATGTCTGACACAGGGGAGCCCTAAAGCATTTCGTCCAATCAATATGTCCTCCTCATTGACTCTGACAGACTGTGCTCATAGCCACAGGGTTACTGCTCTACTGCTGCCGGCATCTGGCCTCTAATACCCTACTTACCCTAGCAACCAGGCAGTTGGGTGTATGGAAAGGAAATGCCTGGGGGCAGGGAAATGCATGGGATTGGGAGTGGATAGAGTGGGTCAGCAACCAGATAACATGTTCAACTTCAGGCAATGAATCTTCCGATAATGCTTTCCCATTAGCAATCATATCAATCGCCACTGGGAAAACATACAAAGAGTTTCGGCTTTTCAAAATCACGCGAAAAAACTACACGCGACTTCTAAATACAAAGAGGCACATATGTTTTCTAGAAGTTGCCCCCATGTGCCATTACCCTGAGATAAGTTCTTTATATAAATCAGTATATAAATCAGTATTTCAGTATGAGAAAAAGTCAAACAAAAAGTTGCCATGTAAAATATTAATGAAAAATGTGGTGATCCTTAATTATATGAGTAAAAATTACTTTGTACCAAGACTAATTGTCTTTTTTCCCATAAGGATTTCTAATTACCCCAAACCCCCGAGTCTCCTGGAGATTCCCCAGTAGGTTTCCCAGCTGTGGGTGTTACTGGCACCGGGTAATAAAAGGAGATCTGTTCTTCCCGGCCCAGTCAGTATCTGGGGCGGTTCTGGTAGGGGCAAATCAGTAGAATATTCCCCCAAGAACATCTTTCCTGTAAAGTGATTTGATTGGAAAGAAATGGTTGGGATTGTGTTAGCAAAATGGCAGGAGAAATGCAGAGCAGGTTACACATTGGGAGAAGCTCATGGGGGCATCTTCCTATGGTTCCACAGTATCTGGGGCGGTTCTGGTAGGGGCAAATCAGTAGAATATTCCCCCAAGAACATCTTTCCTGTAAAGTGATTTGATTGGAAAGAAATGGTTGGGATTGTGTTAGCAAAATGGCAGGAGAAATGCAGAGCAGGTTACACATTGGGAGAAGCTCATGGGGGCATCTTCCTATGGTTCCACAGTATCTGGGGCGGTTCTGGTAGGGGCAAATCAGTAGAATATTCCCCCAAGAACATCTTTCCTGTAAAGTGATTTGATTGGAAAGAAATGGTTGGGATTGTGTTAGCAAAATGGCAGGAGAAATGCAGAGCAGGTTACACATTGGGAGAAGCTCATGGGGGCATCTTCCTATGGTTCCACAGTATCTGGGGCGGTTCTGGTAGGGGCAAATCAGTAGAATATTCCCCCAAGAACATCTTTCCTGTAAAGTGATTTGATTGGAAAGAAATGGTTGGGATTGTGTTAGCAAAATGGCAGGAGAAATGCAGAGCAGGTTACACATTGGGAGAAGCTCATGGGGGCATCTTCCTATGGTTCCACAGTATTTGTTAAATTACTCTTAAACTTTATCCCTGAACCCCTGCAGCCATTCTGTTCCTCTGATTTATAATATAAATATAACATAATATAATACTTATTCTGCTAATAAACTATTACTATTGTTTTATACTATGAAGAACATATCTTCTGTGTTGTGGTTAAAGAGACAAGGGAACATCTTTTGATGGAAGGACCTTCTCAAAATGTCTCTGAATCAGGTCAATGTATTATTCCAAGAATATTTATGAACTCGATGCTTCTGATTTTGGAATATGTTTTCAAATATATAAGCAAACACTGAGATATGTGTAGAACCTTTACCCTAATCCCATTTGCTTATTTTGGGAACAGTGATTTATTACACGGAAAATCTGAAGTGTGAATCTTAATATGTTCATATGTAGAAAAGAAAATTATAAGGAGCATCTTGTTGGAAGATGTGTCAAACGGACTCTTCCATAGTCTTAGATCTGGAATGGGGAATATGGAACTACCATTGGATGTGAGAAAAATACTCTAATTCTTCTGTAGGGCATTATGGGAGGGTACAAACATGGTAGGTGTCCATTTTCTAACTACTAAGTTACCAGGCAGCTCAGCGTAGGGACTGCAATGAAAAAGATAATGGATGTTTGTTGTTGATGAGCAAATTTTTTTGTCAGGCATGGATTTGTGGCGAAATTCTACATTTCAACATTGACTTCAGATACATTGACTTCAGATACAACAGCCATTGACTTTAATGCATTTGGAGTGAGAAAAAACATTGCGCACGGGTAAAAAAGTCACAAGTGTAAGAAAAAATTGTCACCTGTTGACTACAATGCATTTCACAAATTTTTCCACAAAGAGAAACGGGATCGATTCGCTCATCACTAATGTTTGTCTACTCATTACATTCTTCATTTTATCCAGACAATGAATGAGAAGAACCAGACGTGGGTTAGTGTGAGATTTTGGTTGTGGTCCTTTTTCTTCCTAAATGAGAATCACCTACCAACAAACCCTGATATTGTCTGATGATCTGCTCAGTTGTGTTTGGAATCTGGGTGTATTATAGTCCTTTGTTGACCTGTTACATGGTTAACTCTTGTGGGCAGTTTCCCTACACAATGAATGAGAAGAACCAGACGTGGGTCAGTGAGATTTTGGTTGTGGTCCTTTTTCATCCTAAATGAGAATCACCTGATATCGTCTGATGATCTGCTCAGTTGTGTTTGGAATCTGAGTGTATTATAGTCCTTTGTTGACCTGTTACAGGGTTAACTCTTGTGGGCAGTTTCCCCTACACAATGAATGAGAAGAACCAGACGTGGGTCAGTGAGATTGTTCTCTTGGGATTTCAGAATCTCCACAACTTCAAGGTTCCCCTGTTCTCTCTGTTCCTTCTGATTTACATTCTGACAGTTTGGGAGAACGTCCTCATCATAGTGTTGGTGGCCTTCAGCCGGAACCTCCACTCCCCCATGTACTTCTTTCTCCAGCAGTTGTCCCTCTCCGATCTGCTGCAGACTGCAACTGTTGTACCGATCCTGCTCCAGACTGTAATTAATAACGGATTCGCAATGTCCCTTATTGGCTGTATTTCTCAGCTTTACTTTTTTGCCTACTCTGAAACATTTCAGTCATTCCTACTAGCAGTAATGGCCTATGACAGATACGTGGCCATCTGCATCCCCCTGAGATACACTTCTATCATGTCACACAGGGTTTGTGTACAAGTCATTCTTACATCATGGGGAATTAGTCTTTGCTCTACATTGGTAACTGTGAATCTGATAGGAAGCCTACAGTTCTGTGAGAATAAAACCATAGACCATTATTTCTGTGATGTGGATCCTCTTCTACAAATGTCCTGCTCAGATACCTTCTTTGTTCAAATAGACATTATTTTACTTTCTATCCCAGTGATTATTTGCCCCTTTATACTCATCACTGTATCATATATGTGTATTGCCCATGCAATCCTAAAGATAGTGTCCCATACCGGGAGGCAAAAAGCCTTCTCCACCTGCAGCTCCCACTTGGCCGTGGTCTCCATGTTTTATGGGACTCTCATTGCAATTTATTTAGCTGCTCCCAGTAAACAATCACTGGCCATTATCAAATCTCTATCTTTGATATACACTGTAGTGATTCCATGGCTCAACCCACTAATTTACAGCTTGAGAAGTACAGATATAAAAGAAGCCTTTAAAAATTATTTGAATAAATATCCACTTTGTTTATAAGAAGGTTACAGAGATATAGAAATGTTGGGGTAACAGTCACCCTGCTATAGTTCCAGGGGTACCCAGGGCACAAATAAGCACTCACCCCAAATCCCCCCCTAACTGGCCTTCAGGCTGGGCCCCCTTAGCCCATAACAAGGTTACAGATATATAGAAACATTGGGGTAACAGTCACCCCGCTATAGTTCCAGGTGTACCCAGGGCACAAATACCCACTCACCCCAAATCCCCCCTAACTGGCCTTCAGGCTGGGCCCCCTTAGCCCATAACAAGGTTACAGATATATAGAAACATTGGGGTAATAGTCACCCCGCTATAGTTCCAGGGGTACCCAGGGCACAAATAAGCACTCACCCCAAATCCCCCCTAACTGGCCTTCAGGCTGGGCCCCCTTAGCCCATAACAAGGTTACAGATATATAGAAACATTGGGGTAACAGTCACCCCGCTATAGTTCCAGGGGTACCCAGGGCACAAATAAGCACTCACCCCAAATCCCCCCCTAACTGGCCTTCAGGCTGGGCCCCCTTAGCCCATAACAAGGTTACAGATATATAGAAACATTGGGGTAACAGTCACCCCACTATAGTTCCAGGGGTACCCAGGGCACAAATAAGCACTCACCCCAAATCCCCCCCTAACTGGCCTTTAGGCTGGGCCCCCTTAGCCCATAACAAGGTTACGGATATATAGAAACATTGGGGTAACAGTCACCCCGCTATAGTTCCAGGGGTACCCAGGGCACAAATAAGCACTCACCCCAAATCCCCCCCTAACTGGCCTTCAGGCTGGGCCCCCTTAGCCCATAACAAGGTTACAGATATATAGAAACATTGGGGTAACAGTCACCCCGCTATAGTTCCAGGGGTACCCAGGGCACAAATAAGCACTCACCCCAAATCCCCCCCTAACTGGCCTTCAGGCTGGGCCCCCTTAGCCCATAACAAGGTTACAGATATATAGAAACATTGGGGTAACAGTCACCCCGCTATAGTTCCAGGGGTACCCAGGGCACAAATAAGCACTCACCCCAAATCCCCCCCTAACTGGCCTTCAGCCAACTCACTTACTCCAGTACGATATTAATTTAGGACAGTTCCACCATGTATGAATGTGGGATCCTTGTTTGTCACGATTTTTCCGACACAGTTAAGTTGTAGTTTGAGGGTAGATCTTCTATAATCTAGTTTGGACAACAACATTAGTTTCATACTGGTTTCCATTAGTCTACACAGGATTTAGAGGTAGTTTAAATCAGTTGAAATGAGTCTATTGCAGTGGTTCTCAACCTTTCTAATTCCATTATCCTTTAATACAGTTCCTCATGTTTTGGTGACCGCCAACCATAGAAGAGTGGTGTATTGGTTCCTAAGACCATCGGAAATACCCCCAAAGGGTTCCTGACCCACAGGTTGAGAACCACTGGTCTACTTGGTCAATTGAAGAGTGTCTATTAGCCAAGCTGATATAGGGAGTCAGGAGGAGTATTGGAGGCATCATGTAAGATTTTGTAATAATGAGACATTTTTGCCCCATGAAGAACTTTTGTTGAAGTTCTGTCAAGGTTTTACGTTTACCGTGCATGTTGTGTTTGCACTGAGTCGCCGGCTGAAGGTTGGATACAAACGCTGAACTGGGTAAATGCCACTTTGTAAGAAGATCTTCAAATGAGGGTAGACTTTGGTTTTCAAAAATATTGGCCAACAGCATTACTCCAGCCTGTATCCATAAGGGAGGGTTCAAATTAGGTATAAGGTCCTTTAGAGCCACAAATGGTAATTTAGGGTGTAAGCCATGTTAGAATGAGTCAACGGGCATAAAATAGTCCCAAACGTTGGCTTTTGCTTGAGTAGTAGGAAATAGTAATGTGTTTTAGGCAGAAGTCTCCATGTAGCTCTCTGTGTAATAGAGTTATTATGTCAATATGTTTCCTTCTTGTTGAACCCACTGGGGTTGATCCACTGTGGAAGAAATGAACTAAACAAAATTCAAATGAGTGGCTTGATTGTATTCTTGAAAGTTCAGTGAGCCGAGGCCCCTTGGAACTAGGGATGAGCCAATCTGTTCTGTTTCTATTTTGCAGAAAAATGTGCAAAACTGCTAAAAAAATTCATAAAACGGCCCTAAATTCGCAAGATGTGCCTACTGTGCCACGTGTTTGCCCCAACCTCGCCTTGTTTGACTCCAGCGCACACATTTTTCATGGCAATTTTTTGCAACAGTTTCACCGAAACAATTCGCTCATCACAAGTTGTAACTTGTTTTTGGTAAGAACTGTATTCAAGGTTCTAGGTCTATTAGATATATATATACAGCCCTTTGGAGTAAGAGGGAAAATTTGTTGGCAAAAAACACAACAAATATTGTGTATTTAAATCCTTGGGTTTCCTTATAGCAAAGTTAGGATCTAGAAGGCGTGTCCCAAGTTAAAAGAATGCGTAAATCGCCTTCTTAATTTTTGAATTTACCAACGTTTCAGTTTTTTTCACAATTCGGGTTTTATTGCGCTAAAAAAAATTTGAATTCAAATTATGGTTCAAAAACTCTGGTATTTATTAAGTGCTAAAAACACAAAAAGCTTGTGAGTTTCTATAGACATCAATGGTAGTGATGAGCAATTTTTTTTTTCGCAGACATGGATTGGCAGCGAATTTCCGCATTTCGCCATTGGTGAATTGCTTTGTGTAACTTCCATGAAAATGTGGAAAAATTTGCGGAAAAAAAAGTAGGCGTGAGCAACAAAAAAGACATGGACGACAAAAAAAAATTGTGCGACAAATGCGTTTCACAAATTTTCCACCGGTTCGCAAATTTTTCGCCCTTTCACGAATTTCCTTGCTGTTTCGCGAAAAAAATTCATGAAACGGCGAAAAATTTCGGACAGATTTGCTCATCACTAATCAATGGGAGTTGGGCAAAGTCAGGCCGTATTTTCCAATGCAAATTTTTCAAATTTTTGAGTTTGTAAACTCAAAAAATTTGAGGTATTTGAGTTTTTTATTCAAACAAGTTTTCCTTATTGATAAAAAATCGAGAATTTGATATGCGAGTGAGTGTCACTCGCAAATAATTCTGCTCTAAACCCAGTAATAAAACATAAATATCATTATCATTAGTATCATTCTTCCCTAGATTATCAATTATTTCTAGATAATACTTTATGTCTTTTAGTGGCCCATTTTCTAAACTGGAACCCAAAGCTTTAGTCTGATGAGTAAACATTTCAATGCTAGAACCTAACCAATGGGCCGTAAGGTTTGCTACCCAGCGCATGTAAAATACAAAACATTCACGCCTGAACTGTAGGTGGGGCACGGGGAGTGAGATACCCCTGTATGGTGAGGAACGTCATGAATATTCTCTGTATAGAAACAAATTCACTAATTATACTGTAGCTTGAACCCCATCACTTTGGGCAGATTTGCAAAAAAACATAGTTCTAACAAACAAATCTGGAGTATTTTGGATAGTAAGGTGTGATTGGCCAGGGTGGGTAAGATAGTGAGCCAATCAGGACATAACAGTCTCTCAGACACCAAAAAACAGAAAATAAGGTCCATCTTATCAATTTGTTCAGATACAAAACAATCCTGGGGCAAATTTACTAAATGGCAAGTTTTTTCTCTTTAATTCACAAAAGGTTACTCGTTTTTGCACTTTGAGTCATTTTTGCATTAATGAGAAGCAGCGGAGATCATTTCTCCCCGGCAACATAAAAATGCCTCCATTTTAAAAACCAGTAAAAGTTGGTGAGAACAAATAAAACCAATGGACAATGTTGAAAAGATGGAGACACAGAAAAAAAACGTTTTATCTGAGGAAATACCCTCCTCGTTTGCAAGGAATTCTGGGATGGAAGCCCAACTTTTCCAGCCAAAAAAACATTGTCTAGGAATCTCTGACTCTGGTTGCACATGTTTCCTATGGAAATATATTACGTCTCACACAAGCCAAGACTGAGTATTCAAGGGAGCCTTTGAGAAACTGTAACCACCCCAAACTCCTTCTTGACTTTGTAGGGGACTGATAATTTAGGAACCCTTGATGTTTTTGTAGAGTTGTAGAAGGTTAGGTAGAACGTTAGGTTGCAGTTAGGAGGAAAAACTGTTTCCTGATCCTGTGTTACAGTATGCGCCTCTCAGTTCCATTACTGGCCAGGAGGGGTCATTGTTCTATTGTATAAAAGGCAAAAGCTAACAGGGTTTTCTTTCTTCTTGTATGCCACCTGGGCAGAAAGGTTGAAGAAGAGTGGAGGTAGGCAGAAGAGTGCCCAAGAGAGCTGGTAGTGAGGGCATCTATTCATAGCTCTAGGAGTAAGAGTCATTCTTTTGTGAGCTGATTCTCCTATGAGGAAAGGAGGATTAAAGTCCTACACTCAGGATTAGGGACTTGAGTGTACAGGTTTAGGGGTAGAACTTTATTCCAAGTTACCTCACAACTGTTTGTACTTGAATAAAGCTAATGTATTGGGTTCTAGTGCAGTAGGTCCATAAAAAAACAGACTCTACAGAGGTCCTCATTGTCCTCATTGATGAAGAACACAAGGTATAAGAGTGAGGTCGAGACATTTCCACAGGACCATCTTGTACCCAAACATAAATATCAATATTAACCCAACTACAAATAAAACTAAAACAAAGAATTATTTTGCGTGGGATTAAAAGTGTCTTTTACCAGATCATGCGAAAGGATCAGGCACCAGTTTGTAACCAATATGATCATTCGGTCATTATATACTGGGAGCAACTTCACTAATTGGTCAATTCTCCAACCTTGAATTTAGCAAAATGATACAAAAATATCACAAATGTATTTGGCACAAATTATTATCCCATTTTTATTTTATTTTCTAGTTGTGGGCGGTCCTTTAAAAACAGCCAATCCCTAGTTTCTTTGTATTGGGTGGGGAAAGTCACAGAGCTATAAATGTTTTTTTTCTAGTACTGATGTTTTTGAGTAACCCATTGGCTCCGGCAGCGACGGTTATAATGGAAAATAATATCTGAGAATTTTTTCTATAATTTTTATTTGTTTTTAAACATACATTTCTCATTGCAAGAAAATCTTTTTCACATTATCTACGACTAGTGATGGGCGAAATGTTTCGCCAGGCATGGATTTGCGGCGAATTTCTGTGTTTCACCATTGTCGGATTGTTTCGTGAAATGGATGAAAAAATTTGCCGCGGAAAAATTCACCACACGTCCAAAAATTGTCGCCGGCGTCAAAAAAGAATAGTCGCGGGCATCAAAAGAATAGTCGTGCGACAAAATAATAGCCGCGGGTGACAAAATAATAGCCGTGCGACAAAATAATAGCCGCGGGTGACAAAATAATAGCCGTGCGTCAAAATAATAGCAGTGCGACAAAATCATAGCCGCGGGCGACAAAATAATAGCCGTGCGACAAAATAATAGCCGCGGGCGACAAAATAATAGCCACGGGTGACAAAATAATAGCGGCGGGTGACAAAATAATAGCCACGGGTGACAAAATAATAGCGGCGGGTGACAAAATAATAGCCGCGGGCGACAAAATAATAGCCACGGGTGACAAAATAATAGCGGCGGGTGACAAAATAATAGCCACGGGTTACAAAATAATAGCCACGGGTGACAAAATAATAGCCGCGGGCGACAAAATAATAGCCACGGGTGACAAAATAATAGCGGCGGATGACAAAATAATAGCCACGGGTGACAAAATAATAGCGGCGGGTGACAAAAGAATAGTCGTGGGTGCCAAATTTTTTTTGCCGCACGACATTTTTGCCGTTTTGCTAATTTTTCGCCGTTTTGCTTCGCCGACAAATTCGCGAATCTTTCGAAAGATCCGCAAAACGGCGAAAAATTAGCAAAACGGCAAAAATGTCGTGCGGCAACATCACTATTCATAGGGAAACTCCTTCTTGAATTAAGAGAAACCTGTGTCTCTTGGAATCACCAATTCCGATTCCAAATCATTGGGAACTTCTTTTATTATTGTACAGTGTTTGGGGCAAATTGTTATTTTCCCGTTTCATCAATTACAATTCAAAAATGAGTATTTGCAGTGTGGGGTATTTAGTAACATTACTCAGAAACCCAGAGACTCAGTATATTCCCACCCCCATATGGGAAACATATCTCCTATGTCTTGGCTGTGTCTCCACCAAGGGCTTGATGTTCCAGGGTATATTTCTGATATTTTTGAGGGGGTCGGGTACCAATTATATAGAGTTTTGTAGTTGTTCTCCTGGTGCATAATGAATTGAGTCAATTTGCCCCAGGGACTGGACCGATTGCCATCTTGGAGTCAGGAAGGAATTTTTTCCCCCTCTGAGGCAAATTAGAGAGGGATCTGATGGGGTTTTCGCCTTCCTCTGGACCAACTGGCAGTTAGGCAGGTTATACATACATACCTCCCAACATTTGAAAAATGAAAAGAGGGCCAAAAAGATTTGGCACGCAGCGCAGCAATTTTTTGGACCACGCCCACCTTTGTGGCCACGCCCCAATTAACACACCCCATTTTTTTCTAAAAATACTCCTTTTATATAGTTGAAATGGCGGGATCAGACGCAAATGTGCTATACCCTCATACTGTATTACCTAAGGAAAACAATATAGCAACTCCTACATATAAAATACAAATATAGAGAGAAGGCAGTCAGTTATAAGTGAGTTATAACTATGTACCAGATTTGCCCCCATACACAGTTCCCCCAATGGCCCAATAGACAGTACCCCCCATACACAGTGCCCCCAATGGCCCAATAGACAGTACCCCCATACACAGTGCCCCCATACACAGTGTCCCCAATGGCCCAATAGACAATACCCCCCATACACAGTGCCCCCAATGGCCAAATAGACAGTACCCCCCATACACAGTGCCCCCATACACAGTACCCTTCATACACAGTGCACCTCTACACAGAGCCCTTCATACACAGTACCCCCATACACAGTGCCCCCCAATACACAGTAGCCTTCATACACAGTACCCTTCATACAGTGCCCACCAATACACAGTGCCCCAAATACACAGTACCCTTCATACAGTGCCCCCAATACACAGTGCCCCCCATACACAGTACCCTTCATAGACAGTGCCCCCATGCACAGTACCCTTCATAGACAGTATAACCCATACACAGTACCCTTCATAGACAGTATCCCCCATACACAGTACCCTTCATAGACAGTATCCCCCATACACAGTACCCTTCATAGACAGTATCCCCCATACACAGTACCCTTCATAGACAGTATCCCCCATACACAGAGCCCCCCCCCCAATACATGCTCCTACTTCTTCGGTTCCTCTCCTTATGCGGCTCCATGTGTGGTGGTGCCAGGCTATTTTATAAGGTTGTGCCCCATGTGTACGTGTGACGTCATTACGCACGGGGCGCAACCTTATAAAAGGGCCTGGCACCGCCGCACATTGAGCCGCATAAGGAGAGGAACCGCGCAAGGAGCAGGTGTGCCCGGCTCCAGCCGGTGCATCCCACTATCATGGATCGTTCCACAAATGTCCCATATTTCCGTAGTGTATTACGGAAATGTGGGACATTCATGGAACGATCCGGGACAGCGGGATGTGCTATAAAAAGCAGGACAGTTGGGGGGTATGTATATAGGCATTATGGTTGAACGTGATGGGTGTACATCTTTTTTCAACCTAACTTACTATGTTACTACTATGTAATTGTTATTTTCTGAAGATCGCTGTTTGCCATTAATTTACAGAAACATTTCTCTATATTTCTAAATTGAATTCTTCTCTGGGACGTGCAGTGATTTGGGTTGGTCAATATTGTATAATTACGTAGGTCTTAATGAACCTTTTCCTCCACTGTTGTAAGCTTTGTAATTAATAAAAGTTTCAAGATTGGAGTCGTGACCATTGCCGGTAAGTTCATGAGAAGGTTCTTGTCAATTTTTCCATTTGGCTTAAGTGTCACATTTGGCAAAAATGGTTTCAGTAAAGTTGTGTCTATTTCTGACCATCTTTTTCCGGGGTTGTGAGGCAAATAAATCTGTTTGATTTGGTACATTGACTATATAATCATTATTACGTTTATTATTTGGTCTCTAAAAACTTTGTTTTTTTTCAAAGAAATTGTTTAAATACGTTTGTAACAAATAGTAATGTTAAAATCTGATGAATCAAAACATCGCTTGTTATTTACCCAATTTCTATAATTATCCAGAATTAATTACCCCAAACCCCTGAGTCTCCGGGAGATTCCCCAGTAGGTTTCCCAGCTGTGGGGGTTACTGGTTGATAAAAGGAGATCTGTTCCGCTCTTCCCTGCCCAGTCAGTACCTGGTGCCGCTCAGGTCAGTGTAATGTTAGAAGAACAGTTTATTCATTATGTGCCTGTTGGTTATATCACAATTACCCCTCCTGTAATATAGACATTTCATTTGGTAACAGGGGGTTTATTACTTATATTTATCTTTCAGGAAACATTTCTTCTATCTTGGGTTGAAGGAACAAGAGAACATCTGCTGGGCCTTCCCAAGGATCTCTTCAAAATGGTGAGTAGAATATTCCAAGAACATCTCTTCCTGATTTGATTGGAAAGAAATGGTTGGGATTGTGTTAGCAAAATGGCAGGAGAAATGCAGAGCAGGTTACACATTGGGAGAAGCTCATGGGGGCATCTTCCTATGGTTCCACAGTATCTGGGGCGGTTCTGGTAGGGGCAAATCAGTAGAATATTCCCCCAAGAACATCTTTCCTGTAAAGTGATTTCAATGGAACTTTGAATTGTTCAAATAACTGCTGTTCCATAGAATGGTACCGGGACAAGAGACTGGAGAAGACATGGGAATATGTGGTTTAACTATCTAAGTCAATAATTTGTATATACTTGCAAAACTTTTCATCACCTTGATCATTTCTCTCATTTTATCAAAATACAAATCCCACCCTGGCAGAGTGTGTCTGTGATACTCAGTTTGGCCACGTTGGTCGGATGACACTAGTGCTCAGATCTCAAACACAGGGACCCAGGTTCTCAGTTGGATTGAGTTAAGCCATTCGCCTTTTTATTCTTCAGCCTCCTGTGTTGCTTTATTGTTCCTTGGGTTTGGGATCATCTACTTTCTTCCAAGATAAACATTATTTAGCCCTGCCGGAAACAGATACTCTTGAAATATTTCCCAGGATTTGGCACCATCCATTGTTCCTTCTAGTGGCCCAGTGCCTGCTGGAGAAAACACTAGTTACGTAAGTAACCTTGGCTGGGCCTGGGGGCAGGTTGTGCAACCAGACCCCTATCCA
This sequence comes from Xenopus tropicalis, assembly GCF_000004195.4. NCBI lineage: Eukaryota > Metazoa > Chordata > Amphibia > Anura > Pipidae > Xenopus > Xenopus tropicalis. The sequence goes on along the minus strand of NC_030679.2, from coordinate 153,013,833 downwards.
GACACCTCTTCAAATCTACCCAATGGCCCAGAGGGGGTGCGGGCCTGGGTGCAGTTTCACCCCCATAACCCTAGCTCTTACACCACTGAAAAGCAACCCCACAGTATGATTTTGCCACCACTATACTTTACTGTAGGTGTTGGTCAGCCTGGTCCTGCATAGCACTGCCCTGTACTCAGTAGAACCAGGTCAAAAGAAGCTTGGAGTTTGCCAACAAGTTGGGTATTTTTGGTTGTGTCTTCCAATGATCAACTTTCTGGCCAAAGCAGTGTTTGAGTTTGAGAATACGGCCTGACTTTGCCCAGGGCAACTCCCGTTGGCTTCTATAGACTTCTATAAGCTTTTAGATGGCACATTCTTACATTCCAGTTTTCGGGTTTTTTGCACTTAATCAATACCAGACATTCGAGATATCGAACCACAAGTGCAAACACAGTTTCCCAGCACTGAACAAGTCTGTCCCTTTATCCCCATGTCTGATTCCTGTGCCATATAATGACGGGAAAATGCCATCATTATCTCTATATGTAAGGTACCAGCAAGGGGCCTGACACAGGGAATCAGCATTCTCATTGGTCACTTCTCTTGCATCTGTAATTAAGATTTTGATCAGCAGACTTCTCATTGGTCAAATGTTTTCTATGTGTAATTGAAGGGCACCTATCAGTTCATCAGCTGGAATTTTCATTTACTCTCTTCTCTTTGGAAGCGTTGGCCTCCATGTGAGGATTTATATTAATAGCCCTAAGAAATCTGTAGAAGTGATTTTTTTTCCCTCTAAGCTGGTCATACACTAAAACAGGGAACCCCAAATCTGTGACCAAAGAGTTGGGGAGCAACACAATCACAAGAAAAAGTTCCTGGGGGGCAAAAAAGGGCTGTAATCAGCTATTTGGTAGCCCCTGTGTGGATTGGCAGCCTATAGGAGGCTCTGCTTGGCAGGACATCTGGTTTTTATGCCCCCAAGCCAGAAATTCAAAAATAACTGCCTGGTTTGGGGCCAATTGGAGCAACTTCCAAGGGGTTGGGGATCAACATGTTGCCCCCGAGCCACTGGTTGGGTCCCACTGCCCTAAAAGATCTGCTATTTTTTTTAGGTCTCCAAGTACCGTATATACTTGAGTATAAGCCGACCCAAATATAAGCCGAGGTACCTAATTTTACCTAAGAAAACTAGAAAAACTTATTGACTCGAGTATAAGCCTAGGGTGGGAAATGCAGCAGCTACTGCTAAGTTTCAATAATCAAATAAATAATAAAAGAACACTCAGCGTGACCCCCTGTGAACTCTTCATAAATACATCATGTTGGCAGCTGCAGATTTTATAACATACATTTGTGCTGGATCTTTTTGAGCTAGATAGATGATAGATCATTTCAGATTTCAGTAATAATATTATAATATTTCAGCCAAAGAAGCAGATTTGGCTGTTTATAGCCACCATAAGATGTTTCCAATAAATGTTTTTACCAGGTTTACATATAAATATAAAAGATAAAGCAGCTGAAATAAACATAACTTATTCAAGTACTCTCTTAGCAGTTAGTACTTGTAGCTGCTTATAAAATAAGTTTGTAGCTAATTGTAAAATAACACAATATAATTAATAAGTAGTACAATGGCATTGTAATTCAGCAAACATATCTAAATAGAATGATCAGCTTTACAGCAGGCTTACAAGCAACCACTAGTATTGTAGTTTAGTTCATTATCAGGGTGATTAAATAGACAGTAACAAAGGCATGGCGTGCCCATTAGGGAAGGCTTTGCCAGGGACTGAGCCAATACCGGAGCAGCAGCTTCCTTGTAAGGGGAACTTCATTCTCCTCGGTTATTTCCCAGCCTTACCTCCCCTTTAGCGGCCTGACCCTTCTCTTCTGATGCTTTGGTTCCTGTACCGGCACCGCGTCCTGCGGGACGGCTGCTGTTTGGTTCCTCTACTGGCGCCGGGACATCTGCAGTTTTGGTTCCTCTACCGACATCAAACGGTACGGCTGCTGCTTTTGATTTCTCTACTGGCGCCGGGACATCTGCAGCTTTGGTTCCTCTACCGGCGCCAAGCGGTACGGCTGCTGCTATCACTCCTGTACCGGCGACGCGTCCTACGGGAAGGCTGCATACGCACACGCATGACGTTCTCAAGCGAGCGAGCCACCAAGTTCATGGGGGGGGGTGCGCACTGAATGCCAGGCAGCCAGGCAGCCGGGCAACGTATATTCACTCGAGTATAAGCCGAGCTTGAGTTTTTAAGCACTTTTTTGTGCTGAAAAACTCGGCTTATACTCGAGTATATACGGTAATGGTCGCCAATATATGTCCACCATGAGGTAGGTGATACCAGGCGGATCTGATCATTTGTCCCTTCCCATATGTAAACAGGAAAGTAGTAACTTGTAATTCTGCATAGAAACAGCACAACTAGGAAGTGGTAAGGGATAAGACCATAGGGGATGGTTAACCCGATGGGTCCCTATATTAGTTAAGGCAATAAGGCACCATTAGGAAGTAGCACTAAGTACAGTTAGCAAATTCAACCACATGAAATAATTGAAAACAATGGAAAATAACAGAGAACGATAACAAACTGAACCATAAGAATATGGCTCCCCTGTACCCACAAACCACTCTCACTGATGAAAAGAATTTGGAGAAAAAGTGCCAGATGTTCCACAGCAGCTTTGGCCACCAATGATGCTAAATATTCCTTCTAGAACTAAGTGAGTAAACCAGTTTCATTAAAATGCTCTTTTGCCTTTGAGTATTTCTCCACAATACATTGTACCTTCAGGAAATGTCCATGAAGAACCAGACGTGGGTCAGTGAGATTGTCCTCTTGGGATTTCAGAATCTCCACAACTTCAAGGTTCCCCTGTTCTCTCTGTTCCTTCTGATTTACATTCTGACAGTTTGGGAGAACATCCTCATCATAGTGTTGGTGGCCTTCAGCCGGAACCTCCACTCCCCCATGTACTTCTTTCTCCAGCAACTGTCACTTTCTGATCTACTGGAGTCTTCGAATACTGCCCCCACCCTGCTCCTAACTATACTGAGTGATGGTACCACCATGCCCCTTGTTGGCTGTATCACTCAACTGTATTTCGTTGCCTACTTAGTAACTTTTCAGTCGCTCCTTCTAGCAGTAATGTCCTATGACAGATATGTGGCCATCTGCATCCCCCTGAGATACACTTCTATAATGTCCCACAAATTTTGTATAAAAATGGTCCTTGTGTCTTGGATAATTACTATTTGCTCTACATTGATACTCGTAAATCTGATAGGGACCCTGAAGTTCTGTGAACAGAAGAACATTAATCATTTTTTCTGTGATCTGGATCCTCTTCTACAAATTTCATGCTCAGACACCTTCTTTGTGAAAATAGAAGCTACTTTAATGGCTATCCCCGTGGTTGTTTGCCCCTTTATACTCATCTGTGGATCATATATGCGCATTGCCCATGCAATCCTAAAGATAGTGTCCCATACCGGGAGGCAAAAAGCCTTCTCCACCTGCAGCTCCCACTTGGCCGTGGTCTCCATGTATTATGGGGCTCTCATTGCTATTTACTTGGCTCCATCCAAAAAGGAAACCGAGACCATAAGCAAAGTCCTCTCTCTGTTCTACACGGTAGTGATCCCTTTGGTTAATCCGGTTATTTACAGCTTGAGAAGCAAAGACATCAAAGAAGCTTTTAAAAGGTTTAAAATGTTCTAGAATTAATATAGAGATTCCTTTCGGCACTTTCCTCACAGTCAGGGAAGTATTAATAGATGGAATAAAGGTCAAAGTTAGGGAATTGCTATTTTATTTCCAAGTCACAGACCCCCAGCCAAGTTCTCGCTCAGTTCTAAGCTGTAGAGATTCCTTTGGTTATAACAGGACCGTTATTAAAAAATATCTTATAAAAATATCAATGGAAAGTTGGATATTTCTATGATTAATCTGTTATTACATCAAATTGGATTCAATCAGTTTGGTCTGTTTGAAAAAATATTATTGTTGTTTTATTAAACCTATTTTGCCAAGAAATCTAATGACCTTGTCCTGTGTCTTCAACTATTTTGGGCAAAGCTCTCTGTTTTCCTACAATGGGGGTCCTTAGATACCGACTCTCCCACTGTATAAACTGAGGAAGAAATATTAAAGGGGACAATCTATGACATGAAATTATCATCAAGAAAATGTCAAAACTTTCCTCCATTAAACATGTTGGTTGTACCGTTGCCCCAGTCAACATTTCAGTAATTTAAATCCAACTTAACCCTGATGCCAGGAAAAACTGTCTGTCTGCTACAAACTGCCAAGTTGCAATGCTTTCCTAAAAATTTGAAAAATCACTTCAAAGCTATTCTACAGCATCTTATCTCCTACAGGTCATAAGGTAACCAGATTAAAACCCCTAAATATGAACCCCAGGGGCCCTATGAACAATATGATACCCAATATGTATAGGTTTAGCTAAGTATGTGGCATGTAGGGGCCCCAAAATGAAAATACACCATATGATCTATCATTTCTGTCATTTCAGCTCCTGCAAAATCAACACATTGACCTCATTTTATGTGGGATAAAGCTACAAAAAAGTGCACTCACCCAAAAAATCCATAAAGTGTCAGTAAGAACACATTTCCCTGAATCCAAAATGGGTAACCAACCCATGTCTTTCTACTCTAAAGCATCCTAAATATGAATGTCAGGGGTCCAGAACAGTTTGATGCCCAATGTGCACGTTCATCAGAGTACATGGCACTTAGATACCCCAATACCTTGTGCATAACTGTTTTCATGGCTTCCCTTTACCTAATTCAGAAGCACATGGACAGATTTATATTCAGTAAAAGCTGCAAAACAGTAAGGTGGCCTGTGAAAAACAAATATTTTTTGGAAAGTACACATTCCGACAAATCCAAAAAGGGTAAATGTTATTTTCTACACCAAACTATGAGCAGAGTTTTCCTACAGGAAGAGGTTTTGATGGCAATTTTGAAAATCGTCTAAAAATGTTGCAATTTGCCTCATTTATCTCGCACAATTTCTTACATACAGTGGCGCATCACCCCAAATAGGAACACCAAAGGTCTACTGAGCAGTTTTATGCCCAATATGCATAAATATACCAAAGTATGAGATATGTACGGACCCCAAATGAAAATGGTGCATATGGATTTTTCTCATCTGCCAAATCAGTTTCAGCAAAAAGAATCCCATGACTGTGTATGACATGTCGTAAGACCCCCTAACTGTACAGAGAACCCCAGAAAACCGTATATTTTTGGAAATTACACATTCTGATGAATTCAAAACAGGTAAAGATGCCTTTCTACACCAAAGAACCAAACTGCAAAGCTACACTAAAACAACATAATAAGCAACAATGAAAATATAAAACTGCAAAAAAAAAAATTACAAAAATCAAATACAATTAGACAAAACAATGAAATAGCAAAATAACTGATTTTTCTGTGTGGTGTCACGGTCGGCACCCTAAACCAGAACTCGGCTCGGCTTCACCAGTAGTGTGACCGCCTTTGGCTTCGGGAGGAGCCCTCAGCTACTCAGATGCCACCTGGACTTAACGAGGGGAACAAGGCGAGGAGTTCTGGCAAGCAAAGGGGCACGACTGTAGTTAAAGTCAGTTAGGCCAAAGATCACGGTACAAATAGGATTAGGCAAGTTCGTAGTCAGGCAGGCTGGGTCGAGGCAGGCAGAAATCAAGGAACGTCAGACAGGCAAGGGTCAAACCGAATAATCAAACAGCAGGATCAGGTGGAAATCAGGGTCAATGTACAAGCCGGAGTCAGGATACGGATAGCAGAATAGTCGGGAACAGGCCGGGTCAAAACCACAGGAAAACACTAGCAGGGTACAGGAACTAACGCACAAGGCTCAGAAAAGGCACCAGGAATCAATCTTATCACAGGCAACGAAAAAGTGGCAAAAGTCCCTTTAAATCCTTTTGAATTTCGCGCCATTGCGCGCTGACACCAGCGCGCATGCACCTTAATATGCGGAAGTGCGCGCGCACTTAGGAGGAAGCCGGCGCAGGGAGACTCTTCTTGTTACATTACCCCCCTCTCTAGGGGGGGCCACTGGACCCCCAGGCTTCTCAGGAAACCTTGAATGAAATTGCTTCCTGAGGCGATCAGCCTTGATGTCATCAACTGAGACCCAAGAGTTCCCCTCAGGACCGAAGTCTTTCCACCTGGTAAGATATTGTAACTTACCTCTCACCAGGCAGAAGTCGACGAACTCCTGGATCTCGTACTCAGGCTGACCTTCAACCAACACCGGGGGAGGAACGGACAGACGAGTATTAGAAGCAGGTTTTAGAAGAGAAACGTGAAAGGTATTAGCAATCTTGAAATTAGGAGGTAACTGAAGATGGGTTAACTATTGCAATGATGGGATATGGACCAATGAACCTGGGACCCAGTTTGGGAGAGGGAACCTTCAACTTAATATTTTTGGTTGACAACCACACTAAATCCCCTACCTTGTACTGGGGTGCTTCCCGGCGGGACTTGTTAGCAGCTTTTTCCTGGGCTAGGGAAGCTGCAGACAATGAATCATGAACTGAAGACCAAATTTCCGAAAATTTCAAAACAGAAGAATTGGCAGAGGGCACAGAGGAATTAGATCCAGAAAAAGAAAATGCTTTGGGGTGCAAGCCATAAACAACCCTCCCTGAGGAGGAATGGGTAACATTATTGTACGCAAATTCTGCCCAGGGAAGCAGTTCGGACCATGTGGACTGGTTACCGGATACATAGCATCTGAGATACTGCTCCAGGGACTGGTTCATTCTTTCAGTTTGACTGTTAGTTTGGGGGTGATAGGCAGAGGAAAAAGATAACCCAAATCACTGTCTTACCCTGAGAAGGGGGTAACTCCACAATAAAATCCATAGAGATGTGTGACTATGGCTTCATTGGGATGGGTAAGGGATTTAACAGACCTTGGGGTCGATGATGAGATGACTTAGACCTTTGGCAAATGGGACAGGAGCTGACAAAAGTTTTAGCATCCTGCTTGAAGGAAGGCCACCAAACATGACGGGACAACAAAGAAATGGTTTTTGCAATACCTGGATGACCTGCCATTTTAGAATCATGAACCTCTCTTAATACTTGTTCCCTAAGCTCCTCAGGAACAAACCATTTACCTGATGGGGTTTCAGCAGGAGCAGAAGATTGTAAAGGGGACAATAAGGAAGAGAGGTCCAAACTCCCCGGGAATGATGGGAATGCACTCACTAGAGTCGGAGGAAACAGAATCGAAACTTCTAGAGAGTGCATCTGCCTTGGTATTCTTTGAACCAGGCCTAAAGGTTAATGAAAAATTAAACCTTGAAAAGAATAAGGCCCACCTGGCTTGCCTTGGGTTCAGGCGCTTAGCAGACTCAATATAAAGTAAATTTTTATGGTCAGTATAGACCGTCACCAGATGCTTAGCATCTTCTAGAAGATGGCGCCATTCCTCGAAGGCCAATTTGACAGCCAACAATTCCCTATGTCGTAATTTACCTCTGCGGGTAAAAACTTTTTAGAAAAAAAGGCACAGGGATGCATTTTGTTGGTTATCGGGTGCCTTTGAGAAAGGATTGCCCCAGCTCCCACCTCAGAGGCATCTACCTCTACAATGAAAGGGAGTGCAGAATCGGGGTATTTAAGGATTGGGGCAGAACTGAATTCTTTTTTGAGGGTTTCAAAGGCTTGTACCGCCTCAGGAGACCACAAGCTGGGATCAGCGCCCTTCTTAGTTAGATTTGTGATGGGGGCTACAATAAGAGAAAAAATCTTAATAAATTGACGATAATAATTAGCAAAACCAAGAAACCTTTGTACAGCACGTAATGAGAGAGGTTGTGCCCAATCCAGGACAGCTTTCACCTTGCCTGGATCCATTTCTAGACCCTTGCTGGTAATGATAAATCCCAAAAACTGGACAGAAGAGACTTCAAAGGTACATTTCTCTAGTTTCACATACAGATTATTCTCTCTTAGTCTCTTTAAGACTTCACAACCATGATTACGATGTTCAATTAAATTAGAAGAGAAAATAAGAATATCGTCAAGGTAGACCACTACGAATACCCCTAGCAGGTCATGAAAAATATCATTGACAAATTCTTGAAAAACTGCGGGGGCGTTACTAAATATTTGTAGTGACCGTCCCTGGTGTTAAAAGCAGTTTTCCACTCATCCCCCTCTCTAATACGAATGAGATTGTATGCACCTCTAAGATCAAACTTGGTATAGACTTTGGCGCCTTTAACCTGATCAAATAGCTCGGAAATCAGAGGAACGGGGTAGCGGTTTTTAATAGTGACTTTGTTTAAACCTCTGTAGTCGATACAAGGATGGAGACCACCATCCTTCTTACCCACAAAGAAAAACCCTGCACCTGCAGGAGAACTAGAGGGTCGAATAAACCCCTTTCGAGGTTTTCTTGGATATATTCCCTCATAGACTGGGATTCAGGTAGGAAAAGCGGATATGTATGACCACGAGGGGGAGAGGAACCTGGAACCAGATCAATGGGACAGTCATACTGTCTGTGTGGAGGTAGGGTTTCGGCAGCTCTTTTAGAAAAAACATCGGCATAAGCCGAATAGGCTGCAGGTAAACCCTCTAGTGAGGTGGTTGCTATAGCTGGAGGAATACATACACCCCTACAACTAGAACCCCACTGAGAAACCTCCCCTGTAACCAAATTAATCTGGGGGTTATGAGCCTGAAGCCAAGGTAATCCCAAAATGAGGGGAGAAGAGGCACCTTCAATAAGGAAAAGGGCAATCTCCTCACTATGAAAATCATTCACACATAGGGATAAGAAGACAGTTTTCTTATTTACCACCGCTAAAATTTTCATGGGGACATCCAGAGGGACCACGGGAATGCCATGCTTGGCTGCAAACGTGGCATCCATGAAATTACCCTCTGCCCCAGAGTCCACGAAAGCGGACAAGTTAACGGATCCCGTAGGCCAGGTCAGTTTGACTGGTAACTGAACCTTGGAGGCAAATTGGGGAGAGGATACGCCTGCACCCAAATGAAGCTCCCCCTCTTCATTTAGGCTGAGGCATTTCCCGGCCTCTTAGTACACTGTTTAAGAAAATGACCCTTACCCCCACAATAAATACACAGACCCAGGGTCCGCCTGTGTGTTTTTTCCTCAGGAGAAAGATGAAAAAGGCCAAGTTGCATAAGCTCCTCCTGAGGTGGGGACACAGAGGAAACAGAAGACTTAACATTGGTCACTAAGTCAGGTTTCACATAAGTATCCCCAGAGAAATTAGTATGCCCCCTCTCACTGCTTCTTTCCCTTTGTCTCCTATCAATCTGGATGGCAAGGGACATGAGGTCATCCAGACTAGACGACAAGGGGTAATTCACCAAGCTATCCTTAATAGAATCGGATAACCTGATACGGAACTGACTGCGCAGGGCCGCACTGTTCCAACCAGTTTCTACTGCCCACCGGCGGAATTCTGTGCAATACACCTCCGCATCCCGTCTCCCTTGGCGCAGCTTACGAATCACTGAATCAGCAGATGATGTGCGATCCGGGTCATCGTAAAGACTTGCCATGGCTTGGAAGAACAAATCGAGGGAGAAACGGGCAGAATCAGAGGGGGGCAGTCTAAGGGCCCAAACCTGGGGATCCCCCAGAAGAAGGGTCATGACGAATCTTACTTTCTCCTCACCAGATGTGAATGAATGAGGGAAAAAGCTAAGATATAGTTTACACGCCTCTTTGAAGACAAAAAACTTAGTCCTATCCCCAGAAAATTTTTCAGGGAAAGCAATTTTGGGTTCTTGGGGCTTAAAAGTGTTACCCCACATAGCAAAAGAGCCTACAGGATGGGAAGGACTAGGAATAGGCTGCTGCTGTGGAGCCTGCTTCTGCTCCTGATCCTCCAAGCGCTGTAACAGGGTGGTAAGAAGCACTTCAGTAGTGGAAGATGGCGTGAGTGAAGCAGCAGCGGACTTATCGTGATCTTGGTCTTCCATGGCCTGTGATAATGTCACGGTCAGCACCCTAAACCAGAACTGATGCCAAGTTCCTTGGTCTCGGCTCGGCTTCACCAGTATTGTGACCGCCTTTGGCTTCGGGAGGAGCCCTCAGCTACTCAGATGCCACCTGGACTTAACGAGGGGAACAAGGCGAGGAGTTCTGGCAAGCAAAGGGGCACGACTGTAGTTAAAGTCAGTTAGGCCAAAGATCACGGTACAAAAGGATTAGGCAAGTTCGTAGTCAGGCAGGCTGGGTCGAGGCAGGCAGAAATCAAGGAACGTCAGACAGGCAAGGGTCAACTGAATAATCAAACAGCAGGATCAGGTGGAAATCAGGGACAATGTACAAGCGCGCGCGCACTTAGGAGGAGGCCGGCGCAGGGAGAGGACAGAAGTGGTCAGAATACCTGATCCAATAGTCACACTGTAAAATAAATACTTTTGGGGCTGTTTTGTAGTTCTCTTGGGGCAAAAGTTAGATATTTTTAAATACTTGCAAAAGTCTCTTTTCTCCAGATTTAATTCTTCTCTTAGACATGCAATGATTTGAGATGGATTTGAAATTTTAGTTGCAGACTTTACAGACTAAGTTTATGAGTAGTTTCTTGTCCTTTTTTATTTGACCAAAGTATCAAATTTGGTGAAAATGGTTTCAATAAAGTTGTCTCTATCTCTGGCCATGTTTTCCGGGGTTGTGAGGCAAATAAATCTGGACTTTCATTTAGTATATTTGCTATTTTTTAATGACGATGTTCCAAAAACTGCTGCATTTTGGTTCCTTTGAAGTGTATTATTTGAAGCTCTAGGAACCTTTCTTTTCCAAATAATAATTGGTTAAAGACATTTGTAATAAAAGAAATGTTAAAATCTGATGAAGCTAAAAATTGCTTGTTATGTACCCAAATTCTATAATTATCCAGTATACAGTTAATTACCCCAAACCCCTGAGTCTCCTGGAGATTTCCCAGTAGGTTTCCCAGCTGTGGGTGTTACTGGCACCGGGTAATAAAAGGAGATCTCTCCTCGCTCTTCCCTGCCCAGTCAGTATCTGGTGCCACTCAGGACAGTTTATTCATTATGTGCCTGTTGGTTATATCAGAATTACCCCTCCTGTAATATAGACATTTCATTCGGTAACAGGGGGTTTATTACTTATATTTATCCTTCAGGAAATATTTCTTCTGTCTTGGGTTGAAGGTGACAAGAGAACATCTGCTGGGCCTTCCCAAGGATCTCTTCCAACTGTCTCCAGATCCGGTGAGTAGAATATTCCCCCAAGAACATCTTTTCTTGATTTGATTGGAAAGAAATGGTTGGGATTGTGTTAGCAAAATGGCAGGAGAAATGCAGAGCAGGTTACACATTGGGAGAAGCTCATGGGGGCATCTTCCTATGGTTCCACAGTATCTGGGGCGGATCTGGTAGGGGCAAATCAGTAGAATATTCCCCCAAGAACATCTTTCCTGTAAAGTGATTTGATTGGAAAGAAATGGTTGGGATTGTGTTAGCAAAATGGCAGGAGAAATGCAGAGCAGGTTACACATTGGGAGAAGCTCATGGGGGCAATATCAGGCTGATCTGATCATTTGGCGCTAGGGCCAAATGTTCGGATCAAACCCACTGGAATGCAGGCCATCAGGGCAAGACCTGCATCAGCCAGCTAAGGGGCTCCACAATTTATGGCCAGATATGGTTGGGCAGGCCTATCAGAGGGCAGATAAGGTACCGACTTGTTCTAAAGGGGCAGAATCAGCAGGTTAAACTTTGCCCATGTAGGGTGACATGTTTGGTCTTTTTTAAATGAAGTTGTAAAGATAAATCTGAACTGAAGGAGGTATTTGGTCAAACCCCAAATGATAGGCGATATTTAGGCCTAAGAAGAAAATTCAATATTTCGGTATTATTCTTCTGACTAGTGCTGTTTGTACAATCCAAACCTTAGTCCTGCTATAAATAAGATTATTTAATATTTATATAAAACATAAATTAGCCTTTGCATTTTAATAGAGCATTTGCTTTCTTCAAGAAAAATTTACCTAAATGCTTTCTTTAATAACCAAATATAATGATATAAAGCATTTATCGACTTTTATAGAAGGGAAATGTTTCTAAGATCTCACTTTAAGAGCTGAGAACTTTGGCCAAAGAAAAAGATCTGAAAATCCCAGAGCTTAGAACTAACTGGATATTTGACTTACTCCACTGGCTTTCTTTTTTGCAAAATGCGTGCAATGCGTGACAATTTTTTCGATGCATACCATTTTCCGTGTTTCACAAATTTTTTGCCAATTCACAAATCTTTTCAAAGTTTTGCGAATTTTTACAGCAAAGCGAAACAGATTCACTCATCACTAGGGGCAATTATTATTTTTTAGATATCATCTCATAGTGATACCATATGTTACTGACGTGGAGTGAAATGAAGAGTAAAATGGTATATTTTGTCTATTGATTCCCTAAGTGATAAGAATTTAGTGAAAACTTAATATTGTCAAAGTAAAAAATATTTTTGTGGATCAATTGTGATTTTAGTGTGTTTTCTTTTATAGACAACTACTTGATGTAAACCAATGTCTAATTTTTGCCACAATGTTTTGTTTCGTTTGTTTTGTTTTGTTTTATTTTGTTTTATTTAATTTGGTTTATTTAGATTTGTTTTATTTTATTTTGTTTTGTTTTATTTTGATTTGTTTTATTTTGTTTTAGTTTGCTTGTTTTGTTTTATTTTTAATTTTTTTGCTTTGTTTTGTTTTATTTTATTTTTTTCTATTTTGTTTCATTTTATTTTCTTTTGTTTTATTTTGCTTTGTTTTGTTTTATTTTCTTTTGTTTTCTTTTGTTTTATTTTATTTAATTTGGTTTATTTAGATTTGTTTTGTTTTATTTTCTTTTGCTATGTTTTATTTTTTTGTTTTATTTTGCTTTGTTTTATTTTATTTTGTTTTGCTTTGTTCTATTTTGATTTGTTTTTATTTTGTTCTAGTTTGTTTGTTTGGTTTTATTTTTAATTTTTTTGCTTTGTTTTGTTTTATTTTCTTTTATTTTGCTTTGTTTTATTTTATTTTAATTTATTTAATTTCTATTTTGTTTTGTTTTAGTTTGTTTTGGGGTTTTTTGGTCTATTTTGATTTGTTTTATTTTATTTTGGTTTGCTTTGTTTTGTTTTTTTGTTTTATTTTAATTTGTTTTGCTTTGTTCTATTTTGATTTGTTTTTTTGTTTTAGTTTTAATTTTTTTTCTTTGTTTTGTTTTATTTTATTTTGTTTTATTTTGCTTTGTTTTTTTTTTTTCTTTTGTTTTCTTTTGCTTTGTTTTGTTTTATTTTATTTAATTTGGTTTATTTAGATTTATTTTGTTTTGTTTTATATTTAACTTTTTTGCTTTGTTTTGTTTTATTTTCTTTTGTTTTACTTTGTTCATATGTTATAAGCATGGTAATTTCTAAAGAGATTCAAGAGTATGACAATATATTCATGAAACTTCCTGCTTTACAAATGTTTCCATGGGCAAAGATTCAAGTCTCAAGGTTAATGACATCATTATGGAAAAAATCCTGCCATCAGCGTCACTATTCAAGCCAATAGCATTTGGGGTAAGGGAGCCCAAATGCAAAAGTTTAAGAATGAGATCTCTGCCTCTCACCCCACCCATGTCCTTATCTATCCTCATTCCATATCATTCTGCAACATCCTTTCCAGTGCCTTCTGTAGTCAAATTATTCTTTATATCTAAATTGTCACCCAGGACCCTGGAAGGTTAAATATTGTCCCCCATTATTATGGGAAACGTCTGGAAAGGAGGAATATTTATTTATTTATAGTGATTTAGGAATCATTTCTGTGATACTTTGTGGTAATAGTTTTGTGTTTCTGCAACTTTTTGTTTTCTTTTTAATTGTTATTTTAACTCTTTGTGATTATTTGGTTAAAGGTATCCATAGTAGTTTTGTATTTTGTTTCTGTTAATGGTAGTGTGGTTGGTGGTTGTACAATGCTTAAACCTTTAGATAAGGAAGTGTCATTATTAGGGTTCATCATGCCCTAATAAATGAGGCTGCGAGGTGTCTACTTTATTCTATTTTTATGGTTTTTATGGGTTATGCTTAAAATAATTGCATTTACTCTTGAAGACTCACCGCTGTTGGGCTAGTTTATCAGATGTACATAACCGTAACCTCTCCCACATCTCCTGAAGCAACGAGGACTGTTTTTATATGTTACATTCTATGAAGTCTGGTGGGTTCCATATCGTCAATAGAGTTTGATGTATAGTATTCAGAGTGGATTATTTGAACCATCAAGATCTGGCATCAAAGAAGGTAATTAGTTAACGCAATAAGGCAGAATTTAGAAGTAGCAGAGAAAGGGGCACATAATTAAGCCACATGAAATAATTGTACTAAAATTCTGGACAATGGAAAATAATAGAGAGCGATATCCTAACAAACTCAACTATGAAAATATGTTTCCCCTATACCCATAAGCCACTCTCACTAATGAAAAGAATTTGGAGAAAACGTGCCTGATCTTCCTAAGCAGTTTTGGCAACCAATGATGCAAAATTTTCCTTCTAGTACTTAAGTGGTTAAATAAGTTTAGATTAAAATGCTGTTTGACCTTCTTCACAATGTGTTCTTCCTCCAGGAAATGTCCATGAAGAACCAGACGTGGGTCAGTGAGATTGTCCTCTTGGGATTTCAGAATCTCCACAACTTCAAGGTTCCCCTGTTCTCTCTGTTCCTTCTGATTTACATTCTGACAGTTTGGGAGAACGTCCTCATCATAGTGTTGGTTGCCTTCAGCCGGAACCTCCACTCCCCCATGTACTTCTTTATCCAGCAGCTGTCCCTCTCTGATCTACTGGAGTCCTCAAATATTGCACCCACCCTGCTCCAAACTGTACTGAGTGATGGTGTCACCATGCCCCTTGTTGGTTGTATCACTCAACTGTATTTCGTTGCCTACTCAGTAACTTTTCAGTCGCTCCTTCTAGCAGAAATGTCCTATGACAGATATGTGGCCATCTGCATCCCCCTGAGATACACTTCTATAATGTCCCACGCGGTATGTATAAAAATTATCCTTATGTCTTGGATATTTAGTATTTGCTCTACATTGGCAACAGCAAATCTGATAGGGACCCTGAAGTTCTGTGAACAGAATAAGATCAATCACTTTTTCTGTGATCTGGATCCTCTTCTACAAATTTCATGCTCAGATACTTTCTATGTGAAAATAGAAGCTACTTTAATGTCTATCCCCGTGGTTGTTTGCCCCTTTATACTCATCATTGTATCATATATGTGTATTGCCCATGCAATCCTAAAGATAGTGTCCCATACCGGGAGGCAAAAAGCCTTCTCCACCTGCAGCTCCCACTTGGCCGTGGTCTCCATGTATTATGGGGCTCTCATTGCAATTTACTTGGCTCCATCCAAAAAGGAAACCAAGACCATAAGCAAAGTCCTCTCTCTGTTCTACACAGTAGTGATCCCTTTGGTTAATCCGGTTATTTACAGCCTGAGAAGCAAAGACATCAAAGAAGCTTTTAAAAAAATAGTCCAGCATTAATAGGGATTCCTTTCGGCACTTTCCTCACAGTCAGGGAAGTGTTAATAGATGGAATAAAGTTCAACATTGGGAAATATGTCAGGATTGTTATTTATTTGCCTCCTTCCAAGTCCCAGACCCCAAGCCAAGTTCTCACTGTAATGATTCCTTTATTAACCCGATTATTTGCAGCTTGAGAAGGACAGATATTATAAAATTCTTGAAAATGCTGTGTATAAATATCAATGGAAACGTTGTAAGCCAAAAATAAAATACAGATATCTCTGAGACTTATCTGTTTTACTGTTTTTACATTAAATTGGATGTTTGAAAAAATACACTATTATTGTTTTATTAAACTAACGTTGCCAAGAAATCTAATGGCCTTGTCCTGTGTCTTCTACTGACAACTATTGGGCAAAGCTCTCTGTATCCCTACAACTGGGGTCCTTAGATACCGGCTCTCCCACTGTGTATAGTGAGGAAAAAACATTTAAATATTAAATAAAACTTGCCCCAAAATTCCAGCCTATTTGTAACAGAATCTGGACCCTTCACTTGCTCCCTCTTCACTTTCTAAGCCCTTCGTTCCTCTGCTCCCAACTACTCTGTTCCTCTTGGATCCACCACCGGGTCGCCCATGTCTTGTTCGGTGATTGGTGTTCTTGGCAGTTTCAACGAGCTGAACTAAAAATAAAAGACTTTGGATGTTTAATAGACAATGGGTTTAAGCACAAGAACTTTGGACTATTGTATTCAAATGGACGTATGTTCACATTGGGGAACCCGTCAAAATAATTGAGATCCTGTCACTTTAACGATGAGGCTATGGGGACAAGGGGGTGGATATTGGTATGAAGGGTTTAAATACCCACAATGCATTGCTCACTTCGCACTTGATAAAAGATATCTACTTACTGTATGCTTATTTTATAATTATACAAATGTTAGGTTTCCTCGGCATCTGTAAGCTTCAGCACCGGCACCATTGGCTTTCTCCACATTCTTTCTTCTTCTCAAAATGTTTTATTATTTAGGGTCATAGTTAATGAGTAGAGTCATCTTTGCTGCTCTTAGGTGTCCTCTTTAAGCCTAAACTTGCAGGATGTCCTCTCCTCTTTTCCAAGTGATTTTGGGTCTTCCCTGGCTCTACTGAACCCTGATGCAGTGGGTTGAGGCGTCTCTCAGTTGGCTGCCCCCAAGGAAGAACTACGCCCTATAGAACCCTGATGCAGTAGGATGAGGTGTCTCTCAGTTGGCTGCCCCCAAGGAAGAACTACGCCCTGTAGAACCCTGATGCAGTAGGATGAGGTGTCTCTCAGTTGGCTGCCCCCAAGGAAGAACTACGCCCTGTAGAACCCTGATGCAGTAGGATGAGGTGTCTCTCAGTTGGCTGCCCCCAAGGAAGAACTACGCCCTATAGAACCCTGATGCAGTAGGATGAGGTGTCTCTCAGTTGGCTGCCCCCAAGGAAGAACTACGCCCTGTAGAACCCTGATGCAGTAGGATGAGGTGTCTCTCAGTTGGCTGCCCCCAAGGAAGAACTACGCCCTGTAGAACCCTGATGCAGTAGGATGAGGTGTCTCCCAGTTGGCTGCCCCCAAGGAAGAACTACGCCCTGTAGAACCCTGATGCAGTGGGATGAGGTGTCTCTCAGTTGGCTGCCCCCAAGGAAGAACTACGCCCTGTAGAACCCTGATGCAGTGGGATGAGGTGTCTCTCAGTTGGCTGCCCCCAAGGAAGAACTACACCCTGTAGCCCTCGTCTCACATAAATTAAACAGAACTACAATGTTGTCAATCAAGAGTTACTCCAAACTTACCTTAAAAGAATTAAGATATTTTCTTGATATCCAATTTGAACTTATACCAACCATTAAAGCCTTGAAAACCTTCATGATGCTGAGACACAGAGCCAGGCAAGCAAGGGTGGCCACATATTACAATCTCCAATTAACTTATCATCTTGGTTCTAAACCTTTAAAGGCAGACTTATCCTTCTGAACCTTCTCCCAAAAAAACATTTTGAATTTCAATGATTTTCATGCAAACAGGTTTTCTAGATCAACTCATCCCAGTCTTTCCAGTAGAGACAGAATATTTTTCTTTAAGCACAGAACATCTTCATCTTGAGGGTCTAAAGACTATACATACTAAGTTACCTGTTCACCCTGGCATTAAGAAGAGTATAATTTTAGTCAAAACACTTTTTAGGTGACCCAGTCTTTCCACCATTTATACAATGTATGTAAAATCTAAATACGAATGCCAGGGCTCCACAGAACAGTTTGATGCCCAATGTGCATAAGCTCATCAGAGTACATGGCACTTAGAGACCCCAAATTATACCTTGTGCATACTGATTTCATGGCTTAGCTTTACCTAATTCATAAACACATGGGCATGCAAAAAAGTAAGGTGGCCTGTGAAAAACAAATATTTTTTGGAAAGTACACATTCAGACAAATCCAAAATGGGTAAATATTATTTTCTACCCCAAACTAACAGCAGAGATTTTCTTTATTAAGAGGTTTTGATGGCAATTTTGTAAATCATCTAAAAATGTTGCAATTTGCCTCATTTATCTCACACAATTTCTTACATACAGTGGCGCATCAACCCAACTATGAACACCAAAGGTCTACTGAATAGTTTTATGCCCAATATGCATAGATATACCAAAGTATGTGATATGTACGGACCCCAAATGAAAATAGTGCATATGGATTTTTCTTATCTGCCAAATCAGTTTAAGCAAAAAGATCCCTATGACTGCATATGACATGTCGTAAGACCCCCTAACTGTACAGAGACCCCCCCAGAAAACCATATATTTTTGGAAATTACACATTCTGATGAATTCAAAACAGATAAAGATGCCTTTATACACCAAAGTACCAAACTGCAAAGCTACACTAAAACAACGTAACAAGCAACAATGAAAGCATAAAACTGCAAAAAAAAATGACAAAAATCAAATACAATTAGACAAAACAATGAAATAGCAAAATAACTGATTTTACAGCGTGGTTAGTGGTCAGAATACCTGATCCAATAGTCACACTGTGAAATAAATAGTTTTGGAGCTGTTTTGTAGTTCTCTTGGGGCTATAGATATTTTTAAATACTTGCAAAAGTCTCTTTTTTCCTGATTTAATTCTTCTCTTAGACATGCAGTGATTTGAGATGGATTTGAGATTTGAGATTTTTATTGCAGACTTTACAGACTTAGTTCATGAGAAGATTCTTGTCATTTTTTATTTGACCAAAGTATCAATTTTGGTGAGAATGGTTTCAATAAAGTTGTCTCTATCTCTGGCCATGTTTTCCGGGGTTGTGAGGCAAATAAATCTGTACTTTGATTTAGTATATTGGCTATATTATATTTTTTAATGATGATGTTCCAAGACCTGCTGCATTTTGGTTCCTTTGAAGTGTATTATTTGAAACTCTAGGAACCTCTCTTTTCCAAATAATAATTGGTTAAAGACATTTGTAATAAAAGAAATGTTAAAATCTGATGAAGCAAAAAATAGCTTGTTATGTACCCAAATTCTATAATTATCCAGTATACAGTTAATTACCCCAAACCCCTGAGTCTCCTGGAGATTTCCCAGTAGGTTTCCCAGTTGTGGGTGTTACTGGCACCGGGTAATAAAAGGAGATCTGTTCTTCCCTGCCCAGTCAGTACCTGGTGCCGCTCAGGTCAGTGTAATGTTAGAAGAACAGTTTATTCATTATGTGCCTGTTGGTTATATCAGAATTACCCCTCCTGTAATATAGACATTTCATTTGGTAACAGGGGGTTTATTACTTATATTTATCTTTCAGAAAACATTTCTTGTATCTTGGGTTGAAGGAACAAGAGAACATCTGCTGGGCCTTCCCAAGGATCTCTTCAAACTGTCTCCAGATCTGGTGAGTAGGATATTCCCCCAAGAACATCTTTCCTGATTTGATTGGAAAGAAATGGTTGGGATTGTGTTAGCAAAATGGCAGGAGAAATGCAGAGCAGGTTACACATTGGGAGAAGCTCATGGGGGCATCTTCCTATGGTTCCACAGTATCTGGGGCGGTTCTGGTAGGTGCAAATCAGTAGAATATTCCCCCAAGAACATCTTTTCCTGATTTGATTGGAAAGAAATGGTTGGGATTGTGTTAGCAAAATGGCAGGAGAAATGCAGAGCAGGTTACACATTGGGAGAAGCTCATGGGGGCATCTTCCTATGGTTCCACAGTATCTGGGGCGGTTCTGGTAGGGGCAAATCAGTAGAATATTCCCCCAAGAACATCTTTCCTGTAAAGTGATTTGATTGGAAAGAAATGGTTGGGATTGTGTTAGCAAAATGGCAGGAGAAATGCAGAGCAGGTTACACATTGGGAGAAGCTCATGGGGGCATCTTCCTATGGTTCCACAGTACCTGGGGCGGTTCTGGTAGGGGCAAATCAGTAGAATATTCCCCCAAGAACATCTTTCCTGTAAAGTGATTTGATTGGAAAGAAATGGTTGGGATTGTGTTAGCAAAATGGCAGGAGAAATGCAGAGCAGGTTACACATTGGGAGAAGCTCATGGGGGCATCTTGCTATGGTTCCACAGTATCTGGGGTGGTTCTGGTAGGGGCAAATCAGTAGAATATTCCCCCAAGAACATCTTTCCTGTAAAGTGATTTGATTGGAAAGAAATGGTTGGGATTGTGTTAGCAAAATGGCAGGAGAAATGCAGAGCAGGTTACACATTGGGAGAAGCTCATGGAGGCATCTTCCTATGGTTCCACAGTATCTGGGGCGGTTCTGGTAGGGGCAAATCAGTAGAATATTCCCCCAAGAACATCTTTCCTGATTTGATTGGAAAGAAATGGTTGGGATTGTGTTAGCAAAATGGCAGGAGAAATGCAGAGCAGATTACACATTGGGAGAAGCTCATGGGGTCATCTTCCTATGGTTCCACAGTATCTGGGGCGGTTCCTTGAGGTGGGCAATATCAGGCTGATCTGATCATTTGGCCCTAGGGCCAAACGTTCAGATCAAACCCACTGGAATGCAGGCCATCAGGGCAAGACCTGCATCAGCCAGCTAAGGCGCTCCACAATTTATGGCCAGATATGGTTGGGCAGGCCTGTCAGAGGGCAGATAAGGTACCGACTTGTTCTGAAGGGGCAGAATCGGCAGGTTAAATTTTACCATGTAGAGTCACAGTTGTTTACAGTTGTAAAGATAAATCTGAACTGAAGGAGGTATTTGGTCAAACCCCAAATGATAGGCGATATTTAGGCCTAAGAAGAAAATTCAATATTTTGGTATTATTCTTCTGACTAGTGCTGTTTGTACAATCCAAACCTTAGTCCTGCTATAAATAAGATTATTTAATATTTATATAAAACATAAATTAGCCTTTGCATTTTAATAGAGCATCTGCTTTCTTCAAGAAAAATGTACCTAAATGCTTTTCTTTAATAACCAAATATAATGATATAAAGCATTTATCGACGTTTATAGAAGGGAAATGTTTCTAAGATCTCACTTTAAGAGCTGAGAACTTTGGCCAAAGAAAAAGATCTGAAAATCCCAGAGCTTAGAACTAACTGGATATTTGACTTACTCCACTGGCTTTCTTTTTTGCAAAATGCGTGCAATGCGTGACAATTTTTTGGGATGCATACCATTTTCCGTGTTTCACAAATTTTTTCAAAGTTTTGCGAATTTTTACACCAAAGCGAAACAGATTAACTCATCACTAGGGGCAATTATTATTTTATAGATATCATCTCATAGTGATACCATATGTTACTGACGTGGAGTGAAATGAAGAGTAAAATGGTATATTTTGTCTATTGATTCCCTAAGTGATAAGAATTTAGTGAAAACTTAATATTGTCAAAGTAAAAAATATTTTTGTGGATAAATTGTGATTTTAGTGTGTTTGCTTTTATAGACAACTACTTGATGTAAACCAATGTCTAATTTTTGCCACAATATTTTGTTTTATTTTGTTTTGTTTCAGTTTGTTTTATTTTGCTTTGTTTTGTTTTATTTTATTTAATTTGGTTTATTTAGATTTGTTTTGTTTTATTTTATTTTGTTTTTTGTTTTATTTTCTTTTGTTTTATTTTGCTTTGTTTTGTTTTCTTTTGTTTTATTTTATTTAATTTGGTTTATTTTGCTTTATTTTGTTTTCTTTTGTTTTCTTTTATTTAATTTGGTTTATTTAGATTTGTTTTGTTTTATTTTATTTTGTTTTTTGTTTTATTTTCTTTTGTTTTATTTTGCTTTGTTTTGTTTTATTTTGTTTTATTTTATTTAATTTGGTTTATTTAGATTTGTTTTGTTTTATTTTGTTTTGCTTTGTTTTTTTTTTGTTTTGCTTTGTTTAGTTTTTTTGTTTTATTTTGCCTTGTTTTGTTTTATTTTATTTTGTTTTGCTTTGTTCTATTTTGTTTTGTTTTAGTTTGTTTTGGGGTTTTTTGGTCTATTTTGCTTTGTTTTATTTTAAATTTTTTTGCTTTGTTTGTTTTATTTTGTTCTATTTTCTTTTGTTTTATTTTCTTTTGTTTTATTTTGCTTTGTTTTGTTTTATTTTATTTTATTTAATTAGGTTTATTTAGATTTGTTTTATTTTGTTTTGTTTTTCTGTTTTGCTTTGTTTTTTTTGTTTTATTTTGCTTTGTTTTATTTTATTTTGTTTTGCTTTGTTCTATTTTGTTTTGTTTTAGTTTGTTTTGGTTTTTTTTGGTCTATTTTGATTTGTTTTAGTTTGTTTGTTTTGTTTTATTTTTAATTTTATTGCTTTGTTTTGTTTTATTTTGTTCTATTTTGTTTTGTTTTATTTTCTTTTGTTTTATTTTGCTTTGTTTTGTTTTGTTTTAATTTATTTTGTTTTGTTTTTTTTTTGTTCATATGTTATAAACATGGTCATTTCTAAAGAGATTCAAGAGTATTAATAACAACAGCTGACAATATATTCATGAAACTCCCTGCTTTACAAATGTTTCCATGGGCAAATATTCAAGTCTCAAGGTTAATGACATCATTATGGAAAAAATCCTACCATCAACGTCACTATTCAAGCCAATAGCATTTGGGGTAAGGAAGCCCAAATGCAAAATTTAAGAATGAGATCTCTGCCTCTCACCCCACCCATGTCCTTATCTATCCTCATTCCATATCATTCTGCAACACCCTTTCCAGTGCCTTCTGGAGTCAAGTTATTCTTTATATCTAAATTGTCCCCCATTATTATGGGAAACGTCTGGAAAGGAGGAATATTTATTTATTTATAGTGATTTAGGAATCATTTCTGTGACACTTTGTGGTAATATTTTTGTGTTTTTGCAACTTTTTGTTTTCTTTTTAATTGTTATTTTAACTCTTTGTGATTATTTGGTTAAAGGTATCCATAGTAGTTTTGTATTTTGTTTCTGTTAATGGTAGTGTGGTTGGTGGTTGTACAATGCTTATACCTTTAGATAAGGAAGTGTCATTATTAGGGTTCATCGTGCCCTAATAAATGAGGCTGCAAGGTGTTTACTTTATTCTATTTTTATGGTTTTTATGGGTTATGCTTAAAATGATTGCATTTACTCTTGAAGACTCACCGCTGTTGGGCTAGTTTATCAGATGTACATAACCATAACCTCTCCCACATCTCCTGAAGCAACGAGGACTGTTATATTAAGTTACATTCTATGAAGTCTGGTGGGTTCCATATCATCAACAGAGTTTGATGTATAGTATTCAGAGTGGATTATATGAGCCATCAAGATCTGGCATCAAAGAAGGTAATTAGTTAACGCATTAAGGCTGAATTAAGAAGTAGCAGAGAAAGGGGCAAATAATTAAGCCACATGAAATAATTGTACTAAAATTCAGGACAATGGAAAATAATAGAGAGAGAGCCAACAAACTCAACTATGAAAATATGGTTCCCCTATACCCATAAGCCACTCTCACTAATGAAAAGAATTTGGAGAAAAAGTGCCTGATCTTCCAAAGCAGTTTTGGCCACCAATGATGCTGAATTTTCCTTCTACTACTAAGTGGGTAAATGAGTTTAGATTAAAATGCTGTTTGCCCTTCTTCACAATGTGTTCTTCCTCCAGGGAATGTCCATGAAGAACCAGACGTGGGTCAGTGAGATTGTCCTCTTGGGGTTTCAGAATCTCCACAACTTCAAGGTTCCCCTGTTCTCTCTGTTCCTTCTGATTTACATTCTGACAGTTTGGGAGAACGTCCTCATCATAGTGTTGGTGGCCTTCAGCCGGAACCTCCACTCCCCCATGTACTTCTTTCTCCAGCAGCTGTCCGTATGTGACTTTATGGAATCCACAAATATTGTACCTACCCTGCTCCAAACTATAATTTATGATAAAATCATGTTGCCCTTTGTCAGCTGTATGATACAATTTGCTTTTTTTTCTGCTACAGAAGCCTTTGAGTGTTTGCTCCTAGCAGTAATGGCCTATGACAGATATGTGGCCATCTGCATCCCCCTGAGATACACTTCTATAATGTCCCACGTGGTATGTATAAAAATTATCCTTATGTCTTGGATATTTAGTCTTTGCTCTACATTGGCAACAGCAAATCTGATAGGGACCCTGAAGTTCTGTGAACAGAAAAAGATCAATCATTTTTTCTGTGATCTGGATCCTCTTCTAAAAATTTCTTGCTCAGATACTTTCTTTGTGAAAATAGAAGCTACTTTAATGTCTATCCCCGTGGTTGTCTGCCCATTTATACTCATCAGTGTATCATATATGTGTATTGCCCATGCAATCCTAAAGATAGTGTCCCATACCGGGAGGCAAAAAGCCTTCTCCACCTGCAGCTCCCACTTGGCCGTGGTCTCCATGTTTTATGGGACTATAATTGCTATTTATATTGTTCCCCCCAGGAAAGAATCACAGACCATAAGTAAAGTTCTCTCTCTGTTCTACACGGTGGTGATACCTTTGGTTAATCCGGTTATTTACAGCTTGAGGAGCAAAGACATCAAAGAAGCTTTTACAAAAATATTAATTTTTAATTAATAGGGATTCCTTTCAGCACTTTCCTCACAGTCAGGAAAGTATTAATAGATGGAATAAAGTTCAACATTGGGACATATGTTTGTTATTTATTTGACTCCTTCCAAGTCAAACTTGCCCCAAAATTCCAGCCTATTTGTAACAGAATCTGGACCCTTCATTTGCTCCCTCTTCACTTTCTAAGCTCTTCGTTCCTCTGCTCCCAACTACTCTGTTCCTCTTGGATCCACCACCGGGTCGCCCATGTCTTGTTTGGTGATTGGTGGTCTTGGCAGTTTCAACGAGCTGAACTAGAAATAAAAGACTTTGGATGTTTAATAGACAATGGGTTTAAGCACAAGAACTTTTGGACTATTGTATTTAAATGGACGTATGTTCACATTGGGGAACCCGTCACAATAATTGAGATTCTGTCTCTTTAACTATGAGGCTATGGGGACAAGGGGGTGGGTATTGGTATGAAGGGTTTAAATACCCACAATGCATTGCTCACTTCACACTTGATAAAAGATATCTGAGACAGACTCTACTTACTGTATGCTTATTTTATAATTAAACAAATGTCAGGTTTCCTCCTGCTCCAGTTCCACTTGGACACATCTTCCTGAACCTAAAATTCTAACTTTACACAAATATCTGGATGAATAATCTGGCGAAGCGATTCAGCGGATCTTCTACCACTCCAGCAGGTGCTGAAAGTTTATTGGCTGAGAAGGAGGATCACTTCCACCCTGTATTTAACTTCTTGCCTCTTGTTCCTCAGCCTTTACAATTAGTAAGGGAGGCTACATTTTTTTCAAAACTAGATTTACAAGGGCCTACAAACTCCTCTCAATCAGTGAAGGTGATGAATAGAAGACTTTTTAAGAGCAGGTAAAATTTAGTGAGAACAATTAACAAACAGGAAAAGTTGAAAAGGAGAGAAACAAGGATTTGGGCCCCTTAGGATGGGTTCCCCTTTAGACAAGCACCAGAGGGTGGCCTTATGGGTTATGGTCCTATGTAATTCTAACCAGCCCCCACTATGTGGGGTGCTGGGATATAAAAGGGCATGCAGTCATGTGCTGTAAGGTTTTAGTCCTGGAACCTCCCTCTGGTAAAGAGGCGTACAACAGGCTAGTGTTCTAGTACAGGAGATACTGTAATAGGTCACTCTTGGAGTGACAGGCAGGCTAGAGAGAACGGGTAGAGATTGCCCCACCAGGAGTGAGAGGGGTTAAGACCCCCCAGCGTTCATGGCTGGAGTCCAGGACACTTAGGGGTATATGTATGTAAGTGATGTAACCCAGGGCAACAAATCAGCAATTAAATTTCAACAGTTAGAAAATGAAAGCAAAGCATCTGATTGGCTGCTATGACCAACATTACCGGTGATGTTTTACTCCACTTTTTACACAGCAGGATAAATATACCCCTTAGTGTGTAGTAAGTGCACCGGGAAGTATCCCTATCAAGGGGCCCTACGCGTGTACTGGGGGGGGGTTCCTAGGTGGGATCACCTGGTGGGAGTACCAGGGGTGGCCCAAAGAGAGAGAGTGTGACTTGAGCCGTCTGTGTGACATCCCCTG
The DNA here is from genome assembly GCF_000004195.4 of Xenopus tropicalis. Taxonomy (NCBI): domain Eukaryota; kingdom Metazoa; phylum Chordata; class Amphibia; order Anura; family Pipidae; genus Xenopus; species Xenopus tropicalis. The sequence continues at coordinate 152,987,675 of NC_030679.2, read as the reverse complement.
AAAGTTCTTCCTGCATCCCTAAAGCAAGTTCATCTGGTTCATTATAAATGGGTGTTTGACAATTTCTAAGCGGAGGAACCTCAACTGCCTGGTAAGCAGCTACCCCAAGGGAGGGGCAAGGTACTGGGAGTTGTAAGAAGTTCTGGTCCAAGGAGGACATTATAGAGTTTACCAGGGAGGAGAAATAGAGTTGTACCTATACCTACCCTGGGTGGAGGCACGCCACATACCAACAATATACCTGTCCCCCATAATAAGCGGGGGGCTCGGGTCTCCTGTAGCGCCATTCACAAGAGATTGCATGTTAAAAAATATACAGTAGCCAAGAAAGGGTTACAGAGCATAAATCTTCTCTACTAGAAAAGTTTTCTGATAAAATCAACTCCTTATTTATATGCAAAGCCAAATGAATTCTGGGAAGGAAACCTGACGTTCCTGGAGAACAAGCATTGCCTAGGAATGTCTGACTTGCCTGATTCCAATGGAAATACATCTCACCTTGAGAAGCTGTGACCTCCCCAAGAAGTTGGCTTAGAACAAGACACTGTTCTTGACTGTAAAGGAAGGTTCTTGACCTTTAATAAATCTGTTCTATCATGTGGTGTAGTGGGTCCAACACAACACAGGGTCAGCAAAATGGCGGCACCTCCGGGCACTATGGGTTGGTCATCTGGCACGCAGCATGGATACTGGGAACCATGAGCACTAAGGGGTCTGCTGGGCACTTGCACCCCCAAGGTTTCTAAATGACCCCTTGTGACTTCACTACTAGTCAATTTTTCAACCTTGAATTTGAGAAAATGAGAGAAAAGTCACTTGGGGCAGATTTATGAAAATTGGAATTTGCGGATGTTTTTTTCTGCCAGAACAAAACTGTGTAAAATGTAAACGCACAAATTAAAAAGATCGAAAAATAAATAAAATCACAAGTTATTGAAAACGTGAAAATCTCAAAATCCTCATTTTTCTAAGAATTTTTGTGCACCTACAAATGACAAAAATCATGAAAATCACAAATTAAATATTGTTCCAATCTGCCTAGGGCTCCTCCCATTAACTTCTCCATGACCTCGCAAGCTTTTAGATGGTTTTGTATTAGTGTTTTTCATTGGTTTTTCACTTGATAAATTATGAAAAATTTGTTTTTGAGTTATTTGGAAAATTCCAAATTTCTTTATTTAGAAACTGGGCTTATTGGGCATTAAATTAGGTGGCAAAAGTCTCTATAATGTGAGCTGGTTTTATTGATTACTGTTGTTCTTTCCATTGTGTAACCCTCATGCTATGGCAGTGATGGTTATAATGGAAAATAATATCTAAGATCAAGAAATAACTCCTATAGCAGAGAGAACTGTCAACATACAAAAAGCAAATTCCAAATTATATTAATCAAAAAATTGCTTGTTATGTACCCAAATTCTATAATTATCCAGTAGACAGTTAATTAGCCCAAACCCCTGAGTCTCCCGGAGATTCCCCAGTAGGTTTCCCAGCTGTGGGGGTTACTGGCACCGGGTAATAAAAGGAGATCTGTTCTTCCCTGCCCAGTCAGTATCTGGGGCGGTTCTGGTAGGTGCAAATCAGTAGAATATTCCCCCAAAGAACATCTTTCCTGTAAAGGGATTTGATTGGAAAGAAATGGTTGGGATTGTGTTAGCAAAATGGCAGGAGAAATGCAGAGCAGGTTACACATTGGGAGAAGCTCATGGGGGCATCTTCCTATGGTTCCACAGTATCTGGGGCGGTTCTGGTAGGGGCAAATCAGTAGAATATTCCCCCAAGAACATCTTTCCTGTAAAGTGATTTGATTGGAAAGAAATGGTTGGGATTGTGTTAGCAAAATGGCAGGAGAAATGCAGAGCAGGTTACACATTGGGAGAAGCTCATGGGGGCATCTTCCTATGGTTCCACAGTATCTGGGGCGGTTCTGGTAGGGGCAAATCAGTAGAATATTCCCCCAAGAACATCTTTCCTGTAAAGTGATTTGATTGGAAAGAAATGGTTGGGATTGTGTTAGCAAAATGGCAGGAGAAATGCAGAGCAGGTTACACATTGGGAGAAGCTCATGAGGGCATCTTCCTATGGTTCCACAGTATCTGGGGCGGTTCTGGTAGGGGCAAATCAGTAGAATATTCCCCCAAGAACATCTTTCCTGTAAAGTGATTTGATTGCAATTTAACTGTTTTCACTATTAGTAAAATATTGAATGGTAAGTGTTTACTCATCTGGTTCTTTAATTCAAAAACAGAAGTTTGACATCAGTTAAAGAATCCATCAGATCTGTCTGGGATCTCAAGATTTCCTCAAGTGGATTTGAACCAGGATCTGTAGCATAAAATTCAACATGAAAGGTGGGTGTTACTTACCCTTAAGGCCAAGAAATGAGGCTGAATTTGATCTGAATGATAATGTTTCTTTACTGCCATCATTTATGGGTTTTTCCAGTGATGTTGGGAGAGAATTTAGTTGTGTTTGAAAAGACTTTGGTTGTTTTCGAGGCAGAATTGATTAGTCAGGAATATTTCATTCCTTTGATTTCCGATTTCCCTTCTCCTAAAATGTGTAAAATGTATGAATCATTCATGTTATTTACAACTCATGTTACTCGACCAATGACAAGGAGCAAACAGGCAGGGGGCCCCAACAACGCAAACATCCAGCAGCCCATCATCTTGACCTCCCCATAGTGAGTTGGGCTGAAAATTCTCAACAACAAATCAGAACTTGGAAAAGTGGGGCCTGGGGGTGTGTAAGTATCACTCGAGGTGGTGTAGAAAGAATTTCTGTAGAAAGAAACGTGTAGGCTGGAATAAAATTCACTCTTGAGAAATGTTTCCTTTCAAGAAAATGTTCCCGAAGAACCAGACGTGGGTCAGTGAGATTGTTCTCTTGGGATTTCAGAATCTCCACAACTTCAAGGTTCCCCTGTTCTCTCTGTTCCTTCTGATTTACATTCTGACAGTTTGGGAGAACGTCCTCATCATAGTGTTGGTGGCCTTCAGCCGGAACCTCCACTCCCCCATGTACTTCTTTCTCCAGCAGCTGTCCCTCACTGACCTTCTGGAGTCCTCAAATATTGTCCCCACCCTACTCCTAACTGTGATTCATAATGGGGCCACAGTGTCTCTTGTTGGGTGTTTCATGGAGTTTTATTTGTTCTGTGTGCTGGAAGCCTTTGAGTGTTTGCTCCTAGCAGTAATGGCCTATGACAGATACGTGGCCATCTGCATCCCCCTGAGATATACTTCTATAATGTCCCACAGGGTTTGTGTTACATTCATTCTCATATCATGGACTGTCAGTCTCAGCTCCGCATTGGTCACTGTCAATCTGCTACGGACCCTACAGTTCTGTGACAATAAAAACATCAACCATTTTTTCTGTGATCTGGATCCTGTTCTACAACTTTCTTGCTCAGATACCTTCTTAGTGCAAATAGAAGTTATTTCATTGTCTATCCCAGTCATCGTTTTCCCTGTCGTACTCATCACTGTATCATATATGTGTATTGCCCATGCAATCCTAAAGATAGTGTCCCATACCGGGAGGCAAAAAGCCTTCTCCACCTGCAGCTCCCACTTGGCCGTGGTCTCCATGTTTTATGGGACTCTCATTGCTATTTATTTGGCTCCATCCAGAAGAGAAACCAAGACCACAAGCAAAGTTCTCTCCCTGTTCTACACGGTAGTGATTCCCATGGGGAACCCACTGATTTACAGCTTGAGGAACAAGGACATCAAAGAAGCTTTTAAAAAGTTGGAGACACTCAAGCATCAAAGGAGATACCTTTAAAGACGTTCCTCCCAGTCGGTAAAGTATTAATAGAAGTAGGAAAATTCCTGGTTCTAAATCAAGCCTAGGAACCAATCGGCTCTCCGGTGTTACTGGCCCAACCAACCAGGCTGAAGGTTAGAGAGAGAGACTCAAAAGACAAATAATTAGATCTGAAATGATGACCAACGAATTGTCACGGAACTTCAATGTATGTTTAATACATATAGTAGGGTCTGGGTGTGGCCCTATAGTGTGAAGCAAATAGCAACCAGTAAATGTGCAAAATAAAAAGCTTTTAGTAGACGGAAATGGTTCTGATCAGTAACAGTCGCAATGTTTCAGGTCCAACTTGACCTTTCCTCAAGGTATTGATTTATATGGGGTTTCCCAGTACATTGCAGAACTATTCCGCCTACTGCCCCAGTCAGGTAAGAACAACAATATAACATAATAATAATAAGGCACCTATGGGGTTAACCATCCCTATAGCTTTACACTGTTACTGGGCAGAGACCCATGTATCTATTTTACTATTTGTATATTCTACTTTATTGGCCCATAAGGTTTATGACAACTTCCTGTAATATAAAATTGTAACTTTGGGTGGATCTTCCTCTTTGGCTGCGTCTGTTGAACCAAGTGAATGTTCCACAGAGTGTGTAGGATAAACACAGCCCAGAAGTGTTCTGCCCCAGATGGACCAGTACCTCTAGTAAAGTCGGGGAGCAGGGACCCCATGAACCCCAAGGATTAGTAAGTGCAGGATAAATATATATATATAATAGCACTTTCTAGGAGGGCCAGGTTAGATATACCGTATATACTCGAGTATAAGCCGATCCGAATATAAGCCGAGGTACCTAATTTTACCTAAGAAAACTGGAAAAGCCTATTGACTCGAGTATAAGCCTAGGGTGGGAAATGCAGTAGCTGATCACATGAAATGGATATACCTGATCAGTATTGATAATAATGGGAAATACTGTACTTAGGTACTAATTATAGGTAATTATTGATTGACTGAAGTTAAACACATAATATGTGTTTAACTTCAATCAATTATGATTAACTATAATTAGGATCTATAGGAAATATATACTACAGTATTATATATATGTAATGTATGTAATATGTCACATGTACAGTAATGGGAAAAGTTATATACTGCCCCCGCCAACCCTGTAGCGATTCCCGCAGCCCCCACCATCTCTATAGCCCACACGCACAGCACGGACAGTCTCTCAAAACGAAACAAGTCAGTCTTACACAGTGGCCGATTTAAAGTTCCTTCAGTCCCAGTTAATGTCGCTCTCAGCATGTCGGCTTCCCACAGAAGCGTAGCGCTGTGATAGGAACCACCTTCTACATTAGCCTGCTACCTGTTGGTGCTCTCCACAGTGGCGCCTGGGGCGGAAGTGACGTCACGCGCCCCTTCAGGTTGTCATGGCGTCACGCGCCCCTTCAGGTTGTCATGGCCTCGTCTTCCACACAGTCACATAGATATACTGTCTATCTATATAGATAGATAGACAGTATATCTATGTGACTGTGTGGAAGACGAGGCCATGACAACCTGAAGGGGCGCGTGACGTCACTTCCGCCCCAGGCGCCACTGTGGAGCGCACCAACAGGTAGAAGGTCTTGTGGATTACTCAGGCAATCAGCGGTTCCTATCACAGCGCTACGCTTCTGTGGGAAGCCGACATGCTGAGAGCGACATTAACTGGGACTGAAGGAACTTTAAATTGGCCACTGTGTAAGACTGACTTGTTTCTTTTTGAGAGACTGTCCGTGCTGTGCGTGTGGGCTATAGAGATGGTGGGGGCTGTGGGAATCGCTATAGGGTTGGCTGGGGCAGCAGGATTTGCTAGCATTGGGTCTGGGACTCGAGTATAAGCCGAGGGTCCATTTTTCAGCACATTTTGTGTGCTGAAAAACTCGGCTTATACTCGAGTATATACGGTAGTTATAAAGAGCAGCTTTGTGGCTCCAACAAGGAGAGATAGGGGGGAGTATTCTCCTTACAGGCTCTGCTGCCTTAGTGTAGGGGCCACAGTACTGACAGGGGTATCAGGCACAGACTCCTCCCTGACCCACCCCTGCTGTATGGGATCTGGATCCCTTAGTGTAGGGGCCACAGTACTGACAGGGGTATCAGGCACAGACCCCTCCCTGACCCACCCCTGCTGTATGGGATCCGGATCCCTTAGTGTAGGGGCCCCAGTACTGACAGGGGTATCAGGCACAGACCCCTCCCTGACCCACCCCTGCTGTATGGGATCCAGATCCCTTAGTGTAGGGGCCACAGTACTGACAGGGGTATCAGGCACAGACCCCTTCCTTTACCCACCCCTGCTGTATGGGATCCGGATCCCTTAGTGTAGGGGCCACAGTACTGACAGGGGTATCAGGCACAGTCTCCTCCCTGACCCACCCCTGCTGTATGGGATCCGGATCCCTTAGTGTAGGGGCCACAGTACTGACAGGGGTATCGGGCACAGACCCCTCCCTGACCCACCCCTGCTGTATGGGATCCGGATCCCTTAGTGTAGGGGCCACAGTACTGACAGGGGTATCAGGCACAGTCTCCTCCCTGACCCACCCCTGCTGTATGGGATCCGGATCCCTTAGTGTAGGGGCCACAGTACTGACAGGGGTATCAGGCACAGACTCCTCCCTGACCCACCCCTGCTGTATGGGATCCGGATCCCTTAGTGTAGGGGCCACAGTACTGACAGGGGTATCAGGCACAGACTCCTCCCTGACCCACCCCTGCTGTATGGGATCCGGATCCCTTAGTGTAGGGGCCACAGTACTGACAGGGGTATCAGGCACAGTCTCCTCCCTGACCCACCCCTGCTGTATGGGATCCGGATCCCTTAGTGTAGGGGCCACAGTACTGACAGGGGTATTGGGCACAGACCCCTCCCTGACCCACCCCTGCTGTATGGGATCCGGATCCCTTAGTGTAGGGGCCACAGTACTCACAGGGGTATTGGGCACAGACCCCTCCCTGACCCACCCCTGCTGTATGGGATCCGGATCCCTTAGTGTAGGGGCCACAGTACTGACAGGGGTATCAGGCACAGTCTCCTCCCTGACCCACCCCTGCTGTATGGGATCCGGATCCCTTAGTGTAGGGGCCACAGTACTGACAGGGGTATCAGGCACAGACTCCTCCCTGACCCACCCCTGCTGTATGGGATCCGGATCCCTTAGTGTAGGGGCCACAGTACTGACAGGGGTATCAGGCACAGACCCCTCCCTGACCCACCCCTGCTGTATGGGATCCGGATCCCTTAGTGTAGGGGCCACAGTACTGACAGGGGTATCAGGCACAGACCCCTCCCTGACCCACCCCTGCTGTATGGGATCCAGATCCCTTAGTGTAGGGGCCACAGTACTGACAGGGGTATCAGGCACAGACCCCTCCCTGACCCACCCCTGCTGTATGGGATCCGGATCCCTTAGTGTAGGGGCCACAGTACTGACAGGGGTATCAGGCACAGACCCCTCCCTGACCCACCCCTGCTGTATGGGATCCGGATCCCTTAGTGTAGGGGCCACAGTACTGACAGGGGTATCAGGCACAGACCCCTCCCTGACCCACCCCTGCTGTATGGGATCCGGATCCCTTAGTGTAGGGGCCACAGTACTGACAGGGGTATCAGGCACAGACCCCTCCCTGACCCACCCCTGCTGTATGGGATCCGGATCCCTTAGTGTAGGGGCCACAGTACTGACAGGGGTATCAGGCACAGGCCCCTCCCTGACCCACCCCTGCTGTATGGGATCCGGATCCCTTAGTGTAGGGGCCACAGTACTGACAGGGGTATCAGGCACAGGCCCCTCCCTGACCCACCCCTGCTGTATGGGATCCGGATCCCTTAGTGTAGGGGCCACAGTACTGACAGGGGTATCAGGCACAGGCCCCTCCCTGACCCACCCCTGCTGTATGGGATCCGGATCCCTTAGTGTAGGGGCCACAGTACTGACAGGGGTATCAGGCACAGACTCCTCCCTGACCCACCCCTGCTGTATGGGATCCGGATCCCTTAGTGTAGGGGCCACAGTACTGACAGGGGTATCAGGCACAGGCCCCTCCCTGACCCACCCCTGCTGTATGGGATCCGGATCCCTTAGTGTAGGGGCCACAGTACTGACAGGGGTATCAGGCACAGACCCCTCCCTGACCCACCCCTGCTGTATGGGATCCGGATCCCTTAGTGTAGGGGCCACAGTACTGACAGGGGTATCAGGCACAGACTCCTCCCTGACCCACCCCTGCTGTATGGGATCCGGATCCCTTAGTGTAGGGGCCACAGTACTGACAGGGGTATCAGGCACAGACTCCTCCCTGACCCACCCCTGCTGTATGGGATCCGGATCCCTTAGTGTAGGGGCCACAGTACTGACAGGGGTATCAGGCACAGACCCCTCCCTGACCCACCCCTGCTGTATGGGATCTGGATCCCTTAGTGTAGGGGCCCCAGTACTGACAGGGGTATCGGGCACAGACCCCTCCCTGACCCACCCCTGCTGTATGGGATCTGGATCCCTTAGTGTAGGGGCCACAGTACTGACAGGGGTATCAGGCACAGACCCCTCCCTGACCCACCCCTGCTGTATGGGATCTGGATCCCTTAGTGTAGGGGCCACAGTACTGACAGGGGTATCAGGCACAGACTCCTCCCTGACCCACCCCTGCTGTATGGGATCCGCCCCATTATGGTGGGAACCCTAAGGATAAATATGTCTATGAAGATTCTCATTCATCCAGGTCATGATATACAGTATCTAGTAGAATTAAGTCTAAAACAACTGGACTTTTCTGAGTTTTTCTTGAAAACTTTTCACCCCTCATCCGAGTGGCTTCTTCAGTTCAAATGACTGGTAGGGAATTCCCCGGTATTTAACCCTTGATGGTAGTAGAGTCACAGACATCCAATCACAATGGTTCCATTGAACTTGTTCAGTTAGGTGTTAGCTGAAACTGACAGGTGTAAGAAGGTATGATCCAATCACAATGGTACCAAGATTCTCATTGATGAAGGGGTTAATCCTTCAAAGTACATGACTGGAAGTGTGAACTGTTGTGAAACTGCCGGGGTAAGGATGTCACCGCGCCATTGTATGTTGGTGACAAGCGGTGTCGCAGGCCCCCTCCTCTGTTCAGGGATGGTTTTTCCAGGCTGGTATAAATGGCCTCTTTCCAACCATCTGTCCTCTCGGTCCAAAATATGCACGTTACTGTCCTCAAAAGAGTGACCTTTTTCTTTGAGGTGTAGATAGACCGCTGAGTCTTGTCCTGAGGAGTTTGCCCGCCTATGTTGGGCCATTCTCTTTCAGAGAGGTTGTTTTGTCTCCCCAATGTATAAGTCTGAGCACTCTTCACTACACTGGGGGGCATAGACCACATTACTCCCCATGTGCTTGGGTGTTGGGTCTTTCGGGTGCACCAGCTTCTGTCTCAGGGTGTTGCTGGGTTTGAAAAACACAGGAATGCGATGTTTGTTGAAAATTCGCCTAAGTTTTTCCGATGTTCCAGCAACATATGGGATGACTATGTTGTTTCGCCTGCTGTGTTCCTCCCTTCTGTTTGTAGGTCTGGTCTTCCTGTTGGTCTTTGATTTGGTTTTGATGAAGGCCCAGTCTGGGTACCCACAAGTTTTCAGAGCTCCTTTTAGATGTTTATATTCTTTCTCCTTAGCCTCTGCATTGGATGCCACAGTTTCAGCCCGATGATGTAGAGTCCTAATTACACCCAGTTTATGTTCCAAAGGGTGGTGGGAATCAAACAGCAAGTACTGGTCTGTGTGGGTGGGTTTCCTGTATACTTCAATATCCAGGTCCCTCCCCTCTTTGATAACTATAGCACAGTCCAAAAAAGCCAGTTTGCTGTCTTTCACATCTTCCCTTGTGAACGTGATGTTTTTGTCCACCGAGTTTATGTGTTTGGTGAAGGCTGGAACCTCGCGTTCTTTAATTTTGACCCAGGTGTCATCCACATATCTGAACCAATGACTTGGTGTTGTTCCCTTGAAGGTGTCCGGGGCTTTCTTTTCCACTTCTTCCATGTAAAGGTTCGCTACAATTGGAGACACAGGTGAACCCATGGCACAGCCATGTTTTTGTCTATAGAAAACGTCCTTGTGCTTGAAGTAAGTGGTATTGAGACATAGGTCCAGTAAGGAACAAACTTGTTCTGGGGTCAGCTTTGTTCTGCTGCTGAGGGTGGTGTCTTGTTTCAGCCGTTTCCTCACTGTATCAATTGCCTCGGCAGTGGGTATGCATGTGAACAGAGATGTTACGTCATAGGACACCATTGTATCATCGATCTCCAGCTTTAACTCCTTCACTTTTTTGACAAAGTCCATGGAGTTCTGAATGTGGTGTACTGTGTTTCCAACTAAGGGGGCTAAGATGTTGGCCACGTATTTAGCAATGTTATAAGTCACACAGTTAATGCTGCTGACAATTGGCCTCAAAGGGGCTCCTTCTTTGTGTATTTTTGGGAGTCCATATAGGCATGGAGTGGCTTCGCCTGGGTAAAGGTGACGGTACAAAGCTGGACTGATGACCTTTTCCTTCTCAAGGTGCTGCAAGCAGTCTATAACCTTCTTCTTGTAGTTGTTTGTTGGATCTCTCTTGAGTTGCTCATATGTGTCTGAATCGTTGAGCAGTGTGGACACTTTGGCATGGTAGCCTGATGTACTCAGTACCACTGTACACCTTCCTAAGGATAAAGATTTTTTACCAACTACTCTCCACAGTGGTGCAATGTTCTGATTCTGCTACATCTGGTGCCTTTATTTGCCCCCTGCCATTCCACCTGCACCGTGGGGATTGATTACCCTGCATTGGGCAATAAAATTTGTTAGTTCCACTTTGTTTCAAAAATACTCCTGGCGTCCTTCTTTTCCATCACTATTTTACATCTGGCGGTGGGAGGTGTAGTTTAACAACATCCTCATACATACTGTTCCACCTAGTGAAGGGAATCATTTAACCATTAAATAAACCCAATAGGGCTGTTCTGCCCCCAATAAGGGGTAATTATATCTTAGTTGGGATCAAGTACAGGTACTGTTTTATTATTACAGAGAAAAGGGAATCATTTAACCATTAAATAAACCCAATAGGGCTGTTCTGCCCCCAATAAGGGGTAATTATATCTTAGTTGGGATCAAGTACAGGTACTGTTTTATTATTACAGAGAAAAGGGAATCATTTAACCATTAAATAAACCCAATAGGACTGTTCTGCCCCCAATAAGGGGTAATTATATCTTAGTTGGGATCAAGTACAGGTACTGTTTTATTATTACAGAGAAAAGGGAATCATTTAACCATTAAATAAACCCAATAGGGCTGTTCTGCCCCAATAAGGGGTAATTATATCTTAGTTGGGATCAAGTACAGGTACTGTTTTATTATTACAGAGAAAAGGGAATCATTTAACCATTAAATAAACCCAATAGGACTGTTCTGCCCCAATAAGGGGTAATTATATCTTAGTTGGGATCAAGTACAGGTACTGTTTTATTATTACAGAGAAAAGGGAATCATTTAACCATTAAATAAACCCAATAGGGCTGTTCTGCCCCCAATAAGGGGTAATTATATCTTAGTTGGGATCAAGTACAGGTACTGTTTTATTATTACAGAGAAAAGGGAATCATTTAACCATTAAATAAACCCAATAGGGCTGTTCTGCCCCCAATAAGGGGTAATTATATCTTAGTTGGGATCAAGTACAGGTACTGTTTTATTATTACAGAGAAAAGGGAATCATTTAACCATTAAATAAACCCAATAGGACTGTTCTGCCCCCAATAAGGGGTAATTATATCTTAGTTGGGATCAAGTACAGGTACTGTTTTATTATTACAGAGAAAAGGGAATCATTTAACCATTAAATAAACCCAATAGGGCTGTTCTGCCCCAATAAGGGGTAATTATATCTTAGTTGGGATCAAGTACAGGTACTGTTTTATTATTACAGAGAAAAGGGAATCATTTAACCATTAAATAAACCCAATAGGACTGTTCTGCCCCAATAAGGGGTAATTATATCTTAGTTGGGATCAAGTACAGGTACTGTTTTATTATTACAGAGAAAAGGGAATCATTTAACCATTAAATAAACCCAATAGGGCTGTTCTGCCCCAATAAGGGGTAATTATATCTTAGTTGGGATCAAGTACAGGTACTGTTTTATTATTACAGAGAAAAGGGAATCATTTAACCATGAAATAAACCCAATAGGGCTGTTCTGCCCCAATAAGGGGTAATTATATCTTAGTTGGGATCAAGTACAGGTACTGTTTTATTATTACAGAGAAAAGGGAATCATTTAACCATTAAATAAACCCAATAGGGCTGTTCTGCCCCAATAAGGGGTAATTATATCTTAGTTGGGATCAAGTACAGGTACTGTTTTATTATTACAGAGAAAAGGGAATCATTTAACCATGAAATAAACCCAATAGGGCTGTTCTGCCCCAATAAGGGGTAATTATATCTTAG